>NW_025999949.1:36828683-36856500 GCF_001458135.2 Marmota marmota marmota | reverse complement strand
GGGGAGGAGGGAGCGGGTAGGTGTGGGTAGGGGGAAGGCGGGAAGGTGGGGTGAGAGCAGCTCCGGTGGATCTGAGAGTGTGGAAGGAGAGGTCGAAGAACAATGGAGAGGGCTTGGGGATTTTCCCTGGCAGGGAAGACTTGAGCAGGAGAACAGACAGAACAGAGGGTGGGGCGGAGCGAACCTCAAAAAGCCTGAACGCGCCTCCAGACGTAAGGGACCTCTGCCCGCCTCCCTGTCTGGTGACAGAAATGTCCAATTCAGTGAGGATTTAAAATCAAAAGTTCCTTCTGGGGGCCATTGTGACCCATTGTCTAAGTCCCACTGGGGCCAGGCCACAGTGCAGTAAATGACCAGGCGGTTACGGTGTAGGTCTTGAGTGAGCCCTAACTTGGCAAAATTTGAATAGAGACATCCAAAGGACTTTTGGGGTCTAAGGAGGACTCGGTGTTTCCCAAGACCTTCCGGCACCCTCAGGGGTGGGTGGGAGCAGAAAAAGGCGTCCCAAATTCTAATGGCATTCACCTGAGGAACAGATAAGGGCTCGGGGGACGGTTGAGGCATCCCTGTAATCTGCCAGGAGCCCAAACAGATCAGAATGGCTCACACAAGAACTGGGAGTCTCCGCAGTCCCCAGGCCTTGAACGGAACAGGTGGGAGTCTATGGCACACGCGTGACTTACGGGCAGACCCCCGTGGATGGAAAGGGGCTGGAAGGTCAGGGGAAATGGGAACTGACCCCACTCTTGCCAGCCCGATGAAGGGAGAGGGAAGGAGCAGCTTAGGAATTTCCCGGTTCCTTTGAAGCGGGGATGATGGACCTCAATCCCCAGATGTAAGGAAGACGCCCGAAAATCCCTCCCGGGTTTCGGCACCAGATGTAAGGCCAGACAGCTGCGACCAAAAGGCGGCAGATTTAAAAAGGCGGCTGGGGGGGGCTTTGTTGAGATTTCGCTCCAGGGTGGGACCCTCAGACCAGCAGAGCGGGCCTAAGGAGAAGCGTGGGGGGCTCCACTGGACTGAAATTTTTACTGGGCTTAGGGCAGGAAGGGAGGGCTTGGGACAGGAAAAGGGGTCTTTAGAGTCCCTATCCAAATGGGGTTTGTTGGCAGAGTTGGCTAAGATCCAGGATTGGTCAGATGACCCTGCTGATTGACAGGTGGCTCCGTCGGGTGTCTGGTGTTCTTTTGAGCGCAGGTTGCTTGGTGGTGCTGGGTTCCTCAGTCACCTCCATCGACCTAACAGGATCTACTCAAGGGAGAAGGGGTAGACCCTGCCATCAGGAGGGGCCTGCTGTAGAAAAGCCCATGCTGGTGTGCCAGCTTGGGAGTTCACCCATGGTTCTGGGTAGAACCTCAGCAAAACCCGGTAAACAGTTGTAGATCAAGGCCAGGGTCTTCCTTTCCATCTGGGTTCATCCCTCTTTCTTCCCACAACTTCCCTCTGGGTTTACCTTCTGGTTTTTCACCTGTTGGACAAAGGAGCTGGTGGAGGTGTTCCCACAGGTGAGCCTCAGGGTCTCTTATATTTGAAATAGGCCTTGCTGGTGCTCAAGACCAGGTCTCCCTTACCCTCCAGGAGGTGCGCTCCCCGTGCTTAAAGAAGACTGACCATGGGTGTTTTTATTCACTATTACACTGAGTATTTTCTTGCTCAGTAAAGGAGAAGATTTGCACATATTGGTTCTCTCCTTTGTTTTTATTCATCCCTTGCCCTACAATTTTTACTCCATATTGAATTTCCCCATGTGCATTTCATTTTTCACCTCACCCCAACGTGTGTTCAGTCCCCCTTTTGGGGGATTTCTTCACACCCAGGACCTCACTGAAAGGAAGCTTGCAGAGTACCATAAAGTCCAAAGACCATGCCTGTTGTGAGGGGCAAAAGGTGCGACTTATGCAGTCCAGGGGGAGAAATAAACAATGTCTATGCGCTTCTGCCCTTTTTAATGTTTTAGTCACTCAAATCACTCCATACAGTTTAACTCTGTAGGTTCTTGATCAAGAAAATGACAAACCTTAATGCTGGGCACTGCAATAGACATAATCAATTCACAGCAAACAATTCTAGATTAATTCCAAGCACTGCAAACACAATCATGACAGGCTAATGACAAACATTCTCTCTGAATGCTAAGTTCAAGTGTCAGATCAAAAGTCTCCAGCCTTAGTCTTGAAGTCCAGCAGATGTGCGCACTCAAGACTGCGGTGATCAGGTCTGGAACCAAGGCAGGCTTCTCCTGGGGTGGAGCTGATGGCTGGCTGAGTTCTCCTGGGGTGGAGCTGATGGCTGGCTGAGGAGACCATGTCCTAGGGAGAAGTTGCGACTCACCAGGGTCAAGATGTGGCTGTAGAGTTTGAGAGCGATGAGAACTACACAGAGATTCAGGCAGATGAGAAGAGTAGGGATGTCAGTCCAAGTCCTCACCAGGCTCTCAGGCTCGTGTGTATCAGTGTCACCTGGCTGAATGTCTGTTCATTTGCTCTATTATTTATAACAAATTTTGGGGCTTTTGACCCCCTTTTTAATCCTGTCAGCAGCCGCTGGATCTCTCAGTGACATCATTTACCCTGGGGTTAAAACATCTGGTCTGGTGGTCCCCACCCTGATCTTTTCTCGTTCCCTCTTTTATCTTTTCCCTCCCAGGGGCTTCACTCTGAGCTTGTCAGGGTGGGGGAAGTGACTTGTTTGTGTCTGAGGCCACTGGAGGGCTCCCTAGGTGTGCCTGGTGAGACTGCAGGTTTCAAACTGGAGTTTTAAAATGCAGTTGCTAAAGCTCAGGCCTCAGGCCACCTTCACAGTGCCACACACTGGAACCCTGCCAGAGAGTCACTGTCAGTAGCTGGAGGCAAGCCGGCAAGGCTGTCCTCCACGAGAGCAGCAGCTGTGGACACTCAGAGCAGCTTAGAGCCCCAGGAGGGGCCTCGTAGCTGCCTAGGAGCTGCGGCCTGAGCTGGGTGGGGCTGGCTGTTTAGCAGGCCTGTTCTTACGGGAAGTTAAGCAGCTTTGCCTCAGAATCGAACTTTGGAGCCTCTAGATAAAATGGCTCCCAGCCTAAAACAGTGACTCCGATGCTGATATTGATCTGCTGCCAATACTGCCCACATATCAACCCCCGTTGGGGACTTCTTGCTGTCTTAGGTCCCTGTATGTTCAGTTTCATTCGGGGACTCCTTGCATGTCCTCCCGTCCAGTTTTCTTGTCTTTTTTTGGGTACTGGGCATCGAACTCAGAGGCACTCCACCACTGAGCCACGTCCTGATGAACCCAGCCTAGTTCCATCTTAAGATTCTGAGCCATCTTGTCACAAAGTCCTGAAAAGTTGATTTCTGTTTTACTATAAAATTCTGAGATTTCTAAACTTGCTTGGGATGCCTGCCCGTGCCTTGAGCTCACCCATGCCTGGCTTTGCCTGACCAGATAGCAGCCCTCCCTAAAACCTTAGTAGCACCTCATAAGTCTGGCTCCCCGTGACCAGTAGCAGCCTCTGAATTTACTGCTTACCTTGAAATGTCAGGCCACGGAGATCATTAACCTGCTGCCTGCCCTTGTATTGTGTTTGCCAGACCCTGTTAGCTCTAGGTTCCCAAGACACCCCCTTTGTAACTTTGTGCTATATAAACCTTTTCTTCCCTGAGAGCTGGGCTGAAATTTAGGTGAGACAACCACTGGCCAGCTCTCTTTGTGTACACAATATAAGTTTGCTTTAATTTGGTTAAAATTGGAGTCAGTGGTCTTTTCTTTGCATTGCGGGTTCAAAATCCCCAGCCCTATTTTATATTTTATTTAGAGACAGGGTCTCACTGAGTTGTTTAGCACCTTGCTTTTGCTGAGGCTGGCTTTTCTTTTTTCTTTTTTTGTAGTGCTGGCTTTGAACTCGCGATCCTCCTGCCTCAGCTCCCCGAGTCTCTGGAGTCACAGGAGTGCGTCACCCGCCTGGCTCCCATCTGCTTTTCCTGATCTTGTAGCAGGGTCCACTGCACCTGTGGAAGAGAGCGCCCCCTGGGTTTATTTAAAAGGGACAAGTTTTTCTTTTCCTCTTCTCCTTCTCTCCCTCCTTAACCTGGGGGCAAGATTACCTAGAGTTATCTGTCCTCCACAGGGAGGAGATGTCACTGGAAGAACTAGAAAGTGACAATCTAACAGATTAACAGGTGAATGTCAACACAGCACCAGGGTGCACCTGGAGGTAGCCTTTGAATAGCGTCTTCAAAAGCCCCGTTTTCCCTGCTGGGCAGAACCACAGCCTCTGGGCAGGAGCCCCTGAGTTTCTCCTTTGCTAGCCAAGAAATAAACTTCTTTTTCCTTTTTCTCACAACCTTATGCTTGTTGTTGGATTGGCATTTGTCACAAGAACAGAGCTATCAGTAACGATCTTGTGATTCTGAATCACACAGGCAACACCCTCTGGGATGGGCTGAGCCCTGGAGCCCGAGGCTAGATTCTGGCTTGGTCTGGGCAGAGGCTGCGGGGGACTTGCCCGGGCCCTTTCCCTGTGTTGCCGATCCACTTTTGAGCCTCTTTGGATTTTGGGTCCTTTGTCAGCCTCACGGATGGCAGTTTCTGCCCCTTCTCAGAGACCACCGCCAGGCAGCGGCCGTGCCTTCTCTGAGGAGGGTGTAAAGTTCTTGCTGAGCATCTGGGTGGTCTTCAGGGACAGCCGCTGTGTGAGGGAAAATTCCGCTTTCCGCTTTCCGCCCAAGGGCCTTTCCGAGGGAAGCTCAGCACTCCCTCACACCAACCCCACCCTTCATCACCCACTTTAGGACCTGCCGAGCTCTAATCCCTGAGCCGCCCCCATAAAAGTCTCTGTCAGATCCATCGGGGCAGGCAATGGCCAAAGGAGGCAGATTTAAAAGGGCCGCTGAACAGGCTTTATTGAGATATCACTCCCACAGAGGGGACAGGAGAAGGGTCTGAGGAGAAACCACGTGGAAGCTCGACCGGACTGGACTTTTATGGGGCTTACAGCAGGAAGGGAAAGGCTTGGGACAGGAAAAGGTGTTTCTAGGGTCCCTTGACCCTTTGGAGTTGGTCAGGGGAGTTGGCTGAACTCCAGGATCGGCCAGGGGGTCCTGCTGATTGACAGGCGTTAGTTGGGAGATCTGGCTGATTGACAGGCATTTCAGCCAGCATCTGATTGATGTTCTTTTCCGGTGTGGGCTGCTTTGTTCTAAGTTGCCACTAAGTCACCACCAAGTCGCCGCCACCGACCTAACAGTCTCCAACCCAAATTTGTATTGCCTTTGTTGCCAGCTCTGATAAATAAACTCCGTCTTTCATCTCTTGCCCATCTCCTGGTTCCTTGATTTCCTTTCAGAGCGTCCTTTAACCCCTAGGTGGTGCATGGAATGCCATGTTGGGTGCCAAAATTGTTAGAAATACCAAGGTGTTGCAAGAAACCAAACACGGGCTGGAAAGTGGGTGGGCAAGGCAGAAGGGCTGCTCTGGACCTGGCCAGCAAGGGCTCCTGGGTGGGCAGTCCCCAGTTTATATCAGCAACCTGTGGCCCCACGTCCCTGGGCTCTGATGGGAGGAGCTCTGGGTTGCCATCTCTGCAATTAGCTAATTTTAGAATTAGGGAAGCTCTGCAATTGGATCCAATTAAGGCTGAATACTAGATTTTTGGGGTACCAGGATTGAACTCAGGGGCACTCAACCACTGAGCCACATCCCAGCCCTATTTTGTTTTTTATTTAGAGACAGGATCTCACTGAGTTGCTTAGCGCCTCCCTGTTGCTGAGGCTGGCTTTGAACTTGCCATCCTCCTGCCTCAGCCTCCCTAGCTGCTGGGATTACGGGCGTGTGCCATTGAGCTCGGCTGAATACTAGATTTTGAAAAAGAACCACCAGACTTTCTATTTTGCACACTCAGGGCATCTCCTGTGGAAATGCCTGCCTCACCCTCCTGCGGCTGGGCCAGAGGCTGCCCAGACCCCTGTTACAGAAGATTTAAGGAGTCTTTTGATGGGGACTCATAATGACTTTGGGGGGTGGAAGGCAAAGCTGAGGGTGATGCCCTTGGAGCTGTAGGGGCTGACTGTGGCTGGCAGGGTGCAGGTAGCTGGGTTTTCCCTGCTCCCTGTGGGTCCGCTAACAATTTTGACAGACAAAGGGACATAGGACTGTCCCTACTTGCCCTATACCAGGCCCTGGGGCTATTAGGGTGGGAGTGTGGTGGTCTGGAGAGTGGGGAGGGGAGTGAGTGGGCTGAACTTGGCTGGCTGCTCAAGGGGGGCACTGGCCAGCTCAGCTGGAGCCTAGACCTAGACCACACCCAACAGGGTCAAAACCAAGCAGGCCTCCCCTCAGGCCAGGGTGCAGAGTCCATGGTGCGGCCAGTGGAGCAGGACTGAGCTTGGAGGGCCACGTGGCAGTCTCCCTGGCTGCACCGGCCCTTTGTTGACAGCACCCAATACAAGAAATCAGGCACATGCCCAGGTTATTCAGCAAGGCCACCTTTACTCTGCAGAGGACCACAGTCACAGGCTGAGCAGCACTGCCCCTTGCACTCACAGGCACCGCTGTGCGGGGCGGGAGGTGGGCGTGCTGGGTGCACAGCCTACCCTTGGCTAATTCTAACACTGGGGCAGGAAAGGCAGCGGGGCTGTGGTTTAAAAGGCTGCGAGTGGCTGTCACCGAGTGGCTGTCACCGAGTGGCCGTCACCGAGTGGCTAGCTAAGCACTGTATTCTGAGAAGGGACCCAGACTTTCTGGGTCTCACACCTGCACACTCGCCCCGCCTGCCACCCTCACAGTCTCCCTGCCCCTCTGAAGGGTAGTGCAGCTTGGGGACCCCTGGCCAGGGGCCTGTCCTCCTAGGCACTGCACTCCCCGTGGGCAAAGATGTCCCCCTTTAGGCCACTTGCTGGGGTCAACTGCCAATGACACCCTAGCAACAACCAGCACCTCTTGGCAGGACAGTCCCTGTTCCCACTCCTCCTAGTGGGGTCTTCCTGACCAGGCAGTGGGGCTGGCCAATCTCCAACCCCAGGCAGCACACGTTTTCTGACACCACTTGGCTGTGGGGAGGGGTTCTAGGGTGGAAACGGGCTGGCCCACAGGGCTAGAGGGAGGGGGAGACGGGGAGTGCCTACCGCCTTTGGAATCTGGAGAGCCAGGGGACAGGCTGAAGCCAGCTGCCCCCGCAGACTCCAGGGGCAGCCACAGGAAGATTTGGACAAAGCAAACAGAACTGTGGGCAGCAGAGAGCAGGAGGAAGGCCTCCAGGGCTGACCTTCCAGCAGTTTCCCTGCCCATCAAAAAGGCTACCTCCCCTACTCCTCCCTGCAATGGGCCCAGGAAGGAAAGGGAAAGGACAGGAAGGAGGGTGTGTGCTTCTTGGTGGCTGCTGGGGGCTCACGTGCTGTGGCTGGGGTGCAGTTGGGGTGCCCTGCGAGTGTCCCCTGGGAGTGGCACCATGGGGAGGCGGGCATCTTTGGAGCTTAGCCCAGTGGGCAGTCCCTGGGTCAGTGGAGGGTGGCTCTTGGGGAGGGTTGGTCAGAGCCTGCTTGCCCTGCCTGGAGATGCCACGCTTGCTCCAACCGCCCACCCCACCCCCTACCCCGCCGTCCCCACGCCCATTGTCATGAGGCCTTCAGAACTGGGCCAAGGCAGGTGCCATGGCTGTGAGACGCCAACCCTGAGCTCACTCAGCCTCTTCTCTGTGTGAAGTCGCCTGCCCCAGGCGTTTCCTCACAGTGAGGCCGGACTGACCAGCAGGCAGCGGACACTCGTGCTCAGTTCTGCCGGCTCACAGTCCAAGACCACGCCACTGACAGCCTTGGTGTCTGGAGAGGGCCCCTTTCTGGTCTGTGGACATCTCGTCTGGCTGTGCTCCAACATGGCAGAGCCTGAGCCCCTTGGGCCTCTCTTCTGAGAGCCTCCCACAGGGGCTCTGCCCTCCTCACCCAGTGCCCCCTCTGGTGCTCCAGGAATCTGACATTAAACCTGGGGGAGTGATAAGGCCATGCAGTCCTCCTAAATACACACCCTCTTAGACAGGCCAAACACGCTCTTTCCCTTCCAGAGTCCGCTGAGTAGTCTCCGTCCTGAGTCTCAGGTGAGCCTGTCCATCACAGCAGGGTGGGGCCAGGCCCGATTCCTCCTGAGTCAAGCTGGTCTCGCTGGGTGGCTGGAGGTCCCACCAGGTATGTGCTTCCAAAGCCCGAGAGGGACAGGCACACACCTGCGATTCCAGTGAGTTGGGAGGCTGGGGCAGGAGGATTGCAAGTTTGAGGCCAGGGTGGGCAACTTAGTGAGACCCTGTCTCAAAATAAAATCGTAAAAAGGGCTGGGGGTGTAGCTCAGTGGCAAAGCATCTTTGGGTTTAATCCCCAGTAACAACAACAGAGACCCCACAAAAGCCCCACAGCTTTTTGACTTAATGCTCCGCCTGTAGGGATAGACCCTTTTCAGGTGTCCTTTTCGAACACCTTCAAGGATGGGTCCACCTTCCAGACCTGGTGGCAGTCGGAGTCCTCCTCAGGGGTGTCAGAGGAGACCGCCCTGACCCCCTTGCTCTGTGCTTGGGCCGTGCCTCTGTGCTGAGTCACCGGCTGTCCCATCTCAGGCTGGAACTGTATGCCAGTGTCCCCACTGGCTTGGGGAGTCGGGGACGGCTCTGCCTGTGTGGCTCGGCTCCTGGGGTTCTGTCACAGCCTGCCCATCGTGGGTCTCCGTCTGGGCTCACAGCTTGCAGTCCAGGTGGTGGCCATGTGCGCACAGAGCTGAGGAAGGCGTGTGGGTGGAGGGCCGCGTGAGGGGGACCGGGCAGCAGCCCTCCTTGGGCCCACTGTCCTCCAGGCCTGTGATGGCAGGGGCAGGCCAATGTCTCCAGTGCCCTTGGGGTCACTCTGCACCCTCTCAGGGCAGATCAGCCTTCATCTCCTGAAGTAAGGGTCGCACCACATGCTCCTCCTCTCCGACTCCCTCTCGCCCCTCTGGGAGTAGGCTGAGAACTTTCCCAATGTTTAGGTCACACACCTTTAACTCCCTCCTTCTCTGTTCCAGGAGGAGCATTCGGCAGCTCCGAGCCCCACCCTCAGCACGTGCAGGGAAATGTCTCTCTGCCCCCAGGTCCTGCTGCCGTGAAGCCCTGGGCAGGGCGGTGGGGTCAGTGCCTGCCCGTCTGTAACAAGGCCAGGCCTTCCTCTGTCCATCACGTTCCTCACTCCCGTCTGAGATCCACCAGAGTGGCCTCACTGCCCACATTTCCTGAGGACTGGGGTGGCCTGCCACAGGCTGAGGCTCCCTGCACGCCTCGCCTTCCTGGGCGCCCACGAGGGGGCCGAGGTGCTGTGTGGGCTGCCGGCCTTCTCCTGTGCCCAGCTCTGGGCTTCCTTTAGGGGCTGGCTTTAGCAGGGCTCTGCCGGTCAGTTTGGAAGGGGCCCCCTCATGTCTGATCACCTGCTGATCTGATGAGTCCCTTCTCCCCCAGGAACCCCAGGTGCCGTCTGGTCGCCCTGGTCTGCGTTCGGGAAGGCTCCTGATGGGTCCGTGTAGCCAGAGTCCTCTCGTTCCTGGTGTTTCCCGGTCGTTGTACTCGTCAGCTTCTCGTTGCTGTGACCACAGTGCCTGACAAGGACAACGGAGAGGAGGAAATGTTCATTTTGTCTCATGGTTTCCAAGGTTCTGTCAGCCAACTCCATTGCTCTGGGTCCAAGGTGAGAATGTCCTAGCAGAGGCACATGGCCCAGGAGAGCTGCTCTGCTCTTGGCAGCCAGAGAGGAGGGAGAGGGGGATGGGGCAGGCCAAGGGGACAAGATGTAGTCCCCAAGGGCATGACTCCAGTGACCCACTTCCTCCAGCCACACGCCTGCCTGCGCCGACCATCTAGAAGCCCATTCGAATCATTAATCCACCGAGTGGGCGAGTCATCCGATTAGGTCAGAGCGGGGATCCTGTCACTTCACCTCTGAAGGTCCCTGCACTGTCTCTCACATGAGCTCTAGTGGACACCTCATGTCCACACCATGGCGGTCACTTTCCACCCATTGACTCCTCCTGCCCTGGACTATACATCCCCCTTGTCCACGCAGTACTGAGGGCTGAGACCAGTCTCCTCTCCACCACAAAACCTGGTGGCAGTGGTCCCCAGACCTGCCATGCCCCGAAGAGTCCACCCTGTGTTACTTTTCCTCCCACCCCGGCCTCCGCTCCTCTCTGGACCCGAGTCTGAGCCCAGGGGTGCTCAACCACTAAGACCCACCCCAGCCCTCTTTATTTTTCACTTTGAGACAGGATCCTGCTAAGTTGCTGAGGCTGGCCTTGGATGGGCCGTCCTCCTGCCTCAGCCTCCAAGGTGCCACGGCACCTGGCTTTTTCCTTAGCGGAGGTGTGTGTGTGGTGACGCGGGCTTTCTGCAGCACGCACCTCTGAACTCCTCGGGTCTCTACCCTCCACTCAGCTCCAAGACTACCTCCACATTTCACGTGTTTGGTCCAGCCTGTCTCTCCCAGTGCCAGTTCTCTGAACCTAAACGGGCAGCTCAGAAACAACAGAAATTCCTGTCCAGGGTTCTGGAGGCTCGAGTCTAAGATCAAGGCACAGCGAATTTCGAGTCTGGTCTCCCCAGTGTGCTCACTGTGGATGGGGCAGGGAGCTCACTGGGCCTGTGTCCGAGGCACTTAGGAAGGGTCCATTCTCCCGCCCTAGGACCTCCCAAAGGCCCTCCTGGTAGCATTGCGCTCGGGTGGAGGCAGCGATGTGAGTCTGGGGCAGACAGACCACAAAGGGCAGGGGAGGGGTTCACTTGGGGTGATGCCACCTCCAAGACGGGGACCAGCTGCAGATGTTCTGGGACGAGTCTCAGGCCTTGGGATACCTGACCCTGTGACCCAGGTCAGAGACCAGTGCCTGCCCAGCACACGGATGACCACATCTGAGCCTCTGCTGTTGCATGCCTGCTTCCTGCAGGAGGCTGTGGGCGCGATAAGTGTCCACCAGAGGCCCATTTGGTGGCTGGTCCCAGCTGTGGTGCTGTTGGGAGGGGTGAGACCTTGAGAAGGTGGGGCCTCAGGAGGAGGTGAGGGCTTTGGGGACCTGGCCCTTCCTGGGTCTTTGTGTCCCAGCTGCCATGAGGGACTCAGGCCTCCTCTGCCCCACAGAAGCAGGGTCAGATGCCGTGGACTGACCCGCTGCATCCTTTTCCCGGTGAGCTGTGACCTCAGGTACTTGTCACAGCAGTGGACAGCTGACTCTCATGCCTTTAACCTGCAGTCGGCTGAGCCCTAGCAAGTGTGTTCTGGAACTTGGAAGGAAGGTATTTGCATGGTGACTGGTGCATGTAGCCCTGCCTGCGTGTGCAGAGCCCTGGTTTCTATCCTGTCAGTGTGACCTCATGTTGTTCTATTTCTCATTTTAAACACCAAATCCAAAGCCACTGTGCTTTCCAGATCCAATTAGGAAAGTGATGCCCAGCCCATGGGATGTTCGTGTGTGAGATGACAGATGGGGCTTTCTGCAAGGAATGGGCTTCATCTGTGATGAAAATAAAGTTGAGAATCAAATGATCCATTGAAGGGAACTCGGTGAGAGCCATAGCAAAGGGCCCTTCCACAGAGGGCCCTGGGGACCCCTGCCACTGAGGGCCTGGGGACCCCTGCCCTGAGGGCCTGGGGACCCCTGCCACTGAGGGCCTGGGGACCACTGCCACTAAGGCTGTGGGGACCCCTCTGAGTTGTCCATTGCACTTCCAGGCTGTGCATGTTGGCACGTGTCCATGCGAGTGCCCAAGGGTGTGTGTGTGTGTGTGTGTGTGTGTGTGTGTGTGTGAGAGAGAGAGAGAGAGAGAGAGAGAGAGAAAATAGCTGCTGGGTCCCGGGGCTATCTGAGGAGATCCTGTAAGGAGCACTGAGCTGAACCCCTCCTGGAAAGCTCAGGCCCAGGTGGACGCAGGCCTGGGGCCCACTCCAGGACAGCAGGTGCTGTGCGGGGCAGGGCTTTGAACGAGGTTGTGCATGGGGTGAGGGGTCGGCTGTGGAGGCTGCAGGCAAGGACAGGAGAGGACAGGGTGTGGTCTGTACTGGGTGCCGCCTGGGGCCCAGGTCAGGTGGGCAGCAGACGTCTGCCATGTGAGTGGGTGAGTGACGGCCATGCTTCGGACAGCCAGACAAGCAGTGTGCCAGAGCTGGTTGACTGCAGGGTGGCTGGAGGGCCTGTGAGGGCCTGTCCCACGTCATCACGTCCCCTCAGTCCTAAGTCATTACTTGCTATTCATTCATTCATTTCCCAGAATCTCACTGGGTCAGGAGAAACCAGACAGAGCAGCCCACAGCCTGGAAAGAGAGGGCAGCTGGGCCCGTCCTGTCTGCAGGTGTGGTGTCCCTCCCTGTCTGACCCTGGGCTTCTCTGCTCACACCATGTCGTGATGGGCTCAGGAAGGGGGATCCCCACCCCACCTGCCCCTGGAGGTCAGCTGAGGTTCTGCACGGGGCTCTGTAAAAAATACAGATCAAAACCAAGGAAAAGCTGGATTTTCCTGTGCATGAAAGGAAAGCGGGGGCCTTCCTTCCCGAGACCCACCTTCCCGAGACCCACCTCCCCGCTGGTGGGTGGGGGCCGTCAAGGGCTCAGGATGCCTGATGTTTTCGCAGCCCAGACCATTCTGCCAGGCCCTGAGCTCGCTGAAGTGCAGGCCCAGGGTGGACAGGCCCCTGAGCTGAGGCCTGGCTTCCCTAGGGCAGGGGCCCGGCTGCAGGCGGCACACCAACCGTGCTGTAATGTTAGAGTCTGTAAACAAGTCAAAATAACACCTGGCATTTTGCCAGGGGAATGTTAGAGTTCGTAAACAAGTCTGGATGGTGCCTGGCAAAATGCCAGAGGGAGTGGTTTGAGAAGTAACAAAAGCGAGCCATTAAGTGTGGAGATTCCTGATTGGTTGACTGATGTATCTAGTTTATGTTAATTAGATAAGCTGTGTGGAATGTATAAATACTGCTCCTGTCCTGCAATAAACGGCTCCCACTCCTGCTGTATCAATCTACACAAGTTGTTCGTCACCCCCCGGTTATTTTGCTGCAGCCGGACTGCGGCACTGTAAGACCGTCGGTGGCACACAGGCTGCCGCAGCCACCCGGGAGCTGAGGCAGGAGGACCACCAGCTTGAGGCTGGCCTCAGAAAATTACTGAGAACTTGGCTCAAAATTTTTAAAAAAAAGAATAAGAATAAAGAGAGGAACTGGGTGTGTGGCTCTGTGTTGGAGTGCCCTGGTTGGTCCCCAGCACCAGGAAAAGAACCACCCCACATGGGAGGCTTCTTCTCCCTTTGAACAAAGGCATCCCACACAGAGGTCCCAACCACCAGGCGGATCCAGGGCAGGCAGCGCGGCCTCGGAGGCCTCCTGCTCCAGGTCCTGCTGCGGGAACCTCAACAAAGTGTGTGCGGGACAGCCGCTGAGCCTCCCAGGTGTCTCCTAGCCGATGGCCGTGGGCCCATCTTGTCCTGGTCTAACGCTCATTCAAGACTCAAACTGTCTCCTTCCCCTGGTTTTGTGGGGGCTGTTCCTGGGCTGCAGGAGACTTCATCTTGACTCCATCTCCCAGCAGAGCTGTTGGCTGCCAGCCCTGAGAAGAGCTACTAAGGGGCTGCCCCACCCACCGCCCAGACCCTTCAGACTCCTCTGCTCCTGCGGGGACCCTGTCCCCAGGTCCCCACAGCCAGGCCTGCTTTCTCTTCCCTCAGCTGAGCCTGGAGCCCCTGCGGTGGAAATTTCCCCTGGTCTGGGGGCCCCTCTCCCTGGCCCCCACGCCTTCCTCCTGGAAGGCCCAGAGGCCCCGGCAGTGACTCACTGGGGAAGGGAAGTGGCCTTGGAGGGGTCTGGCGGAGGCCCAGCTGGGCTGAGCTCCACACTGTTTCCAGAAAGCCCCTCTCCCTTCCCACAGAGACTGCCTCTCCTTTTTCTAGGAAGCCCCTCCCGCAGCCTGGGCCAGTGGGCTCCCATGGGGAGGTGGGAGGGCAGGGTCCTGCCAGAGCCTCTGGTCTGGGGGGGCTGGGGCGGCCCCTCCCACCACCCTTGCCCTGGACTGGCTCCACAGAACGTCCAGAGGCAGCCCGTCTGCCATCCCTGCCCCCACCCACCCTGGGCCTTTGGCCAGACACTGGAAAGAGAGGGCAGCCTCTGGACCCCTGCCTTTCCTTCCCCTGCCAGGGCTGGCCTCCAAGCCCAGGGTGGGAGGGGAGTCAGCAGGGGAGGTTTCGGAGACTCAGGGCCCCAGGGCACAAAAGAGCAGTTCTAGGGCAAACCCGACTGCAGGGTGGCCAGGGCTGCACACTGCACCACCAGGTTTCAGGCCCCAGGCCCCTTCTTGCCACTGTGCACACCACACACCCAATCCTCAACCAAACCCACACTCACAGTCACTCCTGTGCACACTCACACCCACTCCTCTTGCACACCACACCCAGTCCTCTTGCACACCACACTCACTCCACTTGTATACCAACCCCCAATCCTCTTGCACAACCACACCCAATCCTCTTGCATACTCTCACCCACTCCTCGGGCATACCACACCCACTCCTCTTGCACACCCACAACCATTCCACACTCACTCACCAAGCACACCCATGCCCACTCCTCATGCCCACTCTCACCCACTCCTTGTGCACACCACACCCACTCTGGGTTGGGCCCAGAGGCAAGCCAGGCCACCAGCTGCCATGGGGACAGGCACTGGTGCTGACTAGCAGCGCTGGTCCCTGGTTGTACCACAGTACTGGTGTGGCAGAACTGGAATCCAGGGGGATGGAGTTCATTTTGCCTCAAGTTCACCCACATTTCTGAGGCCCCTGCTGAGTGGCAGGTGGCCTGAGACCCCCTCAAGTGGGTGTGTCATAGTACACTGTGCAGTGGCAGTGGGCTGGGTTCAGGGCTTCCCGGGTGCAGAGCCCAGGAGCCCAGGAGCCCAGCATCCAACTCGCAGACAGGTGGGTGAACCATGGAAGGCTTCTGGTCCAGCACACTGAGGACAATGCTTAATCTGGGGCTCTTTTTTTTTTTTCTTGCTGTACATCATACATTTATTAGTGAATATCCCTCTGAAATCAGCAACAATATTAAAAAAAATAATGATTGCACTACTTGGTCAAGCAGAACTAGCAACTTTCATTTAAAAAAAAGTACAAATCTGTTAAAAATTTCAATCAGTATACACTTATGTATATAATACAACATACTAGTTATGTTAAATGCTACAAACCAATGTGAATCCAATGGAATGGAAAAAACCACACATTTAATCTTTAAGAACCATTTTTTCTCTCTATATTAGCATTTTCTCAAATACATACATGGGAAAAATGAGGTAACTGTAAAATGTGCAAGGAACAGGGCCCCTGAAATCATAGGCTTGGGAGGCCACATGCAGTGACAGGGACAATCATAGTAACACAGTGACATATGCTAATTCACACAGACAACACCAGAAACACACAGAGACACACACTGATTCATAGTAATTTACACACACAGTGGTACACATGAATTCACACACAGACACCCTGATTCACACATGCACTTAGTGATACACACACACGCTCTGCTGACAGGTGTCTCCACACTGGTGTCCTGGCTCTCCTGACTCAAAGTTCGTCTCTACTGTGTCTTTGATCGCTTTGCTGAATCTCTCTGATCCTTAGATTTCTTGCAAAACCACAGAAGCCCGTCCATGCTGATGGAAGGACAGTGGACATGGAGGAGTCTGGTGTGTGGTAGCTGCTGGGTAAAAACAGGGCTTGGTCTTTCAAGGAAAGAGAGAGGGCCCTGGGGATGGCCTGCTCCTAGGGTCCAGGTACTGGGCTGCTGCAGACACGTAAGCATCCAGGGTCACCTCTAATGTGGGTCCACCAGCCACCCAGTGACCTTGGCCATGGATCTCAGCTGCTCTTGGATGTGGTCTCAGCAGGACTCAGGATACAAACCCTGGTGCCAGTTGGGAACCCCCAGCCTGTGCAGCCCACCACTCCCCACTCCTCAGGTTTATGCCCTGGCCNAGGTCCCGTGGCAGGCTGGGCGGGTGGGAGGCGGGGAGCCAGGGCGGCTGCGGGGAGAACGAGGGTGGTTGGAGCACCCCCGAGGCAGCAGGCGCAGAGGGCTGCCTGCTAGGATGTGCCGGCCCCACACGCAGTTCGTTCAGGGCAGCCACCCCAGCTGAGGGTAAGAGAGGAAAGAACAGGATCAGAGAAGGAAGGTGGGGAGCTCAGCCAGACCCTACAGGGGCTTCCTCCAGACCTTGGAGGGCAGGGATCAGGCTTAATCTGGGGCTCTTAAAACGGGGAGGGTGGGACCCTTACGATGTGAGCCATGGGCAGTGCAGGGGCCGTGAAGGGCAGGGTGAGGTGGAGGCCCTCCCGGCTGGAAATAACCAGGAGATGGGCAGGAGGTGCTGCCTCGCCTCCCAGATGGGGACATCCAACTCCATCTGTGTGGAGCTAGTGGAGCCCAGCGCCGGTGCCCCCTCTGGACGCTGGTCAGCACCATCTAGTCACGAACATGCTGGCGTGTGGGAGCCACAGAAGCAAAGAACCAAGCTGTTGCTGCGACTTCTGTGCCGGTGTGAACTGATCTCAAAACTCCATCAGCGTGGGCATTGGCAGACTCGCTGGGGGCTGCTGAGTGGGGTTCTTCTGGGGAAGCTGGCCCAGGTCAGTGGAGGACAGGGCAGTGCCAGGCAGTCTTGGAGCAGAGGCACCTCTGAGCAGAGCACTGTAGGACTGGGTCCCATGGAAAGGCCGCTTCTGCAGGCCAAAGCCCAAACTGGGAACTCATCATCGAGAACTCGTGGATCTTAACATTGAAATAGAGGGACATCTCTTTATGTAGAGAAAATATTCCTGAGTATCAGATAGAGATATTTAAACTTATCAACATTGAGAAGTGCCACATGAGACACTGGGTGGCATGTGAGTGTGTGCATATCTGTGCATCGTGTGCACGTATGTGTAAATCTGCACACGTGAGGAAGTAGGAGGGGGCTGGAAGCTGCGTTTCTGGGTGGGGCTCAGCAGGTGCCTGTTATTCTCCTACCCTGTTGGCCAAGGGCCTGCCCCTACCTGGGGGAGAGGCCTGGTGACCTCCCTGGGGGTCTGTTCCCTCTCTTCACACCAGCTTGCTGTGGAAGGATGGAGTGTTGTATTTGCTGTGTCTGCCACACTACACATGAAGGCTTGGTCCAGGTCAGTCACCTTGGCTAGGGATGTAGCTCAGTTGGTAGAGTGCTTGCCTCACACAAGGCCCTGGGGACAGTCACCTCTGCCAGGCGGGTGCAGTGACTCAGTTTATAATCCCAGAGACTTGGGAGGCTGAAACAGGAGGATGGTGAGTTCAAAGCCAGCCTCAGCAACGGTGAGGTGCTAAGCAACTCAGTGAGACTCTGTCTCTAAATAAAATACAAAATAGGGCTGGGAATGTGGCTCATTGATTGAATGCCCCTGAGTTCAATCCCCAGTACCACTCTTCACCCTAAAAACATCAGTCACCTCCACACCCTCAGTGATCAAATGGGGAGAGAGACCCCTTGCAGCAAAGCAAGGTCCTGGTCTTGTCACTGAGGTGGTGGTGTTAGGGTCTGCACAGGACTTGCACAAAGGGATGGCGGGGTCTGCCCCGAGGGCCGAGGCCGATTCCTGTTTGTTTAATGGCACAGGGGAGCTCGGTGTTTATGGGTGCTGGGCTCATGGGAGCCTGGCGTTCATGGGCGCAGGACCTGCAGTGTGAAGGGAGCAGAGCTGCGGGGGCTGGGCACACCCTGGGTGAACTCCGACCCCTCTTTGGACCACAGGCAGCACCCAGCACAGTCCCAGGCTGTGGAAATCCTAGCTACACTGTGCTGCCCGGGAGCGAGGGCAAGGAAGAGCACCTGCGTGTGTTGGGTGAAGATGAATTCCCCCCAGACATCTTCCACTTGAGACTGGTTGCCCGCCCCGGGAGCCTGTGGATGGGAGCGCCTACTGGGTTAATCAGACACGAAGTTGGGAGCAGCGCCCCGTGAGAATGTCACCACATCCCATGAGAAGACCACGCCTCGGCTGTGGGATGCATGTGCAGCCTGGCCCTCACCATCTGTGGTGTCTGGAATAAGGCGAGCCCCTCTGAGAACTGTGTGAAGACCCCTCTTTGGTGAGGTGCGGAACAGGCTGGGCACCAGGGCAGCCCAGCAGGGTGAGCTCCCACCACATTTCTTAGGCCCCAGCCCGCCTGCGCCAACTCAGCCTCCACTGCCTGCACTGGGGCCCAGAGGTCTGCACAGCCTGTCGGTGAGTCCTGCCGACGTGCCGACCAAGACTGCCCTCTTGCATGGGATCCCCACAGATGGCTGCCGTCTGCCAAGGAGAGTGGGAGGGCCAGGCAGGTCCTGAGCCCCGGGAGGACCGCCGTCCTGGATCAGCAGCTGTGAGCAGGTGGGGTCTGTGGGTCTGCCGGTCACAGTGCCCCTGGGTCAGCAGCTGCCTCCACAAGGGACCAGTGCTTTGGCCGCCCTGGACCCCTGGAGGGGCCACTTCTCACCGAGGCATTTCAGGGCACTCTTGGGTAGCGGAACCCACGACTGTGGCAGGATTTTTGGAGTAATCTTTCTTTAAAGAACCATGGCTGGACGGCAAAACCTGGCAAGAAGACAGGGCATCGAGGCTCTTGGGCCTGCTGCCTCTCTGAGACTGGAGACCCAGAGAGAGCAGAACAGGAGTCCTGCCTCCCAGAGGCAGGGCCCGTGGTGAGGAGGCTCCTTGGGAGGCAGGAGGCCTCCCTGAGGGTGCTCCTCCCAGCTCCCTGACTCACGGTCTGGGTGGGACCAGCCAGCATCCTGGGATGCTGCAGGTCCTGTGGGAGCTCGGGATCCCTCAGAGCCCTGCAGCCATGCTGGGTGGGGATTGCAGGGGATGGGGCTTTCCCTGAGAATAAGCAGGTGTCCCATAGGGAGGAGCTGGGTCTTGGGGACCCCGGGAACCTCTGGGCTTCCCAGACCTGAGATTGAAGAGCTTGGGTCACTGGGGGCTGGTGCTTGGAGGGAAGGAGCCAGGTGACAGAAGGAATCAGCAGGCAGCACCTGACTCTGCTAAGGGGCCTCCTCACACCACCTGGGGACACGGGCAGGTGCCCCCCGTGGAGGGAGGGGGCCAACCTTGGAGGGATAGGAGCTATTATCCTATGCTTGGGGACAGAGCTGGACCTGGCAGGGGCGTCATGGAACCCTCAGGAATCGGCCACTCAGGCTGGGGCTGAGGGGAAACCTGGTTGAAGCCAAACCTAGAGGGACCCCTTGCCACCTCCTGAGAGACCGAAGGACATTCATGGGAGAGGCTTGCTAGACAGCATTTATTTCTCTAGGCAGGTGTCCTGTTAGAGGGCCTGGGCCTGTTGGGTGGAGGTTCACCCACAGTGTCTGCAGAAGGCAGGGGCTGCGAGCCGGGTGCTGGGGGGCAGGTGGGCAGGAGCCAGGGCCTGAGCCAGGCTTCCCTCAGGGTCTTGCAGTGCAGCTGGGCGTGCGTTTGCAGGGCCCGTGGTGCTGTGTGCGGGTGCAGGTGTGCGTGCCTGGAGGTGGCCAGGTGGGCTGTGACAGTGCCAGTGCCCCACCCCTGCTTTCTGGAGGAGAGCGCCAGCCCCCTGTGCCGGTGTGTGTGTGTGTGTGTGTGTGTGTGTGTGTGTGTGTGGAGATCCTGACAGCAGGGCCCAGAGGAGGGCGGGGGCCAGGATGAGCAGAAGCCCCCCTGCCGGGGGCCCTGGGGCGCGGCCCACCATGAATGGCCTCTGCAGGCCGGGCCTGTTGCAGAGGTCTTGCAGGCAGCAGCTCACATCCCCCAGCTCCAGTCTTGGGGGTGTCTGCTGACCCAGCCCCTCCATAGCGATTTCAGGATGAGTCCCCAAAGTCTGCCTCTGGAAGTTGTGAGAAACGGCCTCACAGGAGGGAGCACAGCCACTGTACTCCACCTCGTGTCCTTTGGGAGAGGGAGAGAGGAGGCGCCTGGCCTGGGCGTCCTCAGCCCCCCCCCCCTCCAGCCTACTGCTGCTTCCTCTGTAGGAAGCCGCCGCCCAGGACTGTCCTCCAAGCTCTCCGGCAGATGGGGACCCCCGGGCTGGGTCTTTCCCTGATGCCATCTGCCCTGAGGACAGAGCCCTCTGAGCCTTCCCTGGATAAGGTGGTGTCGTTCAGAGACCCCCACCCCACACCCTGGGTGGAGTCCTGAACTCACCACGGCCGTAGCCTTCGGCCACACTCAGGATGGCCTTGAAGCAGACGAGCCCCTCGGGACACTCGGTGGGCAGGTGCTGGCCGCTGTCCTGGATGCCATGGCAGGAGTGCACTGCAGGCCCAGCGCTGCACAGGCAGGAAGGGACGGTCCCCGAGAGAACCACAGCCAGCCCGCCGCCTCTGCCCACCCTCTGGGGTCCTGGAGCAGTGACCCCACAGAAGTGCAGACACACAGTCCCTGGATGCAGGCCCCTGGCCCCTGGGAGAACTGCGGGACGCCTGGGTCACTCACCATGCCTGGAGCACAGCAGGGACAGCGGCAGCGGGAGGCAGAGCCCCCTCATGGCTCCGGGACTGCACAGGAGGGGGTCGCTCATGAAGACTCCTATAGGGGTGCTGGACCAAGCCCCCACTGCCCTCAGAATCCCGGCCCTCTCTGGCTCTCGCAGTGCAAGCTGGGCCTGTGTATGCAGGACCCTAGGAACCAAGGTTGGGCTTCAAATAGGTTTCCCCTCAGCCCCAGCCGAAGTGGCCAATTCCTGAGGGTTCCATCATGTCCCTGCCAGGTCCAGCTCTGTCCCCATGTGCAGGTTAATAGCTCCTATCCCTCCAAGGTTGGCTCCCTCCCTCCACAGGGGGCACCTGCCCATGTCCCCAGGTGGCCCCTGCCTGCAGCCCAGCTTCCCTGCAGTCCTGCCCATCCTACTCACTGGTCGAGGTCTTCGCCAGGCGCCAGCATCTGGAACTGCTTCCCCCGTGGCCCAGGGAGAAGTATGGCCCACATCCTGGCTGCCCCCCCTCAGGAATGCTGGATGCGCCTGGGCTACACCCTCAACTACTGGTTCAGCCTTCCTTGGAGGGAGACAGGGATCTGGGTGCTCTGAGGCCAGGCTGCCCTGTGGTTGGGGTCTCCTCAGCCTGGCCCCTCCTCACCCCAAAGCTTTCTCCTAAGTTTGGTGGGAGTGACAGGCTGGAATCAACCTCCTCCTGAGCCCAGGAAGCGGAGGTGTTTCTTCTCCACGCCTGGCCTGGGACGTGGGGACCTGTGCTCCCCCTCAGCTGCACTGACAGCTCTGGAGCTCCGCACAGGCTGCAGGCTGCCTTGCCGATTGTCCACCCTTCACGTCCCGCGGATGAGGCCAGCAGGACGCCCCTGCTCGGCCCCCTGGCTCCTGCTTCTTTCCAGCAAGGCCCTTCTTGGCAGCCTCCCGGTGGGCAAGCTCTGGCCAGGCCTGTCCTCATCAGTTTCTGCCAGAGCACGTCCAAGAGCTGCTCTGCCATGCCTGTCCTGGGCTCTTGGGGCCACAGGCTCCTACCCCAGAGGTCTCTCTGAGGGCTGTGGCCTCTGTCTTAGGGCCAGATGGTCTACGGTGGTGTCCAAGTCCTCTGGTGGCGAGACCTTTGTCAGGTGTCCCCAGCAGATGGGGTTCTCCCCCTTCGTTTCCTAAAAAAGAGTTTCTTTCAACCAAGATGACTTTGTCATTGAATGTCGGGTGGAACCGTCCACAGGCTGCCGGGCCTGGAGTGTTCTTGGATGGCTATTTCAACTAATTTCTTTTGGATACAAGCTTAGGTTTTCTTGCTAGTTTTTCTTCGTTGGTTTTCTGCGGTTGTGTTTTTCAAGGGTATTGTCCATTCTGTCTAGGTCACTGAAATTGTTGGCTTGGGCTGTTGGGAAAATGGGGAGCTCGGCTGAGGGGGAGGGAGGGCAGAGTTGGTGTTGGAGTGGTCCGTGTCGGCGACCGGGCCCTCAACGAGAGCACTGCCCAGGTCCTAACCAAGAAGCAGCCTGAGCAGAGCCTCCTGCAGGTTCATGGGACTGGGCCTCCCTGGAAAAGGCCTCCTGGGCAGCTGGAGGCCCTGCCTCTGCTGGGAGGACCCAGGAAGTGGGTGGAGATGCCAGGTGTGGACGGAGCAGCGCTCTGGGTCCAGCGCTCTCTAAATGTCACTCTTGACCTGCTCCAGTCTGCTCTGTTTTGGTCTTTCTCTGAAGCTGTGCCGTCTTTTGAGGTGCTTTTCTTGTGGGTGGGGACAGGTCTGCCTGGTGACGGTTCAGTGAACCTGGGGCGCCTACTCATTTCAGTCACTTGCCTTCGTGTGTTGTAGATCTGGGTACGGCAGGGGGCCACGTGTCCTTGGGCTCTTCTAGTCTGAGTGGGAGTCTTTAACTCTCCTGCTCTGTTACAAAGAGAGAGGTCGGACCCTCCAGCCATGCTTGGGCTCTTCATTTCCCCTTACTTTACACCTTATTCCTTCACACGGTTTTGTTGCAGGAGCATGGGGAGCTGAGGTTCTTGTGTTTTGGTGGCAGGAAGTCTGGAGCCAGACATGGAAGTTGTGCAGGAAAACTTTGGTGGAGTGGAGGTGGGGCGCAGGCCGGCGGAGCAGGGAGGGAGCAGAGGGCACTGCATGGGGCAGGGGGTGGGCTCCCAGCAGGGTCCGCTTCTTCAGCAAGCTTCGCCACTCAGCTTGGCCAGGGGAGCTCTGGATCCAGTTGGTCCTCTGTGGAAGTGACACGGTGTCTCCCCCTCCTCTCATTTTGGGGGCTTCATCTTCAAGTCAGTCCTGTACTGATGTGGACACTGGGGTCAGAAGTCACCTTAGTGCCTCCCTTCTGAAGTGCATGCAGTCCCCTCTGCCGAGCTCCTGGCTCACCGGCCTCGGAGGACCTGTCTGGAGCTGCCCCGTGAGGTCTTTTTCTTGCTGCCCTCCCCAGTTAGCCCCCAGGGAGCTCCCTGCTCCTATTCGCTCCTCCCAGGGCCTGTGTTCTGATGTTTCCTGCTGTGACTGCCACCGTCACTCACCTGTCTGTCTTGGCAGTGACTTAAAGGAAACTTTGAGAGGAACCAAGCAAACTGGTGCCTTTGGCGGGCACTCCACCGCTCGTCACTACCCCATGTTCTGAGGACATCTGTGGGGCAGGCCTCCTAAACACTGATGTGTCTCGTGGCCCTGTAAAGCTCTGGCTTTGCCGGGCTGTGCCCTGCTCCAAAGGCCACTCCTTTTCGCATCAGTTGGCTCACAAAGCTGGCAGCTGGACTGTGCCTAGGCCGCCCACTCCCTTTCAGCCTGTGACTGTCAATGGAGACACAGGCAGAGATTGATTTAGACAGGCAAGCCACAGAGTGGGGTCCTCACCTGGGATGAGGCGTGCTTTGGGGGTGTCACCTCCTTGAAAGGGAACCCTGTGGGTGGTGAGCATGAGGGGCAGGGGTGGCGTGTCAGCCTGGTGGCTCCACTCCTTGGCTCCAGGGTGCAGGGTGAGGCTTGGCATCTGATTTCCCCTCAGGACTTTGGGTGGATGCTCTCTAGCCAATGTGCAGCACCTGGACTTGAACAGTCTCTCCCCAGGCTTCTTGTAATCAGTCTAAAATGACTTGCTATAGACTAACCCAGCTGCTCAGCCTCTGTCCTCTCTCCCTGCCGACGGTACCGCAGTCACAAACACACACCCAAAGGGCCCTTTCAGAAAGACTGTTCAAGAGGAACCCTCCTGGACTCGAAAGAGAGGCCCCCAGTAGGTTCAAGGAGAGACCCAAAGGCAAGGAACAGGCAGAAGGGGTCCTCACACCCTGCTGGGGAGGATTCACTGTGGCTGGACTTTGGGACCGGGTCATAACTCATCTCTCCTTCTTATCCAAAGCGGTGATGAAATCAGCATTGGCCCCGAGGGACAGTCAGGAGGCAAGTCTGAGCTTTGCAACTGCAGGGACCATCTTTACCTGTCCTTCATCTTGGACCAGCAGCCCTGGGCACAGCCTGGGAGCTGTACCTAGTGACTCCAGCAGAGGGCTCTGGTCCCCACAGCATGGCCAAGTTCTGTCCTGGGCCCAGGCCAGAGGCCTGAACCTGGGGTCCCGACCGCTGAACTTGGTGACCAGCCTGCATCAGGAGCAAGAGAAAAACAACATGAAAAGGGAAAGAAAGCAGATTGAAGAGCAGCCCCGTCCCCCTGGACCACAGCCTGTCCCCCCCTCACAGGAGGGGCATGTAAGGTGGGGGCTGCTGTCCAGGGGGGAGCAGAGCAGAGCTAGGGGTGCAGTCCCCTGAGTTCTGCTGCACCCTGCTGGCCTCAGGGACAGGGCTCCCATCCTCAGCACGAGGGCATCGCCTGTGGGAAGCCCTGGCGGAGACAAGAAGGGACAATCAGTGGGACAATGCTTAGGGCTGGGGAAAGCAATTTGTGGCTTCTTCAAAATTCCCAGTTTTATGGGATCCTGTTATAAGAGGAGCCTGGACAAAATTTGGTCAAGGACAGGGTCCTTGTCAGATGTGACCTGAAGAAGCAGGAGTCTGTGGGCAAGGCCCCTGGGTGCTCAGCCTCCCTGTGACCTGTCAGGGTCCAAAGCAGGAGCGCTCTGAGCAGGGCAGGCACCTGGCACCCAGCCCCCAGCAGCACCCTGGGCTTAGCTTCGGTGGAGAGTCCCTTAGAGGAACACGCCCATAAGCCCTCTCTGTCTCTCCCAGGAGACCTTGCAGGGGGTCTTGTGGGCTGGGGGGCCTCTGAGATTTAAGGTTCCAGACTGTAGAAGGTAGGTCACACTAGGGCCTGGCTCTAGGATGGGAGGAACCAGCCCACCGACGGGTCCTCTTTGGCTACCAGCACCTACCTGTGCTGAGGGCCTCCTCACAACAGCTCCCTCCAGCGGACCTAACATGAAGGGTCCCATGGAGGGTCCTGGGTGGGCTCCTGGAGGAGGCTGTGGAGGGAAGGAGCCCCTACTTGGGTTCCCTAGGACAACAGGAAATCCCTCAACTTGGCAGAGCTAGGCAGAGTCATCAGGAGTGGGTATGGGGGCCCTGCTGGGAGCCTCCAGTGGGGCACCTGACGCCAGAGTGTATCTGGTGGTGCGTTAGGATGGAGAGGACCCTGAGGGCCCAGAGCCCAGCTGGAGGTGCGTGTTAGGACGGAGAGGACCCTGAGGGCCCAGAGCCCAGCTGGAGGTGCGTGTTAGGACGGAGAGGACCCTGAGGGCCCAGAGCCCAGCTGGAGGTGCGTGTTAGGACGGAGAGGACCCTGAGGGCCCAGAGCCCAGACAGGAAAGCATTTCTCCTCTGTCAAGTTCCCGGCCGCAGATAGGGCCCAGCAGTGGGAGATGCACTGAGGAGCCCTCATCACAGGACCCCACTGGACATGCTGGGCCTTCTTCCTTTCTGGGACCCAGAGACCACTGTGGGAGTTTTGTGTGACCAGCCTGCCCCAGCCTGGAGCCCCTTCACGTGGGTCTGGAAGGGGGGTGCAGCCACGTGAGCACCTGGGGCCGTGCTAGGTGTGGGCTGCCCCTTCAGGGCTCTGTGCTCGGTCCTTCTCAGAGTGGGTCGGCCAGCTTCAGCCTCAGGCACACTTGTAAGCATGTGTGTGACTTTAGACCCACTGTGTTCCTGGCTGGCCCAGTGTGGGTGTGACTCCTGTAGGACCCCAGGCCATTGTGAAGAGCGGTCTCTGTTTACTAGAAGGGGGGCTGAGGTTGGCACGTGGCCCAGCCTACAGTCCCAGCTCCTCAGGAGGCTGAGGCAGGAGGATCAAGTTGGAGCCACCTTAGGCAACGTAGAGAGACCCTGTCTCAAAATAAAAAACAAAGAGGGCTGGGGTGTCTCTCAGGAGTAGAGCAGCTGTGAGTCAAGCCCCAGGGCCTGTCCCCACTCTGACAAAGGAGTGGTGCTGCTGGGGAGACGACTCAGGGCAGGTCCAGGCTCGAGGCTGTTCCTGGACACACATGAGTTTGGTCCTTTGAGGATAATAGGTTTGGGAGCTCTGCCCTCTGAACCATCTCCAGGATCCCTTTGGTTCTTGGTAAATCCCGGGAACTCTGAGGGGAGAGGAAGAGGGGAGTGAGCGGGAGAGGGCACCTGGGCCCTCTGCACTAGGCACCTGCCCCAGAGCTGGAACTGCTGTCTGCTGCCACACCAGGGTCCCTTTCTGTCCCCAGGAGGCCAGACATCTCAGCCTCCTCTAAGACTATGACCCTTGGGGCAGCCTGTGGGGTAAGGCATGGTGGTGACGTTACCGCTGTTTACGGTGACGGGTCCTCGCTTCCCCGAATGCTGAAGTATAACACCAGAGAAGCGGCCCAGGCCAGGGGAGAGTGGACAGTGGAGGCTTTATTAAAGGACAGCAGAAAAGATTTCTTCCCGGAGGAAGAACGGGACCCAAAAGGCAGAATCTGTGGAAGGGGGAGGTCTTCCCTTTTTATAGCTAAGTCATCTTTCAGTCCTCCCACACTCCTGTCCCTTGTTGCCCTCTGTCCTGCAGTGACAGCATGCAGGTGGGAAGGCCAAAGGTGGGAGACGGGGACTGGAGGCTGGTCTGGGCAGAAAGGGCCTGGGGGGATTGAGATTAGCACCTCCCTGTTTGGTGCCAGCTGTTTCATTAACAGTTCCTTAGGATGGGTTCTGGCCTTGGGTGCTGCGGTCTGGCTGGGCACAAATCAGGAGCCACTCAAGCAGGAACTCACGCGAACGCCACCCACGCGGCTCCTCCAGGAACACACCACACACCAACTGGAACTCCCTCGGCCCCCCAACTCTCCCGGAACACCACCGGCTGCGTCCAAACCCCACGGGAACTCAAAGGGAACTCCAAAGTAGCGGGCGCCGGAGGGGGACAGTAAAGGTCTAATATACAACTAAATACACAGCCTGTTTCAATCCAGCATCATCCAGTCACAGCAATTATAGACAGCTTAACTTAATATCATCATCTTAATGGCTCGCCTCTCAACCATTACTTCTGGCAAAATGCCAGGGGCCATTCTGACTGGCTGTGGCTCTCAGCATCTCCCCACTTCTGTTTAATTAAACACCAAGCATGTGGTTTAGGGACCGTGCCTGTCTTAAGTTGTCCAATTCAACATATGGTCCTTACCTTCATCGGATGAGCTGACCTCAAGGCGTCAGCCTCCTGTCTTAGGTTGGTACCACTGCAATTGGATCATACCCGTCACTGACTACCGGTCCAGCATACAGCCATACTTGTGGATAGGCCTATGCACCAGTGGGGGGTGAGATTCATTGCCTCACCTCTGTTGGCCCCCAAATTTGGCCTTGGTGCCAGTGTGGGGGAGTGAGGTTCTTTGCCTCACCTCTGTTGGCCCCCAAATTTTAGACCGTCACTAGCAGAAAGGAGGAGGATGCAAAATGCCACAACACCAAGCCAAATGATGGTTCCTTTTGGAAAAATTGTACCACCGATGACACCATCTGCAAAGATACGCCAGCACTATCACAATTCGCTGCACCAACAGATAGTTCACAATGCATACAAGTGATACATAGTCCAGGCAAGTTCTGCAAGTAGTTCAAAGTGGAGGAATCTATCAATATGTCCATTTCCTCCCAAAGTAAATCAACTCCTTGATTGAGCATTACTTGTTGAGTTATTATTCATTGATGCATCAGTTTATACAGTTTACTGTGATAGCTATCGAAGAAGCTGTAGATTGATTTTATCTTTGTCTTCACTGGCACTGGGATGAAGATAGGAATTCTGGCAATGATGCTAAAAAAAAATTATGTAACATTGCAGCAGGCACTAAGAAAACAATTTTCTGAACAATTTACATTATCCTGAACAGAATATTAAATATAATGAAAAGGAAAGGTGAAAGTAAACAAACAGATCTGTTAACCT
>NW_025999949.1:36818874-36826118 GCF_001458135.2 Marmota marmota marmota | reverse complement strand
AAAAAAGCATCCTGGTTCTGTTGCAGATGTAAGAATAGCCAAACTGGAGTTTTGGATATCAGTTGTTATGGATTTGAGCCAAATCATCTTCTTTTTGGTCTGTAGAAATCGCTTTAGTTAATCTTTCTGGAATCCAAATCGGCTGCTGTTCTCCCTGTGGAAACACATAAACAGACCCCCGACTCCAGACAATCACTGGGTCAGGACCTTGGTTAATCTCTCTGGAATCCAAATCGGCTGCTGTTCTCCCTGTGGAAACACACAAACAGACCCCCGACTCCAGACAATTACTGGGTCAGGACCTTTCCATTGTCCTGTTAGAATATCCTTCCAAAGTACCTTGGGCTTATGTACATTTTTTGGACACATATGCCTTTCCGCAGCACTAAGTCCTGATGAATCCAAATTTAAAAAGTTTAGAGTAAAAAGGGTTATTTTAAGTTTATCTTTGGGGAATATATACCCCTTCCCAATTCCTTCTTTTTGCTTTAATAAGTACATTTTAATAGTTTGATGAGCTCTTTCAACTATGCCTTGTCCCTGTGGATTGTATGGGATTCCTGTTATATGAGTAATGCCAAATGTTGAGCAAAATTGTTTAAAAGAGGTAGAAGTATAACCAGGGGCATTATCTGTTTTTAACTGTTTTGGAACACCCACAGTGGCAAAATTTTGTAAGCAATGAGCTATAACATCTTTAGTTTTTTCTCCGGCATGAAGGGAGCCCATCAAAAATCCAGAAGAAGTATCAACTGTAACATGCAAATATTTTAATTTTCCAAATTCTGGCAAGTGTGTGACGTCCATCTGCCAAATATGGTTAGGTATCAATCCTCTAGGATTGACTCCAAGATTAACTTGTGGTAAAAAGGTCACACAATTTTGACATTGTTTTATTATTTGTCTAGCTTGTTCCTTAGTTATTTTAAAACGCTTTTGTAAAGTATTAGCATTGACATGGAACTTTTTATGAAAATTTATAGCTTCTTCTAGTGTAGAGAAAATATGTATGTCATGTGTAGTTTTATCTGCTAAATCATTGCCCAAACTAAGGGCTCCAGGCAATCCTGTATGTGCCCTGATATGTCCTATAAAGAATGGATCTTTTCTGTCCCAGATTAGACTTTGTATAGTGGAAAGCAAAGAGAAAACAGTAGAAGAAGGGGAAATCCTACCAGCATCTTCAAGAGATACTATAGCATTAACTACATACTGACTATCAGAAAATAAATTAAATACAGAATCTTTAAACATCACAAAAGCTTGTAAAACTGCATTAAGCTCTACCTTTTGAGCTGATTGTTTGGGTACTAAAAATGTAAAAGTTTGATCAGGGGTAACTACTGCTGCTGTACCATTATTTGACCCATCAGTGAATATATTTGGAGCATTCATGATAGGTGTTTTTCTTGTCATTTTAGGAAAAACTACAGGATGAGAAGACCAAAAAGGCAACAAAGGATTAGACGGTAAGTGGTTATCAAATGAAACATTAGATTTGCACATGATTATTGCCCAAGTATTTAACTCATTAGCTAACTCATCAATTTGATCCATAGTATATGGAGTAATAATTTTATTGGGAGAAATTCCAAACACTCACTTTGCTGCTTTTATTCCTTTGAGTATCAATTGTCCTACAGCCTCAGGATACCTAGTAAGAATAGTGTTAGGAGAATAAGATAAATGTATCCATAATAATGGACCTTCTTGCCAAAATACTCCTGTAGGAATATTTTTTGTTGGTAGTACAATAAATAATAAAGGCAAACTTATATCAATTCTATCCAAATGCATTTTTTCCATATATGTTTCAATGATTTTTAATGCCTTTCTTGCTTCAGACGTTAACATGCGGGGTGAATTTGGATCTGTGGACCTTTTAGGATATCAAATAAAGGTCCCAACTCTCCTGTTGGTATGCCTAGATAAGGCTTTATCCAATTTATGCCTCCTAATAACTTTTGAAAGTCATTAAGTGATTTGAGTTGATCTACTCGTATTTGAATTTTTGGTAGAGAGACCATGGTCGAGGATAATAGAACTCCTAAATAATTAATTGGAAAATTTAATTGTACTTTATCTATTGCTATCTCTAGATTATAATTTTTTAATAAGTTTGTAAGTGTGGCATAACATTCTAGCAATGTGTTTTTATCTTTGTGTGCTAATAATACATCATCCATATAGTGAAATATTTGTAGTTTAGGATTTTGATTTCTAAGTGGCTGGATTGCTTTGTTAACATAAATTTGACACATAGTTGGGCTGTTAGCCATCCCTTGAGGGAGTACTTTCCATTCATATCTCTGATCAGGACCTTCATGATTCAGTGCAGGGATAGTAAATGCAAAATGTGGACTATCCTCAGGATGAATTGGAATTGAAAAAAAACAATCTTTAATATCTATAGCTAAAACGTACCAGGTTTTTGGCAAAGCAGACAATTGAGGAATCCCCGATTGAGCAGGTCCCATAATAACCATCTCATTATTAATGGCTCTTAAATCTTGCAATAATCTCCATTTACCAGATTTCTTTTTAATGACAAAAATGGGAGTATTGTAAGGAGATACGGAAGGTTGTATATGTCCCTCCGCTAATTGTTGTTTGACCAGGTCATGGGCTGCTTGTATCTTTTCTTTAGTCAGGGGCCACTGAGGAACCCATACTGGTCTATCTGATTTCCAAGTAATTTTTATTGCCTCAGTGACCCCTTCTGAAAACCCAGTCCATGTCTATTTATTCCCTGATCTATTTGAATTGGTGCTGCTATGCCTTGTTCTCCTAATCTTTTTTCTTTCCTGAAACCTTGTCTAGCCCTAATAGTGGGCGCATTTGGATTGATGTTATTTGTTAATGTCAAACCTAATTGATCTAGGACATCTCGTCCCCATAAATTTATAGGAAGATGATCCAATACATATGGCTGTATAGTTCCTTCACATCCTTCAGGATCCTTCCAATCTAATACCATTGCACTTCTATGGGGATTAGTTGCCACTCCTAGGCCTCGAAGCGTTTGAGTGGCTTGTTGTAACGGCCAATGTTTTGGCCATTCTTGACAAGATATGATGCTAAGGTCTGCACCCGTATCCAGTAGTCCATTAAATTCATGTCCTTGAATATTTAGTTTTAGCATGGGGCGAGAATCTAAATTTAAAGACAGCATAGCCCAATCTACACCTGTGGAGCCTAATCCCCTGGAACCTCTTTCTATAGTACTACTGGAAAATTTATCATGTAGGCTGGGTATTATTAATAACTGTGCTATTCTATCTCCTGGTGAAATTACTGATATACCCTTTGGAGAACTAGCTATAATTTTTATTTCACCTTCATAATCGGGATCAATTACCCCGGGACTTATCATAAGTCCTTTTAGCGTAGAAGAACTGCGTCCTAACAATAAGCCTACTGTTCCTTGGGGAAGAGGTCCTTTTACTCCTGTGGGAATGATTTGAACTCCCATCTCTGGAGTTAGTACTGCTCTGGCGGAGGCGCAGATGTCCAACCCTGCGCTCCCTCTGGTTCGTCTGATGAGAGATCTGATGGATAATGTGTCCTGGGTACTACCCTGATGGTGTTGCTGGGTTCCTCCATGGTGTTTCTGGGTTCCTCCAGTGCCCCGTACATTTGTGGTCGTGGGCCCCGGAGCATTGGGCCCCCCTGTCCGTTTTTTGGCAATGGAGCCTGATGCCTTTCTCCACGATATCGTGGGTAAACACTTGGTCCTTGTCTGTTTTTTGATAACGGAATACCCTCTATGGTGGTTTGAGAACGGCATTCATTAGCCCAATGTTTCCCTCTACGGCATCGTGGGCAAATACCCGGTATTCTATTCGTTTGATATCTAGCTTTGTTAAACCCTCCTCCTATGGGGCAACTCCTTTTAAAATGTCCTGTTTGATCACAATTATAGCATGTTTTTGGCCTGGCATCTAAAGCCTGTTGTACTGCTGCTAAGACTTGCCCTTGTTCATTAATGTCTCTACATAATTTAATATATGTGTTTAAATCTTCATGTCTCCATGGTCTAATGACCTCTCTGCAACAACGATTTGCTTGGTCATAAGCCAGTTGTTTTATAAATGGCATTGCCTGTTCTGTATCCCCAAAAATTCTGGAAGCTGCTTGAATAAGCCTATCTACAAATTCAGCGTAAGGTTCATTAGTTCCTTGTATTACCTTAGATAATTGACCTTGTAAACCTCCATGCCCCTGTAAAGTTTTCCATGCCCTAACCGCATCTACAGCAATTTGTGCGTATACGCCAGGATCATATTCAATTTGTTGCCGTTGACCCTCATAAGGTCCTTTTCCTAACAACATATCTAGATTTCTTTGAGGGTAACCGGCTGCTGCATTTCGCCTAGCTGTCTCCCTGCAAAATTCCTCATTGGCAACCTTCCATAACAAATATTGTCCTCCATTTAGCACAGATTTACACATACTAGCCCAATCTGCTGGCGTCATGTCCAAGTTGGTAATGGATTCGACCATGCTTACAGTGAAGGGTGCTTGAGGACCATAGGTTGTTACAGCCTCCTTTAACTGCTTCACTGTTTTGAAATCTAAAGCACGGTGAATTCGCTGCCCTCCTGCCTGCTCAAGTACAGGGCATGCTAGTCTTTGAGATCATGTCTCAGGATCCCGTATATCAACTACGGGGGTTGGGGGCCCCCCAGCATATGTTGTCTCTATAGATGGAGCTGTTGGTTGGACACTTACGCCCTCTGGTGATAGAAAGGTGTTAGTAGCAGCCTCCTGTTGTAACTTTTCCCCTGATAGTTCTTCCTCCTTTAAATTTTCTTCCTCTGTCTGACTAGCTCGAGAGACCTTCTCTTTTACTTGATCTTCTACTATAGTCTGAACTGAAGGCTTTGGACTAGGCAAATAAAATCGTACCAACATCCATAACAGTAATGTGCCAACTGGCAGAGTTCCTGGGTTTTTCTTTTCCTTTTTCCTTAAATCTTCACCATGATGGTCCCATTGTGATATATTTAACAACTCCTCCTTAAAAGGCCATGGGATACATTTTTGTATTGTATCAACATATGCCCTGACTGTTTTTGGTTTTACTGGGGTGCCTCCTTCCTCTAAGAATTTACTTAACATTCTTTCGGTTTGTTTTTTGCTCATTTCTGACCCCATATTTCAGCTACAAGGATAACGCAACTGAACAAGATAACTCAAAACAAAACCGTAGCAAAACGGAACAAAAAATCATTGTATCAATTTTCCTATTTTCTTGAAATGTATATTCGTGGTCTATCTCTATCTCTTCCTCAGGGCCGAACAACTTCAAACCTTGAGCCAACCATTTTTCCCAGTTTGCCTGAGAAAGTTCTAGGGATAGGCAGCTTGAAACAAAAACAAAACAAATCAAAACAAGAACACATTGTTTTTTGAAATGGTCACCTATTCTCTCGCCTTCCCTCAGGGGCGAGCAATTTCACTTACCTCCGAGCTTCAGGCGTTCCCCACACAGGCCACCAAATGCCGCAGTCTGGCTGGGCACAAATCACGAGCCACTCAAGCAGGAACAAACTTTATTTCTGAACTCCCGCGAACGCTACCCACGCGGCTCCTCTAGGAACACACCACACACCAACCAGAACTCCCCTGGGAACTCCCCCGGAACACCACCGGGCTGCACGCGCACTCACTCTCGGAACCCGCGAGAACTCAACGGGAACTCCAAAGTAGCGGGTGCTGAGGAGGACAGTAAAGGTCTAATATACAACTGAATACACAGCCTGTTTCAATCCAGCATCATCCAGTCACAGCAATTATGGACAACTTAACTTAATATCATCATCTTAATGGCTCGCCTCGCAACCATTACTTCTGGCAAAATGCCAGGGGCCATTCCGACTGGGCTGTGGCTCTCAGCACTTGGGGACATTAACATTTCACTTTCCCCAAGTGCTGCTCTCGTTTCCTGGACTCCATTCCTGATTTTGCTCTCCATTTTCTTTATCTTACTCCATATTAGACCCGATTTACCCGACTACACTAACTACCGATCTGTAAATCTGGCTTCAGTAACAAGGACAGCCCTCTGGACCACACTCTGTGGAAGACTCTCATGGGGTGAGTTCTGAGGTCTCTTCTGAAGTGACCTCTGGCGGGTTCTGCACTCTCCTGAGTCTTTGGAGGACAGTGGAGCCTGGGTAGTTTTTGTCTTGCCTGGGAATGTGGCTGCAGACCAGGGCTGAGATGGTGGGTCCAGTCCCTGGTTGACAGGAGCAGAATCATGGGACGGTAACTAGAGAAAGGATCTGACCAAGTGGTTTGAGGAATGACACTCACCTGAGGCACTTCTGCCCCTGCAGGGAAGAAGTGGTTGTAGTGAAAGGTCAATAAAAATATATGCCATCCCCGAGGTGCAAAGGCAGCGTGGGCTCTTTGGAAAATCCAGACAGCAGATGTCCCCTGCCTCCGTGACAATGGCTTCTCTCAGCCCTGCCGAGTGGAGAGGAGGGAGGATCTTGTCCAGCCTGGTCAGGGGTGGAGTGGTGGCATCTTCCAAGAGGCCAGGCTCGGCTGCTTCCACTGGCCTCCATCCCTGTGCTTGCAGACCACAGAGATGCCCACGTGGCTTGGGGCGAAGGTCTCATGGCCTCCGTGCAGGTCACGGCTCCCTCCTGCTCTGACCTCTTCCACCTTCCCCAAGGCTTCCCCAGCAATGGGTGCTGTTTTTGTAACACAGTAAAGAAAAAAAATTTATCTGCCGAGAGAATGCTTTCCAAAGACCCTGAGTGTGTTAGCAGCCAGGTCACCTGGTCACTGATGCCTTGTTGACCCCAGAGCTGGGGCCTGCGGGAGCTTGTCCCCATCACAGATGGACTCCCAGCTAGAACTGCTGGATGCACATGTTTGAAGAGGGAGGATGAGGAAGAGGAGATATGGGAGCTCTCAGCTCTGCTGTTAGAGAAGGGGTCTGGGCATGGATGAGGGGAGGGCGGGGGCTCACATAGGAAAGTTCTAGACCACAGGGGTTGGGAGGGCAGGGAGTGAGACAGTGAGACAGGAGGGTGGGGAGTGAGATGGGAGGAGGGAGAGTGAGGCTGGAGGGTGGGGAGTGAGAAGGGAGGGTGGAGAGTAAGAAGGGAGGAGGGAGAGTGAGAAGGGAGGAGGGAGAGTGAGAAGGGAGGGTGGAGAGTAAGAAGGGAGGAGGGAGAGTGAGAAGGGAGGGCGGAGAGTGAGAAGGGAGGAGGGAGAGTGAGAAGGGAGGG
>NW_025999949.1:36809142-36815181 GCF_001458135.2 Marmota marmota marmota | reverse complement strand
GGTGTGTGGTGTGCGTGTGTGGTGTGTGGTGGGTGTGAGGTGTGTGGTGTGTGTGTGGTGTGTGTGAGGTGTGTGGTGGGTGTGAGGTGTGTGGTGGGTGTGAGGTGTGTGGTGTGTGAGGTGTGTGGTGGGTGTGAGGTGTGGTGTGTGTGTGCACAGTTGTGTGCTGCACGTGTGTTGTCCGTGTGTGGTATTTCGTGGCATTTGAGTTGTGCTGTGCTGAATGTTGGGTGGTGTGTGTGCTGAGGGTGTCTGTCCCTTTGCAGAGCCCAGCCATCAGGATCAAGGGGAGCAGAGCTGGGCCACACTGTCCTCTGGTGGCGAGTGGCAGTATGGGTGGTGACAGTGTTGGGCAGACACTGGCCCCCCTGCACCCCCAGACTGACATACAAGTGAAGACCCCAGCGTCCACCACAGAATTACAAGGTCAAGATGGCAGAGGGTGGTGGGACTGGTGCTCAGTGGAGGCAGGTTGGAAGCAGCCTGCCCTCCCTGTGGCATCCTGGGAGAGCCTTCCACAGCCGTGCTCACGCTCGGGGACCCCCGGAGCCACCTCACCTGGGAAGGTCACAGGGCTGAAGACCAAGCCGCGCGCTCCGTGGCCGTGTTGGTAAAGAGTGCGATTCTGGGGCTGGGGATGTGGCTCCAGCGGTAGCGCGCTCGCCTGGCATGCGTGCGGCCCGGGTTCCATCCTCAGCACCACATACCAACAAAGATGTTGTGTCCGCTGAAAGCTAAAAAATAAATATTAAAAATCTCTCTCTCTCTCCTTCTCTCTCTCTTTCTGTCTAGAAAAAAAATAAATAAAGAGTGCGATTCTGCCGCTGCGGCCTCGAGGGCCCACGTAGGAAAGAAGCGCACGCACTGCTGGCCGGTGGTCTGACAAAGGCCCTGGACAGACGAGGACCGCTCTCCGCCCCTCCCCACTCCTATTCCACTACTCAAAGCTTCACAGCCTGAGATGGAGGGCGGCCCCCTGCCAGGTCACAGAGGGCCTCCTGGGCCTTCCTAGCTGGGAGCTTCCTCTTGGCCCTCAGGAGAGGCCGGCTCAAGGGAAGGGTCTTGACCAGGACAAGGCGCAGGCCCCTTCTCTGGGCTGCTGGACCCGGTGCCTTCTCATGAAGGGAACGCCTCTTTCCCGGTGTTTATCTTGGTGTCTCCCTGCACAGGCCCCCAAACCTACAATGCCAGGACCGCCCACGTCATGCTGGGGCCACGAGTCCCCCACGGCACCTCAACAGCTCCCCATTGGAATGGGGCACCAGGAGGCTCCAAGCCAGCGTGACTTCGGGCACGTGTCTGAGTGGAGAAGGGGGGGTGTGCACAGAGACCGAAGCAGGTGGGGCCCCTGCTCCGAGGCCGTCACAGCAGCTGAGTGCAGAGTGTGACTGTGGGTGGGAGGAACTTGGGAGGGAGGCCCAGGCACACCTGGCCTGTGTGGGCTTTCTGGGACCTGGGGACACAGGTGTGGGAAGACAGTCTCGGGCCAGAACAGCCGCCAAGTGGGCGCATCTGCAAGGCACGAGGGGCAGGAGGAACCTTTAGGAAGATGGGAAAAGGTGAGCCCGTGGAGGGAACCTGTCTGCACTCAGCCTTTGGGCCAGCGTGTCAGGGGCCTGTGGCAAACTGCAGTGTGTCCCCAGAAGCCACACGTAGGAAGGCATCAGAGTGCAAGGTGAATGCCGCTACCCCAGGGCAGAAGAGAGTTTATTTCAGTGCTGGGGATTGAACCCGGGGCTGGTACATTCTGGGTAAGTGCTTTAACTCTGAGCTCACCCCCCAGCCAAGAAAGTGTATTTAGGTAGAAATGGGCAGCTCATGGTACGGCCACCAGAGCTGAAGAGCCAGAAATGAACGGCATCTGGAGGCATCAGTGCCAGCAGGGCTGAGTCTGGGCTGGTGCTTGTAGACCCGTGGTTCTGGGGAAGGCCTTCGTGCCATTTCTGGGCCAAGCTCACTGGGAGACTTACTTCATTACTCTCCAGTCACCTTGGGGAGTCCCCCGACCCACCACACTGAGTGAGTAGTGAGGCAGACTGAGGTGACTCACATGGTCAGGAGCATGCCGAGAACAAGTGTTGCAGCTCGGACTCGGGCCCAAGTGTTAAGGATCCTGAAGGTTGAGCTTTAACCACCACCTCGCATTGACCCATGCCAACTGCAGCCAAAACCACAACGCACTCCGTCATCTCCTTCACCACCACGGCTGCCTCTGCCTCCACCATCCCCACTACCACCACCACCACCATCAACACCACCATCACAGTCTCCACCTCCTTCACCATCACTACCTCCATCACCACCATCACCACCTTTACTATATCACCACCACCATCACCACTACCATCACCACCATCTCCACCTCCATCATCACCAGCCCACCACCTTCACTCCATCACCACCACCACCATCATCACCTTCATTAACAGCATGACCACCATTAGAACATCACTGTCACTATCGCCATCACTGTCAGTAGCAGTAACACCACCCCTGCCTCCACTAGAAGGCATCTTTGCTGCCACCACCACCACTGACACCATTATCACTCCCTCTGGCACACAGCAAGAGCCACCACTTCACAGGGTTGTTATCAGAAGTGGATAAGTCACTATATATGAGACTACACATGGGACCACTGAGACACAGTGGAGAAGTGACTTCACATGGGACACTTAGACACAGTGACGTTGGTGGCTGTCTCCAAGCTGAGGTGATTCCCTAACCAGGCGTTTCTTCCCCCTCCTTTCCATACACCTAAGTCCCATTCAACCTTCCCACGTTAAAACTTTGTTCTAGGAAGATGGAAAGCAGAAAGCCCCAGAAGCCCGGGCTGCACTGAACCACAGTCGGGGTAGCATCTGTCTGAGGGAGCTCCGTGGATCCCCGGCTCTCCAGAGGAGGGTCTGTCACGTTCCTTTGCAGGTTTTCGGCTCCTGGCACAGAGAGCCAGGAGCAGACCTCATGCCTGTCTTCCCATGTGGCTGGCACACAGCTTGTGGGGGCCAGGGTGGGCAAGGGGACCATTTTCTATATAAATGGGGGATCTGCGTTTTGATTTGATAACTGCTGCTTTTGATCTTTGAGGTGTGAGCATAGTGGGCAGCCACTCTTTATTATCCCTCTTCTGACCATTGCAAGACCTCACCCTCAGTTGAAGGAACTTCTCGGACATTTAAAGATCCTCCGCAGATTTCTCATCACACCTTAGGAGGGCAGAGGCCATGGGCTCTACAAAGACGAGGCCCTGAAGGAATCAATCGGGAATCAGGAATCCTATAGCCTGAAAGACTGGCCTTCAAAAGCTCGGGCAAAACCAAGGCCTTCCCAGATAGACAAAGCCAAGGGGGCTTGTGACCCCTAGATCTGCCTGCAAGGGGGTTTGTCACCCCTAGATCCGCCTGCGAGGCACACTCAGGAGTACTGCAGACCAGGTGGAGGCTCCGGGCAGAGGCCCAAGCTGCTCGAAGAAATAAAGACCTCAGTGGGATGTGGTGTTGCTGTCACAGTGTGTCACTTCAGTTTGTTTCCACATCATCTAAGAGATAACACACTTGGAGAGAAACACCGGTCTAAGCGTTACTACTACTGTAGTTTGTAAATCCACATTTTGTCTTCCACACAATTGAAGAGGATTAACGAATTAAAAAAAATAATGATGTATTTATGTTTTGGGGCACACAATGTACAGAGATGTAATTTTGTGACAATAACTGAAAGAGGGTGGGGACAGAGCTCTGAAGGAGCAGAGTCTTTGTATGTGATTGAAATTGAGCTGGTATCAATCCCACTTAGCGTGTATGACTTCAGGATATTAAATGCAATCCCCAGGATAATCACGGGGGAAAAAGACTATATTCAAAAGGAAATGAATATCGCTTCAAAAAATCAACTAATCAACTAGAAGACATTAGTGAAGGAAATGAGGGACACAAATTTAGGAGGCCTACAGAAAACAAACAGCAGAATTACATAGATAAGACCTTTTCCAATAATCAAACCAGGACTCCTTCCTAACAAAGCTGGGCTCTTCTGAAACCAGGCCCCTCACTCCCTGGGAAGACTGGTGTCTCCAGCCACCTTGCCACCCCGGCTGACCCTGACCCAAGGACCAGGCCTCGAGATCCCCTTTGTCCCATCATCCCAGAGGTCGGACATCTATAAAAACTTAAATTGAACAAGAAATACAACACTTATGATAAATTCAAAACGACACTGAGTTTTTATGTTCATAGCATTAAAACTTCTGGGGTTAAAGGGACTTTCCAACTCGAACTTCTCTGGGAGAAATCAGTGCCCAGCTCAGCCTTCTGCCAGTGAGCACCCTTCTTCCACCCAAGAGCTGGTGGGGGGTTCTCTGGTCATGAGGACCAGTCAGCTGGGCACTCCAGGTCTCAGCAGTGACTGTCACATGAGTTCAGGGTAGGTGCATGGGTGGTGGGAGCAGAGAGCCTCCCCTGGCGTTCTGCCTGTGAATGGCAGGTCCTGAAGCTCAGGTCGCTGGCTTTAGCCACGGCCCAGTGGAGTGGTGGGGAGGGGTGGGCTTGCCTGTGCGCACAGAGCCTCTGGGCTCACCTCCCAGGAGTCAGGGCTCCTCAGGAAGTTGACAGCAGGTTCCTTCAGGACCCAGCCAGGGGCACAGCCCCAGCTGGTCTAGCCCCAGCAGGGAGGTAGAAGCCAAGCCCAACCTTAGCCCGGATGGGCAACGGCCTCTGCCCTGGCTCTAAAGTGGCCCTTGGTGGGTCTCTCACCAGCTTGCAAGGTCTCTGAAGCCCGTGCCCCAGCACCTAGCTCAGGACAGGGGTCAGCAGGCCATGGAGAGTGTTGTAGATTCCTTTATTGGGTGCAGGTGTGTGTGTAGGGAGTGTCCAGGGCTTGGGGGACAAGCGGTGGTGAGCCTAGTCTGGGATCAGCTTGGGCCTCTCTAAGGGCGTGAGGCTGACGTTGTGGCAGGGTTTCCGCACATGGTTCCCAGGGGGCTTAACCTCAGGTGTGAATACAGGAGCCCAGCAAGGAGTGTCTAGCACTGATTCTGCTTTAGAGCGGAGTGTGCCGGCAGTCCTGCACTTGATGCTGGAGGTCACCACAGGAGTGACCACACCCACCTGGGACGACATGGTGGGCTCTGCACACCTCCCTGCCCTGTTTGTTGCAAAATAAATGCAGGAACCATCATACTGTTTTTTTGCTGCTACAGCTTAAGCTAGCTGCCTGCAGAAATTACCTGGACTGTGAACTTACCTGGACTGTGATTTAATTAATCTATTGAGCTTTGAACTTACCTGGACTGTGATTTACCTGGACTATGTGTTACTTATATGCATTGTGAACTATCTGTTGATGCAACGAATTGTGGTAGTACCGGGGTATCTTTGCTGATGGTGTCATCTGTGGTACAATTTTTCCAAGGGCTTCTTACTTGGAGCCATCAATTGGCTTGGTATCGTGGCATTTTGTATCCTCTCCTTCTGCTTGTAGCAGGTTATCCACAAGTATCGCTAAATAATGCTGGGCTGGTAGTCAAAGACGGGTAAGATCCAATTACAATGGTACCAACCTAAGACAGGAGGCTGACAATTTGAGGTCAGACCATCCAATGACAGGTAAGGACCATATGTAGTATTGGACAACCTAAAACAGGCACGGTCCCTAAGCCACATACTTGTTATTTAAATTAAACAAAAGGGGGAGAAGTTAGGGTCCGAAAACAAGTCAAGATGGCGCCTGGCATTTTGCCAGAGGGAGTGGTTTGTGAAGTAACGCCAGGGAGCCATTAAGATAATGGAGATTCCTTAATGACTGACTGCTGTGTCTAGATTATGTCAATTAAGTTAAGCTGTGTGTAATTAAGATGATGAGGATTCCTTATTGGTTGACTGCTGTATCTAGTTTATGTTAATTAAGTTAAGCTGTGTGTAATTAGTTGGGTATATATGCTTCTCTGTCCCGTAATAAAGCGGTTCCCGCTCCTGCTGTATCAACCTTCACAAGTTGCTCACACCCCCCCCACCCCCCCCACCCCCATTAGTTTGCCCAGCC
>NW_025999949.1:36785283-36805457 GCF_001458135.2 Marmota marmota marmota | reverse complement strand
GCACTGAGGGTAGCTCGGACTAAAAATTTCCAATCATTGGGAGTAAGCCATTGTGCGCTGTGGCTTTCAAATAAAGCCAATGTATAAGGTGCAGTGGGGCCATAGTGAGCACAAGCCTTTTTAAGTTTTTCAAGAAAACGCAGGCTTAAACTTTTTTGTAGACACTCTGGGTTCCTTCCTGCCTCGGGGTGAACTCCTCATCCTCTGAGTCCTGATCTTCCTCTTGCCATTCCCCAGCTTCCTCTCCTGGATCCGTTTACCCCCCCTTCCTCCTCTTGATCCTCCTCTAAGTCTTTGTCCTCAGCCTGGGCGGGCTTATCTATCTGACTGCGGGTGACTGGGAAGGCGAGAACAGGCCGATGGCGCGGCTTAGCCTTTGTATTAGACCACCTTGGGCCAGCTCGGGTTGACTCCGCGCCTAAGGCTAATGAGCGAAGCTCAGAGTCAAGGGATCTTAATTCTTTTAAAAGTTGGATCTGTTCCCATCTATGTTGGAGAGACTCTCGCAAGGGAGCCAGGTTAGGCAAGGGAAGTGGAGAAAAAATATCTGAGGGGGCAGTTGGCCCCTGAAGGGCCGGAGCACAAAAGGCAGGAGGGATATAGGAGGGAGGTGGATGTGTAAGTCCTATAGGCTGTGGCAGGGTCCTGAGAGGTGGCGGGTCTTCTGAATGGTAGTGAGCTGCTTCCTTCTCCAAGGTAGCCTCCTCCCCAGGGGGTCAATGTGTCTCCGGGATTTAAAACTGGATAAAGGCAGTTGGTAACCATTGGAGCCTTATTTATTAGGGTGGGATTTTGAGGGGGACCAGGAAGGTTCCCAGGGTCCTGGGGAGACTGAGAAGGATTTATGTCTATACTAACTGAAGGGCATGCCGAGGGGGGACGAGAGGTCTTTTGCATAGCCTCTTCCCCAATCCTGACAAGTTTTAAGGTACCATTGTCAAAGGGTGAACTTTTAAGAATTTCATTAATTAAGTTCCAGTAAGAAAAGGTGGAAACAGGCACTTTTTCTGGGCCAAAGGAGTCATAATAATCTTTTAAACAGTCTCCTACTCTAAGCCATCTCTTACCATCAATGGTCCCTTCAAGGGGAAACCATGGACACAATTCTCCTATGTATGAAAAGAATAATTTTAAGTCCTTTTTCTTAACACTCGCCCCCCGTGTCTTGAGGGCCTCCTTGAGGCCTGACAAAAACAAATCATGTGATGAGACTGCTTGTCCCATGGTGGGTCACTCACCGTGCATCGTCCTCACTCTCCTCCTGGATCTGTCTCTCGGTCGTGTCTGCCGAGGCGATCGCGAGCTCCGCTTGGCCAAGTCTTCCGGGAGGACGGCGTTCCCCCTCAGTCAAAGGCTCGAGCCCCAATCGTTGGGCGCCAAATGTCCCGTCTGGCAGGACACATCAGCGTGGGCAGCGAACCTAGATGGGCAGGAATGAAGGGACAAGAGACACGAAAGGTGACAGCAAGACAGGTGTCTGATCAAGCTGCAAACTTTTATTGTTCACACAGGGGTATTTATATGCTGGGGATGGGGAAGCTCTCTAATCAGCAATTGCTGGATGTGGGTGGTAAAACTGCCAGCTGCAAGATGTCTGATGATCCTGATAACCGCAGGATGTTCCAGGGAGATAGGTAGCTGCAGGATGTCTCCCAGGGGGCTGTCAGGCTATTCTTTGAAGGAAAATTTCCTTCTAGTCCCTGACACAGCTCCTATAAGGTCTCTTGTGGGAAGTGGATAAAACATTTCAACAGTAAAGCTAACCCTTGCTGGGAGTAGGCAGCAGGCCTGCAGATGGACACGCAGCTCAGAGACGCTGACCGCCTCACCCGGCAGCTGCACCAGATGTGGAGTTGGCAGCAGCCTTGAGACGGGCTCCTCAGAGGGGTGTCATGAGGACACGTGCCAGGGTGGCCTTACTCCGCCAGGAGGAGAGTGCGTCTTCACATCACTGTGGTGGGGCCTGTGGGGGTAAGCCTAGTCCTCCCCCAGGCTGGGGGCCCACGATGATGGACAATCCTGTTAGCGGTTTCCTGCTTGCTGAGTCCCCAGAGGCCTGCACACCTCTCCTGTCTGCCTCTGTGCACTGGGTACACGTGAGGACAGAACCGAGCGGCTGCGGCTCTAACCTGGGCTTCCTTCCAGGCTCTGCTTGTTACTGGTTTCTTTTCTTTCTTTCTTTCTTTCTTTTTTTTTTAAAGAGAGAGAGAGAGAGAGAGAGAGAGAGAGAGAGAGATAATTTTTAAATATTTACTTCTAGTTTTCGGTGGACACAACATCTTTGTCTGTATGTGGTGCAGAGGATCGAACCCGGGCCGCACGCATGCCAGGCGAGCGCGCTACCGCTTGAGGGGTCAGGGGAGGGGCGCAGCGGGGAGCCGTGGCCCAGAACTTGCCTCCTCCTGCTTCTGCGTCCCGCGTTGCTGGCATCACAGCGGCCCAGAGTGAGACTTGATGAGTCAGCGAGGAAGATGCTGCCCACACCGCCGCCTGGAGCCCACCAGGGCAGTGGTGGAGAGCCCGCTTCGGCAGCGCCAGCAAGGGCTTTCAGGTCCTAGCAACTGTGAAGTGGCCGCCCTCAAGATCCCTCGGCTTCTAACACCCACACACATGGAACTGGCCAAAAGGGCAGGACAGCTCCAGGATCCGTGGAGGAGGGACCTGCTTGGGGAGGGTGGGCTCAGAACCAACACTGCAGCCCTGGGCATGGCTGCCACTTACAAGACCTTGGCAGCTCGAGTGTCACAGGGCGGAGGACGTGAGTTCACGAGCCACGTGAGACTGGGAGCACAGACGGAGTCTGGATTCTCAAGACTGCAATTTCAATGAGAATGTTCTCCTGAACCTTCTCTCCTAGCAGTGAGAGGTGAGGGAAGCTGGACTCTGGCTAGGAGCCAGCCAGGACAAAGGCCCCTGTGTCCATCCAGGAGTCGTGTCACCCGCTGCAGAGGCACTCTGAGCCAAGTACTTACAGGAAGGGGCCCAGAAAACCAGTCTTTGGACAAATGGAAGAAGCCAACAGAAATGCTTAAGAGGCACGAACATGGCGGAGCCAGGCCCCCTCTGGGCCCAGATGCTGGAGTTCTCGGTGTCAGGCACTTGTTTGTTTGTTTTTATTAGAGTGTTATAGTTATATGTAGTAGCTGGGTTTATTCCAACAAAGTCATACATGCACAGAAACCGCCCCGGCCATTCCAGTTCCTGTTCCTTCTCCCTCCCTGCCCTTGTCCACTCCCCTGATCCCCCCTTTGCTTATCCATTTTCCAAGCTTTAATTGGTGCTTTCTACACACACATAAAGGTGAAATTCCCTGTGGTATTTTTATATCTGCACATAATGCGGTTTTGTTACATTCATTCCATATTCCCTCCCCTTTCTCTATCTCCTTCTTCTACTCCACTGATCTTCCCTATATCTTCATGATATCCAATCCCTTCCCCCATTGACTTCTTTCCCTAATTTTGCTTTAGTTTCCACATGAGAGATAACATCTGATCCTTTCTTTTCTTTTTTTTATTAATATTTATTTTTTGGCGGACACAACATCTTTGTTTGTATGTGGTGCTGAGGATCCAACCTGGGCCGCACGCATGCTAGGCGAGCGCGCTACCGCTTGAGCCACATCCCCAGCCCTGATCCTTTATTTTCTTGACTGTCTAATTTCACTTACCATGATGCTCTCTGGTTCCATTCATTTACCAGCAAATGCCACTCATTCTTCTTTATGGCTGAGTAATATTCCACTGTGTAGATATACCACATTTTATTGAGCCACTCATCTATCGATAGGCCTCTGGGCTGTAAGTTGGCTACTGTGAATGGTGCTACTATAAATACTGATGTAGCTCATCCCTGTCGTATGCTGATTTTAGTTCTTTGAATAAATACCAAGGAGTGGGACAGCTGGGTTCTATAGGAGTTCCATTCCTAGTCTTTCCAAAGGAGCTGTACTAGTCCTTTCAGATGTACTCCTCCCGCATCCTTCCAGCATTCATCATCATTTGTGCTCTTGATAATTGCCATTTGGGGTCAAGTTTTGTAAAGACAAATGCATTTCTACGTTTAATGAAGTGAGAAGGCCCACAAAATACGACTGATAAGCAGTGGACTGTCAGGACAGCCTAGAGAAGGGCTAGGAGCACAGGGGGCAGCTGGAGTCAGGAAGCAGCAGGAGGGGGTGAGCAGAGCTCCTGGAGAGATGCAGAGCAGAGGAAGAGCAGCTCAGAGGACAGAGGCAGTTGAGGCTGGCACATAAGGGCACAGGGCAGCCAGACTGAAGGCCAGTGCTTCACTAGCAACGCAGGGAGCCGGCTGACCACGGAACAGCCCTCAGCACAGATGACTGCCGCAATGCAAGGCTGCCGTGGTGCTGAACTGACAGGGTGCTCGGCTCCCACCAGGGACTTCCACGGGTGGTGTCCAGGGTGTCTGGGTCAAGCTGGTGGAAGGCAAATGACGTATGCCTGTACATGGTGGGTGGACCAGAGAGGCCACCTCTCCCTGCCCCAGCGCTGCTGGCCAAGCCTCAGGCACAGACTGTGCAGGCTGCAAGATGGGCTGGGAAACACACATGTCTTTGTGCTTGGGAAGAAGACACAGGGACCGAGCAGGCAGCTGACCGTTTCTGCCACATCTGTCTTCGTGATGCTCACACAGAAACACTAACTGGTCACCAGCAGAACCCAGAGAGCAGCTGGAATATGGAGGTGCATGCCTAGTCACCAGGACTGCAATGGAGTGTGGAGGAGCAGGACCCAGAGACCCAGGAGCAGGGCAGCCGGACTCAGGGGGCGGGGGCTGGCCCAGCCTTGCCCACGGAGTCTTGAGGGGAGGACTGGCATGCTCCGAGCTCGTGGTCCACTTTACTCCACAGGGAACCGTGGAGAGGTCCTCCATGGCCCAACCAGCACGTCCGGGCCTTAGGCTGTGACGCCACCCCTGTGTCCTCCATTCACGCTGGCCTGCCCTTGACCAGGAAGAGGACACGACCCTTTGGGGCCACCTAGAGAACCCTCTGCCTGCCTGTTGCTCCCTCTGGAAACTGGCTGTGCTGCGTCCAGCAGCTCCGAGTTAGGGAACATCCCTGACTGGGCTTCTCCTCTCCCTGCGGAGACTCCAGGGAACCTGGCAAAACCCGGAGGACAGAGAAAGAGTTCCAATGGCAACAGGGAGCACAGGGGCCTTAGGAACCCCACTTTCGCTCTTCATTGTACCGAGAGGATGGAGACAGGAAGTTATTTCTGGGACTGTTCCTTGGTTTGGGGGCTGGGGAATTGGAAAGCCAGAGATCAGAGCCCTCAACTTCTTAGCCCTGCCTGAAACTCCCTCAGGGCAGAGGCTGACTTCACACTGACCGAATCCCAGGACTCTGGGAGGTAGGCTCAGAGGCATGTCAAAAACACACACGGCCCCAGACCCCGAGGGCCCCAGAGCAGACTGGGATCCACGGAGAGTTTGGATCTGGGGAGGGCGCAGGGGCAGGGACAGGACTGTCCAGGGAGGCCAGGCTGATGGCATCACCACACGAAGGACATGCTGTGAAGCCAGCCTGCAAGGCTCTGCTCAAGGTTGGCTCTGATGTCACGAGAGGCCAAGACACACGGGAGACACCTGCCTGTGACACGGGTGAGTCAGCTGTGTATTGCAACACACGGCTTTCAGCTGACATTTCCTCAGGAAGCCCGGCGATTATGAAACGGAATAAAAAGAAAGAGATAACAACCAAATCCTGGCCCTCCCCTGCTGACACCCACAGGGCCTTCCCCTTTGGCTCCACCTGGACAGCCCACCCAGCCCACACCACTCCCCAGTGCTGCAGGGCCTGCTCTCCCAACCTTCCTTGGGAAGCCTCCTCCCTCCAGACTCCCCTGGTGGCTGTCTGCAGATCCTGCTGAAATTCGCCTCCCCAGCAGACTCACCCCCTCAGCCCCAGGGGTCCTGTCTACAGGGATAAGCCAAGAACCAGGCAGGCATCAGATTCCCACCGTGTGTGCACTCCATGACAGGGGCTCTGCTGGGCATCCTAGATCCTGTGTGGTTCTGGGAGTGCCTCCTCTTGGGTCCACGAAGCCCTGAGTTCACACAGCTGGCTGGGCCTCAGAATAAAGCAGAACCCCTTGCTCCAGGTCAACCTCGGGCACAGGGGCAGTTCAGTCCCTGCCTGCACCTGGTTGGGGTTCTGGGGGCAGGTCCGTCCTGCATGTGTGTGCCCAGAGCCCCACTCCGCAGGGCAGGCGGGAGCCACTGCTGAAGTCCTCTGCCCTGGCCGAGCTGGTCCCAGGGAGCTGGAGGAAAGATGAGAGGCAGTGCTGATGCAGGTGGGCTGTTCTCCTGGGGACTGTTGTTGGAATCCACACGCAGCCATGTTTGTCGAGGCCTAACCCAAAGAGAACAGGAGAGGAGAGAGGCAGAGAGGAAGGCATTGTCTTAGTCAGCTTTCCTGCTGCTGTGACGAAAGGACCCGACCAGAACAACCACAGGGGGGGAAAGTTTAACTGGGGGCTCGTAGTTTAGAGGTCTCACTCCATAGACGGCAGACTCCATTCCTTGGGGCTCATGACAGAAGAGCGTGGCAGAGGGAAGCAGCTCACGATGATCAGGAGGCGCAGAGAGAGGTCTCCTCTTGCCAGGTACAAATACATACCCCAAAGCCACGCCCCAGTACCCACCTCCAGCCACACCCTGACACTTCAATTTCCACTGAGTGAATCCCCAAAAGAGGGTTAATTCACGGGTTGGGTTAAGGCTGTCACAACCCAATCTTCTCCTCTGAACCCTCTTGCATTGTCTCACACGTGAGCTTTTGGGGGGACCCCCACATCCAAACCACAGCAGGAATGGAGGAAGAAAACAAAGCAAGCTGGGAAGTTGTGCAGAGGGGTTCTCCTGCTCATGCCAGAGCATGCGCAAAGTGCTCATGAGCACAGATGACAAGTGGCTCACAAGAGTCGCTGCCAGAACCACAGCCTTGCACAAAGGCCGCCACAAAGCACTTCTATGAGGACATCTGCCCAGAAACTTTCATCTTGGCTGACGCCACCTGCTTTGTTGGTCCTTGTGGACAAGGATGATTGCTTAAACATATCTTGCGCAATCCTTCCATTTTGCCTTTAAAACTTCCCCTTGCCTTGACCTCCCTGAAGACGCTCCAGATTTCCCGTGTCACCCACATTCCCATAGCAAAGCTCTGCCAGCCTCCAGTGCACGTATGGATCTTTGCAGAACCGCGCTTGCAGGTTATTTTTGTTGACATCCCTGCTGTGCAGAGTGGATCCTCAAGCAAGAACAGCTTTGCAAGGAGCTGGTAACTGCTGGAACTGGGTGCGGTGCAGACCTCAAGCCTTCGGTGCCCTCCCTGCCTAGGGCTCGCCCCTTCCTGCCTCAGCGAGTCTTCTTTTGCCGTGGGGCCCCCTTTTTAATAGGGGCTTCCGCTGAGTGATCTGGGGTCTGTCTCACCTAAGGCTCCCATAAATAAGGACCTCACATCCCTCCTGGGCCAACAGGACACTTTTTCACAACCCTTTCTGTTGCAAGCATCAGTGTCTCTCTCTCTCTTCTTGAGTATGTCCACAGAACTTATCTTCTGTCTCCGTGGTCTCCATGTCTTTCTGATGTGCTCTCTTTTCATTCTGTGTGGCAATTTAATGTCTCCTTTTATCTGCATGGCTAATCTAAGATTTTTATGAGCACTGTGATTCAGGCTTCATTCTGGTTTGCTTACACACGTTTGCAAATGATTTGGCTTTCATTCTTCTCCCGCGTGTTTCTACGATTCTTCCAAGAGCAAAAGTGAAGATTCTGAACAGAAAGCTTTTGGGGTGGTCCCCACCCCATCTGAGAGACTCTTTCTCCAGAATTAAGACTGTTGTGAGAGGTTGGCCACAGGCAGGAAGGACGAGACCAGGACTCCTGCCAACCTCAAGAGAATCTCCCTGTGGTGAGGAGCAAGGCTTCTCTGCTCTTGAGAGACCAGGGGATGAGATCAGATCCGTAAATTCTACCAGAGGCCAGGAGAATCCCCTCCGGGGACTCCTGCTGGCTCCATCATGGCCGTTCACAATTGCATTCTCAACTGCAGCCACACACTTAAACAGTCTGAACGGGACGTTGAAGCGTTGGCAAGTCTCACTTGCTGTCTCTGGGCTTTATCTTTTCTGCTCTGAATCTGGCTGACCCTTTTGCTAATATTAAGATACAATTTGGAAAGCCCATTGAAAAGCTTTCCTGATGGCATTCCATCCAAGATAGGAGAAAGAAAAAGTTTTTTTGCTTTAGTTGTGGGCAAATTATGGCAGCTCCATGGTGACCGAGACCCCCAGGACTCATCTCTCTTAGACTCATAGGCTCAGCTTCCCTGACTCAGGACGACTCAGACCCATGAAACAGTTGTGCCTTTAAAATTTTTTTTTTAACCATGCTATGCCTTGGTCAAAATCTTGAACTCAGAGCCATAATAAAAGACACCTGTGGCCATGCAAGAATTTCCTTGTCTACTATGTGAGCTAGGAAGAGCCACAAATTGCATATAATTTTTAAAAAATGATTCTTAAAAGTATTTGTATGCCTGAGTTAACTAGTTAAACAAACCTAAACCAACAACAAGAGAAACATTTCTTAATAAATTTAAGGTCAATTCTAAGGCCACTTTTCTAGCTAGTCCTAGATAAATGCAAACATCTGAAGAATTTAGCTCTAATCTCACTTGAAAAAAGTAAAGGATATGTTTGTTGGTTTGTGGTGTATTTATTCCTTCTTGAGTCAGGGTCTCCATGTGCTGCCCAGAATGGTCTTCAGTTTTTGAGCTCAAGTGATCCTCCTACCTCAGCCTCCCAATACAGGAATTTAAAAGAGGCTTTTAAAAACCTGCTTGCTATCCTTAGGTAGCTAGTCAGCCATGAATGGGTAGCAGGGAAAAGAGAAGGAAGAGCTACTAAGAACCTGGGCAGCCTTACTAGACATATGACCAACCTGGAAGAGAGGGGTTTGGAATGTCCACATCTCCCCTGAGCAGCCTGAAGCAGCTACAGAAGATGAAGCCTCCAGCTCCTCAGTGACCCCAAAAGAATTTGGGGATCACACTTCTCAGGAGGCACTGAGGCAGGCGGTAGGGCTGAGAGGATGGCGGAACGTCCCAAGGTGTGGGCTGGGTCAGAGCACAGTGTGCCAGCGTGCCTGCTGGCATCTCCCCTGGCATTGTAGACTTCTGTGCTGGCTCAGGAGGACCACCCAGGTTGCCATAGCGACTCCACCCCAGGCTCTGGGAAGGATCATCATCATAGAACTCCCAGCACAAGGTGTGCATTTTAATTAGGTGAAAAAATGTGACTCATAGGAACAAATGGGGCTGTGTCTTCAATCAGGTGCCTGGAAGGGATATGCGGCCACCCACTGGGCCCAGCTCTGCCTTATGGAGTGTACTTTTGCTTTCAATAAATGTATACTCTGACTGCTTTTTCTGTGTATCTTGCTCAGTTCTTTGTTCAAGATGCCAAGATCCTTAGCACCACATAAAAAATAAAATAAAGATATTGTGTCCACCCATAACTAAAATAAATAAATAAATATTTTAAAAATAAAGATGCCAAGAAACTTCCACTTGAAACATTAGCATTTTCAACCATCTGCTATTTTCTTTGGCTAGTCTCTGGCCTAGAACAAGGGAATAAATACCAAATTAAATTAAATTACTTACATTTAAGAATATTGAGAATGTGACTTAAATAATAATTATGGATCTTTAGAATTTAGTTCAAACTCAGTCTTGATATTTTTAGTGCATAGGCTCACTTGGTTAAACAATTGATGTTTTAGACAAACCATAAATATTGAATATAGATGTTAAGAATTACACACATCAAAATATAACATTTTTAAACTTTATTTTATTTATTTTTATTTTTTTTTCATTTAGTTGGACAAAATGCCTTTATTTTACTTATTTATTTTTATGTGGTGAAGATTGAACCCAGTGCCTTCCACATGCTAGGCGAGCATTCTACCGCTGAGCCACAACCCCAGCCCCATAACATATTAGAAGTGTGAAAAGTCTAAGATTTCTAGTTCTGAATTAAGATTTCTTTGTAAACAACAAAATGGATTTATGCTACATATTCAAGAATGCAATTAATCCAAGAATCATGGGCTTAATTGTTACAAAGGAAAAGGTAAGCCCTTCCATTTTTATTGTACTTTTGGCTTTCAGTCAACATTCGGTAACCATTTATTCTGTTTGGAAAAGCCTTTATTAATGAGCTTTTATAGCAAAACAAATTATGTTTTTCTACCGTACTTAGTACTTTAGTAGCTATCTTTATAGATCACTCATGCACATAGAAAGCAGTGAATGTCATATCTTAAATGTCTCTAGAGATCAATATCCCAATTGGTTCACAGGCCAGAAAAAAAGTCCTATAATTTTAAAAGATATCCTTATTTCAACAAGTTCAAATTAACTTTATTTGTCAGAGATTTACTAAAGTCATGTGAATCAAAAGGCATTTGAACTAACTTAAAAAGTTTTCTGTTATGTGAAACTTATCTATGAACTAATTTGGTACCATGCAAGCAAGCTCCATAAGTATATAAATATAAATGTGCACATGAGAAAATTTCAACACTTAGATTTATCATTTATCAGTTTTAAAAGCCAGATTGCCATAGATAAATGGATAGAGAAAATGTGGTATATGTACACATTCGAGTTTTATTCAGGCCATAATGGCAAAATTGTGTCTTTTGCAGGAAAATGGATGGAACTAGAAAGCATTGTTATGTGAACTAAGTCAAACTCAGAAAGTCATATCCACATATGAGAGAAACTAGAGAGGAAAAAAAAAAAAGGAGAAGCAGGAAGGATCTATGAAAATCAAAGGGAGACCAGGAGATTAGAGGAAGGGGACCTGGGGAAGAGGGAGGGGGAATGAGGAAGGTGACTGACCAAACTACGTTGTTAAATTGTATGCATGTACAAATATGTAACAACGAACTGCATTGTTCTGTATGATTATAATAAATCAATTAAAATTAAAAAATAAAAATAGCCATACTGTTATGTGATATAGGCTTAAGCAATCTTTAAATCTTAAATTTTCATTCTAAGTTGAGATCAGGTAGAAAATTAACATCTTAGGGACTCAGACCAGCAAACTTTGAAAAACTTTTTTTCTTTTTAAACCAGAGATAGAAAAAGCTCAGATAGATAAGGGAAAATTAAAAGCCTTTAATTACACAAAACAATATATAATTTAAGCATGTGGAATTAAAGTGAATTCACCAGAGGGGTGAGGGGAAGCATGAGCTCAAAATAAAGCAAGCACAGATAGACTCTGATAGAGGTTTATTTGATGAATCAAAGCAAGGACTGTCCTTGAGAGATGTTTCAGATAAATAAAATGAACTTAAAAAAATCCCCCAAACCCTAAGGGATGATGGGCTAGACCAAGGTGGGAGTAAACAGGTCCTGTGTGCACTTCCAAGATGACCTGCTCCTCCTTCCTTCTAACCTAGGAATGGGATATGTTCTTCCGAAATGGGATTTCCTATCTTAGTAGGTAAATCTAATAACACATCTATCAGTTTCAGCTTGTTAATTGTCAAATCAGCAAACATAAAACAATTGCATTAAATCTGCACGGATTTTTCGATATACAGGCCATGTTGTCATCTTTTTCCAAATTCAAACACAAACAAATAAAATGAGTCAATATAATTCCCAGGAAAATTTTGTCCTCAGAATTTCACTTTGTTGATGATTACAAATAGCAAATGGCTATTCAAGTTCCAAACTGCTATTCAAGTCCCAAATGGCTTATTTAAGACTCATATGATGGCATATCTCCTTGTACCACAAAATGACCCTCTAAAGTGCCAAGCCTTAAACAGCAGATATGAAATTCCTAGTGTGCACTTTAATGGGACAGCCTGGCTGTACTCAACAGTCCAGACCAAAGCCTTTTTTCCTTACCAACAAAACATTCTTAGGTAGTTGAGGCTATGACAGAAAAGAATGGGGGGAAAATGCTGAGATTTAAAATGTCTGTGGGCACATACTAAGATTTTCCTTGAAATTCCAACTGCAGGTTTGACTAGTGCATCAATCATTTTTGTTGTTGCTATGACCAAAATGCCCAATAAGAACAATTTACAAAGAGAAAAGTTTATTTTAGCTTATGGTTTCAGAGGCTTTGTCCATGGGTGGCTGGCTCTGGTGCTCTGGGCATGAGGTGAGGCAGAACATCAGGGTAGAAGGCATGGTGCAGGAAGGAAGCTCAGGACATGCTAGCCAGGAATAAGAGAAGGAGAGGAGAAAAGGAGAGAAGGGAAGGAGGGAGGGAGGGAGAAAGAGAGAGGGAGGGAGTGTTGTGTCTGTCATGGAAAAAATATAAACCCCAAAGTCATGTACCCAGTGACCTACTTCCTCCAGCCACACCATACCTGTATATTGTTACCACCCAGTTGATTCAGTGGATTAATCCACTGATCAGGTTATAGTCTTATAATTTAATCATTTCACTTCTGAACATTTTTGCATTGTCTCACACATGAGATTTTGGGGACACCTCATATCCAAACTATAATATTTTCCCAAGGCCCCCAAAATCTCATGCCCATCTCACAATGCAAAATACATATAGGCCAGTTTCAAGAGGCCCCACAGTCTTAACAGTCTGGCATTACCCAGAAGTTCAAATCTTATCTGAGACTCAAAGCAAACTCTTGCCTATGATCCTCCATAAACATCAAAAACAAGTTACATATATCTAATCTATAAAGGCATAGAGAACACATTTCTATTCTAAAAGGGAGAAATAAGAGCATAGAAAGAAGAAAGAGGACCAAAACAAGACCAAAATTGAGCTGGGCAAACAAACCCTGCAGCTCCATGTGCAACCTCTGGGGCACATGGCACCATGTTCTCTCCAAAGGGCTTTGTAGCTGTGCCTCTAAGACCTGGCTGGCTGCAGTCCACCCGGCCTCTCTCTTGGCGTGTCTCTACTTGATTTTGGCAGATTTCCTCTGCAGGCATTCCAGTCACTGTCATGTCTTGCAGGTCTCCCCTGAAGTTTTGGCTTCCTCCCCACATCTTCATGCACTGCCCTTTCAGGGAATTTCTACAGGGATTCTGACCTGCTACACTTTGCTTAGCCTTCAAAGCCACCTTTGAAATCTACATGGAAGCCTCCATGACTCCCTGACTCCAGCATTCTGCATTCCCGAAAAGCCAGCACTACCTGGTTGATGCCAAGGTCTGCCACAATCATGGGCAGTATCCAAGACTCCAGAGACCACAGCTGCAGCAGCCTCTGAGAGCCGGGGTGGTCATGCATGGTGAAACAACCTGTGAAAGCACGGTGCCCCATGGTCTTTTCTCAAAAATTTATCTTTACACCCTTGAGACTGAGATGGGTGTGGACTTGCCAATTCCAAACATGCCCTCAAACCATCTTTCCTATTTTCTCTCTATAAAGTACTTAGCATCTTTTAATGGCTGCAATCTTTTCAACAACCTCCATTGGCTCCATTTTATATGCATTTTTTCTGGCCCTTGCAAGTGTTTCAAATCTCTCCCCTCTGATTTCTGCTCCAGATTATCACAGTTAACTTGGCTAAAAGTTTCAATGTCCATGCGACTGCCTTAATGTTGTGCTGCCTTAAAATTTCCTTCACCAGGTTATTTAGTGCATCACCTTTAAATTCAATTTCCTAAAAAGTCTCAGGACCTGGGCAAAACATAGAAAATTTATTTGCCAGAATGTAACACAAACATCCACTAGTCCAATTTCCATGAGAGTTCTTCCTTCCCTCTGATGCTGCCTGAGCCCAGTCTTTACTGTCCACAGGCATTCTGGTCTTCTGAGTTCCCACAAAAATCACTCACTAAGCTCTGATTACAACATTCTAAGTCTCCTCTATCCTGCATTTCCAAATTTTCCAAACTTCTCCCACAAATCAGTTTCTAATGCTTCTGAACCACATGATCAGGTTAACCACAGCAATAATCCCACTTGTGGATCAATTACTTTATTAGTTTTTTTTTTTTTGCCAAAATAAACTTTTTCTCCTTATTGGTTGATTATAAGTCAGTGGCCAGGAAAGGACAGGTGTGTGGGGTGAGGTCAGGGAGCTCAGCCAAGGCAGAGAAAGGGGGAGGTTGGGGGCAGGCCACTCCTTTGACAGAAAACTCCACAAGCCAGCTCTCCCACCTCTCTGCATGAGGCCCAGACAAAATCCCAGGAACTCAAGGGAAACTGAGGCAGGTCTCGTCCTCTAACATGCCCATGAGTGGGATCTGGGGAAGCAGTGTCCACTCACAACTCACTGCTGCTTAAGGAAGAGAGACGGGTGGGGGGTTGGGGCTGTTTCAGGCTTTGCCTACCTGACCAGGGCTATTCCTTGTGGGGGGGAGGCACTCAGTGACTGAGGAGCAGGGGCTGTGAGAGAAGGCCTCAAGGTCTCCACCAAGAATTCCTTGACCCTGGAGAAGGGTCTTTGGGTTGAGAAGTCAGGGGTCCTGGATGTGGGCAATAACAGGGGTCCTGAACTCCTCCACACTCCACAAGCCAAAATAATTACTCAGAGACCAATCAGCTCTGTCATCAGGGCAAGAATTTTTACTTCCATGTGCAGAAGCAATGAAAACCAAAGCAGGCATGTGGAACAGGCCATCTGGTCCGCCTTCATCCCTGATGCACAGGTGCAAGATTACTGCCCATAGGTAGGAGCTGACCGCAGCAGAACAGCAATTAAGAAGGTCCTCAACAGGCACTCACTGGTTGGCTACTTCACTGTTCACTGTTGGGTTATTTAAGAACCATACCTTTATCACCCACCTGCCTTGCTCCCATGGCTGGGGCCCAGGGTGGAGCCCCTGAGCCTGCAGTCAGTCTCTGGCGGCCAGACCCAGNGCTTGGGCAGCTGACCTGCTCCCACCTGATACCCTGACCCTGCAGACCCTGACCCTCCTGACACCCTCCTCCCTTGGACCCTCCTCCTCCTGACATCCCTTTTCCAGGGGATGATATCCCTTCCTCCTCTTGACCCTTCCCCTCCCCTCCTTCTCCTCAGACCCCCAACTCCAGTCCGCAGTCTTTAAGTACCCCTGTGTCCAGAGTGGCACGATTAATAATTACTTGGAGGCGGATTGTCTTTGAATGCAAATCTGTATGTTATCACACCAATCATCAAACACAAACAATTAATGCGAAAAGTGCTGGGTGTGCAGAAGCAGCCCAAGTAGCATTCGGTGCTCACTGATGAAACAGATGAGCAAACCACACAATCCCAGGGCAGCCACGAGCCCCAGAGCACCTCCAATGCCACACGACTTCTCTTAGCCAAAGAGCAGACATTGTTGTCTGGTAGTTCTCTCCAGCAGATGGTTGGACATCAGGAATGGGGGAGTCGATCTGGGGACAGAAAGCAAGGTGGCACTCTCACTGATGTCCTTAGAGCAAAGCTTTCTGATGTGGAGAACAAGTGGTTTATATACATTCCAAGATGGTGCTCATTGTCATCACACTCCAGCACTGTTCTGCTGTCTCTAGATGAAGGTCCTTATCAATTGTACCCAATCCCGACAAAGCCTGCCCGTGGCTGCTGTTCCTGCCAGCATGTCTGTGGTCCTGTCCCACGGACCCTGTCCTGGTCTCCAGAGCTCTCCTGCCAGCCCACCCTTTCTGAAGGGTTATGGAAAATAATATTCCTATAAGATAGTCCCCCAGGAAAAACCGAGGGACAGTGTGGCTTGTGAGGAGGGAGGGAAGTTAGCCAGACATTCAACCTCTCCCAGCAGTACATCCTTTCCCAGTAACAAGGGCCCCTAGAGGAAAAGCAAACCTGGATCCTTCCTGGGCTCATCCCCAGCAAAAGCAAATATTCACCCCTTCCCAGGCCCAGTGGGTCCTGAAGGCAGGCGGCAAATACTGAAATGCTGGGCCCTGGACTTTGACCCTTTCCCATTGCGGATGAGTCCTGAAGGAGAAAAGGAACAGTGACCCTCTAGGTAACCGTGGGTCCCAGAGGAAGGAGGATAAGCAGTGAACACAGCTCTGAGCTTTTCCCAGTGACAGTGAGTTTCAGACTTTTCACAGCTGCTTTCCTGAGTTAAAATCTTAACCTGAACCACGAGGTCCCCAAGTGTCCAGACAGCATGTTCGCAGTGTCCAGTGCTTAATTCACCCTCACCATAAACTCTAAAGCCTAGACTCCTTCTCTTACCTGGGGGCCATTCCTATACCCAGAAAATTAATCCCTCCTGTGCTGATGGATTGACTTCGCTGCAGACAGGAAAGCGAGCTGATCTGCTTGGGGTCTGCCTCTGTCCCAATTATATGTATTCTCATCATGGTGCCAAACTGTGTAGGATATTCTTGTCCACACTGTCCGCTCCCAAGGTCGCGTCCTATCTCCTGTAGGACCTCCCCTCCTGTCCTCTCCCGGACCCCATCCAGGCTCTTCTGGTTCCTTCCGACCCTCCTCTCAGAAACCCCGACATACCCAGGGCCCTGGACCCACACAGGGGTCCACACTCTAGTCCTGTAGACCTGGGGTCCCCTAGACCCCTTTGAGCAGATGCTCTCAGTGTTCCCATGTGTCACCTCAGAGACACTTTAGTCCCGAGACCCTCCTTCAGGATTGAGCCCACTTTCTCATGGCTTCTCCCTCTCACCCCTGCTCTCTTAGTCTCACCCCTTTGTCCTTTAGTCCCTTCCCTTAGTGGGCAAAGGCCCCTCCTCCTGGAGCCCTACCCACAGGACCTTCTGCTCCTGACCTCGGCCTCCTCTCCTGTGGCCCAAATCATCCTGGGTCTCCACAAGCCTGGACTTCTCAGTGGCCCCCTGATCTTTCCCCTTCCCCTTCCCCTTCCTGGCTCACTATTTGGGTCCACTGATGACTGTTCAAGGGGAAACTGGACCAGGTTCCCCAGCTGCCCTCTTCCACAAGCATGCCTCTGAGCCTGCTCTTCCCTCTGGGCCCTTGAGGCTGCTGAGGCCAGCTCTGAGTCTCTCCTGCTTTCACCACCAGCCTGTGCACAGCAGCATGCCTTCCGCTGGGCATGATCTGGGGCCACCTATTATTTGAAGTGTCCCCTTCAATTCCAAGCAGGAGGAAGTCCTAGTTCTCCTTTGGTGAGCAACTTCTGGCTTCCTGTAGCTGAAGTCAGAAAGTGGCCTCAGGGTTCCACAGTCGCTTTCTGCTGCCACCAGCCTGCCTTTTGACCTCTGTAATCCTTTGGGCCTGGAAGCTGGCCCCAGCCACTCCTCTCCATTCTGAAGCCTCCTCCACTTTGGGCTCTGGCTGTCTTTGGGGTTCCTGGTAAAGGAGTCAGATCTCAAGATTTCCCGTAGCGGGTCTCCCGGGAGCGCTGCCCCTCACTCCTGCTGGGTCGCGGTCTCCATCTGGCCTTCGCTTTTGAAGTCTGTTTGCCCTGGCAGACTCTGGCGTGCTTGCTCAGCACTTGCCGGTCTGTGTGGGAAGGTCAGCCACCACTTGAATTATTGCCGTTTGAGACGCTGCCTTTCCTTTTCTCCCGCGGCCCCTCACGTTTTCCGGTAGTTTTCGGTGGTTTGTGTGTGATGTGTCTGAGATTGGGTTTCCTTGGACTTCCTCGGCTGTGGATCCGCTGGCCCTTTTGAAGTTTGTGGGGTGATGCTTTTCACTGCTATTGGGACATTTCGGTACCCGTGGTCCTTCAAACGCTTGCTCCCTCCATGTGTGTCTGCTCCTTGTGCAGATCCAGTTGCGGGTGGGCCGCACAGCTGACTCACATGGATGCAGCTCCGCTTTCAGCTGCTATGCACTTTGGCCTTTTCCTCTTTCTGGGTAGCGTGTGGACATTTTCCGTAGGCCTGATCACGTTTGTTGTTTCCTCTTGCCGAGTCCAGTTGGCTGTTAATGGCGTCCAGGTGAATTTTTAAATTTCAAAAATTTTGCTTTTCTTGGTTTAGGAATGTCCATTTGGTTCTTCTGATAGGTTCCAGTTCTGTGGGGAGGAGGGCCTGTGAGGAAGGCGGGAGGGGGGAGACTCCTGTGGCGGTTGATGCTGGGGGCGTGAAGTGGAGCAGGGAGCCGGCTTCTCGCTGACTGGCTGTGGGTCTCTTCACTTTCAGGTCCAAGCTTCTGCCCTATATGATGCCCCCCTTGTTCCTGCTCCTCTTTGTGGGGCTCCCACCTGTGGAATCCAATTTTACCAACGTGACCAAAGCCGTTCCAGCTGCTTGTAAGTATCATCTTTTCTGAGACATGGAGGGCATATGGATTCTCCGAGAGTTGCCCGGGGTCCCAGGAGGACGTGGCAGGAATTTGGCCATCTGAGCTAGCTGTGGTGTGCATTGTCAGTGTTGCTGGGAGGAATTGAGGGTCAATTGGGCTGTGTTTGTGTGCAGGGGAGAGAAAGGAGGAAGGATGGCTTCCCTCAAAGAGCAGCTGACCAGGAGACCTGAGGGGGAGCTTGGAGGTGACCCTTGCCCATTAGGGACAGCAAGAGAGGACAGCAGTGTCCAGGGAAATCCAGGAACATGCTGGCTTCTTAGGGGAGCGTCCAGACTTCCTTGGAGAGGTGGGCCCCTCTGCAGAGCTCATGGTCCCCGCATGTCTTCCTGAGAAGAGGGAAAGCTCCTAGGTTGGCCTGGCTGCCCTCCTGGGAGCAGGTCTTGGCCAGACTGGGACTGCACTGAGACCAAGCTGTGCAGGCTCAGGCAAGTCTTTGGGAGAGAGGGCAGGGCCAGCTACTGCATGGGGAAGACGAGATGGTAACGGGTGGAAGGATACGTTGGGGCAGAAGCCCAATGCCTGCTTTCCCTCCCTCAGGGACCTTCAACGTGCAGTGCCATGAATGTGTGGCTGAAAACACGTTTGATTGCCCGAGGCTCAGGACGTGCTTATACGACCATAGACGCTGTATGACCGTAGCTGCACGTAAGTGTCCCTGTGCTCTTTTCACACCTGTGGTCCATCGTCTAGCTTGAGCGGTTTGGGGAGTGGAGTCTGTATGGTTTTCTTTCTGCACCCTGACCTACTTCCTTCTCCTGGTATCTCCCCGCCCTGAGGACTTATTCCCAGGTCCTGCCATGCCTCACGTAGGGCACTGTGCACCAGCTTGTGCAGTCAGCTGAGGGGAGGGGGAGCAGAGTCCACACCTGCCGTGTCTTCAACGGTAGGAATGTTGCTGGACCTACAGGTCTCTCGCTTGGGTCTCCCTGCTCATGTATGTAGATACCTCAGTGTAGCCTGGTTGATCGTCATTTGAATTCTGGTCATGTGCCGGGTGTGGGGCGGGGCGGGGGGGGGTTGTCCAGCTGTCCAAGTCCGAGCAGCAGATGTGCTTCGACCCCTCGGGGCCACGCCGGTAACACTTTCACACACAGATGGTGTCAGGGCAAAGCTGGCCCCCCAAAGTGTTCTTGCTTCTTCCTTGCAGGACTCTAGTGCTGTGAGGCAGGTGTGCGTCTCCCCAGGGCGTTACTGTGAAGACCCATGTGGCCAGAGGCTCAGGGACCCAGAGGCAGGCAGTCTGTGGGGTTGTGACAGACAGCTGGAGGTCTTGTCTGGGCCCTGTTCAGGACCCTTCCTCTGGTTGCTGTCTTCCCCGACCTGAGTTTGTTTCTGCAGCTTCAGGTGCCTTTCTGTTTCCCGAGCTGGGTGTAAAGACCTCCAGACTGCCCCTTCTTCACTGGACCAAGTGCCCTCATGCTGTGGTGATGTGCTGAGTTAGGACAGCAGGAGGCTGAGAATCTGGCTTTGTCACCGTGGTGGGCCACTGGTGGGGACCTTGATGGGTTATGTGTTGTCATTTCTCAACTATTGTTGCAAGTGAGACTGGCTGATGCTTTCTGAGGATCTGCATCCCGGTGTGGCTGCATTAGAGCTGGCAAAGGGAGAAACCTGAATGACATTTGTAAGGGTGGAGTGAAGCAGGGACCAGTAGTCTGCGCAGGCATGGTGGCCTTCTACAGCGCTTGACCTGGTTTGAGTCAACTTCCTGTCATTGTAGCCTATACCTCACATAATCATAAGGACGCAGGTTTGTTTGGGCTCACAGGTTTATAGGTTTCAGTCCATGACTGGTTGAGCCTGGGACTGAGCCTCATGGAGCAGGTGGAGGACCAAAACTGCTCACGTCATTGCCAGGAAGTTCATTGTGTGTATGCGCACACAAACATACACACACACACACA
>NW_025999949.1:36719846-36784270 GCF_001458135.2 Marmota marmota marmota | reverse complement strand
GTTTTATGCCAGTACCATGCTGTTTTTCTTTTTTTTTTTTTTTTTACTATAGCTCTTTAGTATAATTTGAAGTCAGATATTTGATGCCTCTAGCCTGGCTCTTATTGCTCAGAATTGCTTTGGCTACTCTGAGTCTTTTATTCTTCTAAAGGAATTTTATGACTTTTCACCCCTAGTTCTGTGAAGAAAGTCATTATATTTTGAAGGGAATTGCACTGAATCTGTAGAATGCTTTCAATAATATGGCCACTTTAACAATATTACTTCTGCCTATTCATGAACACTCAAGTCTTTCCATCTTCTAAAGTTTTACTCAGTTTCTTTCTTCAATGTTCCATATTTTTTTTTGAGAGAGAGAGAGATAATTTTTGAATATTTATTTTTTAGTTTTCAGTGGACACAACATCTTTATTTTATTTTTATGTGGTTCTGAGGATCAAACCCAGCGCCCTGCGCATGCCAGGCGAGCACCCTACCGCTTAAGCTACATCCCCAGCGCAGTGTTCCATATTTTTATTGTAGAGGTCTTTCACCTCTTTAGTTAGGTTATTCCTAGGTATTTTATTTTTTGTGACTACTGCTGTTGGAATTGTTTTCTTGGTCTGTCTCAGTAGGTTCATTATTGGATTATAGAAAAGCCATTAATTTTTTAACTTATGCTCTCTGTTTTAAAGTAAATATTTTTATTAATTTTTATTCAGATTCTTTTTAGTTATATAAAACATTGGGATACATAATCAAAACACATGGAATATAATTTGCTCTAATTCAGTCCTCAGCACTTCCTTCCTCTACCTCCCTCCTCCCTCCTCCTCCCTCCTGCTCCCCTGATTTTTGTATGCTGATATTGTATTGTGCTCCTTTGCTGAATTGATCAGCTCTAAATGTCTTCTGGTGGAGATTTTTGGGTCTTCCAAATATAGGATCATGTCATCAGCTAACAGAGGTAATTTGACTTCTTCTTTTCCTATTTGTATCCCTTTAATTTCTTTCTCTTGCCTGATTGCTCTGGCTGAAGTTTCAAGGACTATGTTGCATAGGATGGTGAGAGTGGACATCCTTGTCTTGTTCCTGATTTTATAGGAAATGCTTTCAGTTATTCTCCATTCAGTGTTCTGTTGGCTTTAGGTTTTCCTTATATAGGCTTTGTGAAAACGAGGTAGATTTCTTCTATCCATGGTCTCATCAGTTCTTCTTTAACATATACACATGTTAAATTTTCTTTGAGAGCATCATGTGATTTTTGTCCTTAATTCTATTTAGATGATTAATTACACATATTGATTTGCATATGAGAGACCAACCTTTCATTGCTGGGATGAAACCAACTTGATCATGGACATTTTTTTTCTTTTGTTAATTAGAGCTTTATGACTATACATAGTAGTTGAATTCATCCTGACAAACTCATACACGCATGAAAATTGATTTCAATTCATTAGCCCCTGTTTTCCTTCCCATCCTTCCCTGCTTCTTCCTCTGCTCTACTAGATTCCTTTTGCTTGTCTATTAATTTGTTTTAATTGGTTCTTTCTGTAATCTTATTATTTCCTCCCCCTTTTAAAATTTTACTCTAACTTCCACATATGAGAGAAAACATCAACCTTTGAGTTTCTGAGCTTGGCTAATTTCATTTAACATTTTGGCAAATGGGTGGAAATGGAGACTGCTAAATGAAATTAGCCAAGCTCAGAAAAATTCATTCTTTTTAACAGCTAAGTAGAACTCCATGGAGACTGTTAAATGAAATTAGCCAAGCTCAAAAAAATTCATTCTTTTTAACAGCTGGGTAGAACTCCATTATGTGTGTGTATACATGCACGTGCACACACACACAATTTCTTATTCCATTGCTCTATTGATGAGCGTCACAAATTTAGCTGTTGTGAATTGTGCTGCTATAAACATTGATGTGGCTGTGTCACTGTAGTATGTCAATTTTAGATCTTTTTGGGAGAATACCCAGAAGGGGAATAGCTGGGTCCTATGGTGGTTCCATCCCTAGGTTTTGGAGGGATCTCCAAACTGCTTTGCAGAGTGTTTGCATTTGTCTGTAGTCCCACCAACAATGGGCAAGTGTTCCTTTCTCTCACCACGTAGCCAGTATTTATTGTTGTTTGTATTTTTGATCCTTGCCATTCTGACTGGAGTGAGATGGAATCTTAATGTAGTTTTGATTTGCATTTCCCTGATTGCTAGACATGTTGACATATTTTCATGTGTTTATTGATTTCTGTTTAGTTCTTTTGCCCATTTATTGATTGGGTTATTTGCTTTTTAGTGCTAAGGTTTTTTAGTTCTTTGTATATTCTGTATATTAATCCCCTATCAGAGGAGTAGCTGGCCAAGATTTTCTCCCATTCTATAGGCTCTCTCTTCGTGCTCTTGTTTCCTTAGCTGTGCAGAAGGTTTTTAGTTTAAGGCTATTCCACTTATTGATTGTTGATTTTACTTCTTGTGCTTTTGGGGGTCTTAAGAAGTCTGTGCCACCACTGATATGATGGCATGTTGACCCTGTGTTTTATTCTAGCAGTTGTAAGATTTCTGGTATAATTCCCAAGTCTTTGACCCATTTCAATTTGAGTTTTGTGCAGGGTGAAAGAGGTTTAACTTCATTTTCCTATGTTTAGCTATCCAGTTATCCCAGCACCTTTTGTTAAAAGGCTATCTTTTCTCCAAGATATGTTTTTGGTACCTTTGTCAAATATCAGATGGCTATAGATTTGTACTACAGTTCTGTAGTACAATTTCAGATCAAGTATTGTGATGCTTCCTGCTTCACTTTTCTTGCTTAGTATTGCTTTGGCCATTCTGGGTCTCTTATTCTTCCAAACAAATTTAAGAATTGTTTTTTTCTAATTCTGAAAAAAGAATGTATTTTGTCAGAAATTGCATTGAATCTGTGTATTGCTTTTGGTAGTATGGCCATTTTGATAATACTAATTCTGCCTATCCAAGAACATGGGATGTCTTTCCATTTTCTAAGGTCATTTTCAATTTTTTTCTTTGGTGTTCTGTAATGTTGATTACAGAGCTCTTTTACCTCCTCGGTTAGACTAATTCTCGAGTTGTTGTTGTTTTTTTTTTTTTTGGAGGTAGTTTTCCTGATTTCTTCCTTGACTGAATCATTGTTGGAGTATAGGAAAGCTATTGATTTATGGGTGTTGATCTTCTCTCTTGTTACTTTGCTAAATTCATTTGTAAGCTGTAGAAGTTTTCTCTTGGATTTTTTTTTTTTTTGGATCTTCTACATATAGGATCATATCATTAGCACACAAGAGAGTTTGATTTCTTCTTTTCCTATTTGAATCTCATTAATTTTCCTTTTCTTGCCTGATTGCTCTGGCTAATATTTAAGGACTGTATTGAATAGGAGTGGTAAGAGTGTACAGCCCTGCCTTACTCCTGAATCTAGTAGAAATGCTTTTAGTTTTTCTCCATTTAGTATGATATTGGCTTTGGGTTTGTCATAAATGGCCTTTACAATGTTGAGGTAAGTTCCTCTGATCTCTAGCTTCTCCAGCATTTTTAACACAATGGGTATTGGATCCATTCATATCACAGGCCTTTTCTGCATCTATAGAGATGATCATGCAATTTTTGTTCTTAATTCTGTTTGATGAATCACATTACTGTTTTGCCTATGTTTAATCAACTTTGCATTCCTGGAATGAAACCCACGTCATCATGGTGTATTAGTTTCTTTATGCTAATATTTTATTTAGGGTTTTTGTATCTATATTCATCAGGGATATTGGTCTATAGTTTTTTTTCTTGATGTGTCTTTGTCTGGTTTTGGTAACAGGGTTATCCTACCTTGATAAAACGTATTTGGGAATGTTCCCTCTCTTTCGTTTTCCTGAAATAGTTTGAGAAAGACATGTTAGTTCTTCTATAAAGATCTGGTAAAACTCAGCTGAGAAACTATCAGATCCAGGCTATCAGATCCTTTTGGAAGGCTTCTAATTGCTATTTCAATCTCATTACTTGATATTATTTTATCTAGCATTTATGTATCTTCCTGGCAGGTCATATGTGTCTAAAAATATGTCCATGTCTTCCAGATTTTCCAGTTTATTGAAGTGTAAATTTTCAAAATAGGATCTGATAACCCTCTGGATTTCAAAGGGTTCTCAAATACCTCCTTTTTCATCTCTCATCTTGATTTGCTTCTTAACTTTTCTTTTGGTTAATTTGGTTAAGGTTTTGCCAATTTTATCATTTCAAAGAACTAACTCTTCATTACATTGATCCTGTGTATTTTTTTGGTTATTCTCAATTTCATTGATATTTTTTCTGATGATCTTAATTTTTACCTGTCTTACTGGTTTGGGGTTAGTTTGCTCTTCTTTTTCTAAGCTGGGGCATAAGCTTATTTATTTGGGGTCTCTCTGATTTTTTAATGTAGACATTCATTGCTATAAATTTGCCTCTTAGAACTGCATTCACATTGTCACAGAAATTTTGATATGTTGTGCCTTTGTTCTCATTTATTTCTAAGAATTTCTTGATTTCTATTATCATTTCTTCTTTGGTACACTCTTCATTTAAGAGAGTATTGTTCAATTTCCATGAGTTTAATAACGTGGTTTCTATTTTTCTTTTGGTTGATTTTCAGTTTCATTCTATTATGATCTGATAGGATACATGGGTATATCATTTTTTTATATTTGCTAAGATTTGATTTGTGGCTTAGAATACGATCTGTTTTGGAAAAAGTTCCATGCAGAGCTGAGAAGGTAAATTCAGCTGTTTCAGGGTGGAATATTCTGTAGATGTCCATTAGGTCCATTTGATTCATAGTGCTATTTAGGTTGAAGATATCTTTGCTGACTTTTTGTTTTGATGGCCTTTCTATTGATAATAAGAGTATTTTTAAATCCCCAGTATTATTGTTTTGGGGGTCTATGTGGAATTTAATATCATGGAGTATATTTTCCATGTATCTGGGTTCATTGACATTTGGGGAGTAAATGTTTACTCTGGTAATGTCTTCTTGTTGGATTGTTCCCTTTACTAGGATGTAATGTCCTTTGTCTCTTCTGATTAATATTTTTTTTGGGGGGCTGGGGATGTGGCTCAAGCGGTAGCGCGCTCGCCTAGCATGCGTGCGGCCCAGGTTGGATCCTCAGCACCACATACAAACAAAGATGTTGTGTCCGCCGAAAACTAAACAATAAATATTTTTAAAAAAAAAATTTTTTTTTGGTACTGGGAATTGAATCCAGGGGTCCTTAACCACTGAGCCATATCCATAACTTTTTTTTTTAGTATTTTGTCTTGAGACAGGGTCTTGCTAAGTTGCTTAGGGCCTCACTAAGATGCTGAGGCTGGCTTTGAACTTGCAATCCTCCTGCCTCAGTCTTCCAAGTCTCTGGGATTACAGGCATGTGCCACCATGCCATGCTTCTTCTAATTAATTTTTGCTTGAAATGTACTTTTTCAGATATGAGAATAGGTATTCCTGCTTGATTTATTGGACCAGATGCCTGGAATATTTTTTGCCATCCTTTTACCTTCTGCATGTAGGTGTCTCAGTTGGGTCTCTTATAAATAGCATATATAGCTGAATTTTGTTTTTTGATCCATTCTGCTAATCTGTGTCTTTTATTGGGGAGTTGAGGCTACTGACATTCAGTGTTAGTATGGATATGTGTTTGTGCTTTCCTGCCATTTTTTTTTTGCTATATTTTTTATCCTGTCTTACTTCTTAATGGATCATTATTCTATTGATCTTCCCTTGTTTGTGGGCTTTGGGGATTGTTTTTTCATTCCTCTGTGTGAAATTTATCTTTGAGTATTCTTTGTAGTGATGGTTTGGTGTTCATGAATTCTTTTAGTTTATTTTTGTTGTGGAATGTTTTTTTAAAATTTCCCCCTTGAATTTGAAACAGTTTTGCTGGGTATACTAACCCTGGATGACAGTTGTTTTCATGTAGGATTTGGAATATCTCATTCCAGGCTCTCCTTAATATTAGGATCTAAGTAGAGAAATCAGAAGTGAGTCTTGTTGGTTTGCCTCTAAATGTGATCTATTGTTTTTCCCTTGGGGCCTTTAATATTCTTTCCTTGTTTTCTATGTTAGGCATTTTTATTATGATATGGCTCAGTAAGCTTCTCATTGGGTAGGTCACTTTGGGGTCCTGTAAGCCTTGTATGTAGATATCTATCTCATTTCTGTTTTCTGTAACTATCTCCTTGAAAATGTTCTTTATGCCTTTAGTTTGTATCTCCATGTTCTTTTCTATCCCAGTGATTCTCAGGTTAGTTCTTTTAAAGTTATCCCAGACTCTTGTATTCTGGTCATGCTCTATACTTTTTTCTCCTTTGCTGCTTTCTGTGTATTCAGGATCATCTAGCCTGTCTTCAGTGTCTGAAGTTCTGTCTTCAAGGGCAGAGGTTCTTTTTTTTTATATCATCTAGTCTGTTATGGATACTTTCAAGTGAGTTTGTCATTTGATTGATCTTGTCTTTAATTTCTAGGAGTTCTGCTTGGTTTCTTTCACTTTTTCTATTTATTAAAAGTCTTTCATCTCCTGTAATCACTCTCTTAATTTCTTCCTTAGATGTTCTTTGTTCATCAGTTTTTTATAATCTTTCTCTGGGTTTTTGTCTACCTCACTCTCAGTGGATTCCTTTGTTGAGGGATCGTGGATTTTGGGAGGAGATATTTTTGTCTGTTTTTTCATGTTTTCAGAGGTATTGGTCTTGAAGTGGTTTCTTCTGCTTTATTTTTTAGGGCACAGTTTTCAGTTGCTAAAGTGTCCTAGGGTGATCTGGATTGAGATCTCCTCATAGGTATGGTGTCCACAGCCTTTGTGTTATTTCACTCTTTTTCTGTCATAGCAATGGATATCCATAGGTGGGACCTGAGAGCCCACCCTAAGCTGTTTCCACTTGGGGCTCATTTGTAAGTTACGTTTTTGTCTCTTCTGTTCTTTGTATTAAAGTATTGCTGAAGATTGAATGTCATTAATTTGTGTGTGGAGCAAGGCACTGTCTTTGGGTTGAGTTTAGTGCAGCAGCAGAGTTTCTTTTTTTTTAAAATTTTTATTTATTTTATTTATTTTTTAGTCATACATGACAGTAGAATGCATTTTGATATATAATACATACATGGAATGTACATACATCAATCATATTGTCTATTCTATTCTGCCAGCAGCCGAGTTTCTACCCTGTGAATTTGTAGTGTCCCTGCAGGTTTCCAGTACCTCACAGATTAGGGGAAAACAAATAATAGCAACAACCAATGCAAATAATATACAGAATTAAATTAAATACTTGGTTCCTGCTATGACATCTACAATGTTAATTGACACAGACACACACACCTACACACACACACACACACACACACAAAACTCAGAAATGGTAGGGTCAGCAGTTGCCATTAATAAAAACAATAAGTAACCATGTATTATATCTGGCATTAAATCAAACAGTAGGTGTCAAGTTTGGCATCCACAGCAGTAATAATTGCAACAATATTAATGGTTGGGGCAGATGGTATATAAACCAATTAGTTCTAAAAGATGATAAGAATACAGTTAATTAAGAGAAAAGAAAATATGATGGAAAATTAGAAAAGAGTTTACAGTTTCAAAAAGTGAACAGAGAAAATGCAAAAGAGGTGTAGGTATGATGGTTCTTAAAGGAGAAGGAGGAAAAAATAGAAGTAAAAAATGAAACGAAGAGTGAAAGAGAAAACAATAGAATTTGGCTGTTAGCAGAAGAAAAGAGAAACGAGAGAAACAGACAAATTAAAATCAATACAAAACAGTACCAAAATATACTAATCAAAACCCTCAATCTTCAAAAGACAAAGCAAGGAAAAATAACTACATTTAAAAAATGCTACAAATGAGAGAAAAAGAAACAAATATGTATAGTGTACATGTCCATGAATCAAATCAGCACAAAACACACACACATACACAAAAGGGAAAAAGATTCATAATGAAAAATTAAGGAATTTTTTCAGCATAGTCAATGAGCATATATGTTCACTGTGTCCAACTGTCTTTCTTTCCTCCTTCTTGAACTGTCTACTAAGCACGAGAATTAAGGGCCAAGGGTTGTTAAACCCTTCCTATTTTTGTGTTGCTAGCCAAGTGGCCAGTTGAAGTTAAAAATTCTCAGCTTCCCTTCTCACCAGTATGAGGTAGGATGGGGTGGGAAGTACTGTCAGCTGGAGTTTTGTCTGCACAGACCAGGCGATGCACTCCCAAGGCAGAGCTGCTGCAGAGTTCTGTGAGTGGATTCCCTTAGGTGGGGCTAAGGTCTAATCAGGCCTGGGGGGGGGGTGGGTTTGTTGGGTGGTGATTGATCTTGAGAGATTAGATCAGCACACTTCTAAGGGCTGCAGTTGCTGATGTCTGCTGGGAATCTGGATCTCGGGAGTTTCCCCAGGATTCTGCTTGTGGAGTAGAGGAGCAAATCTTTTACCCTCTCTGCTGCCTAAGAACAGCCATTCCAGGCTTCCCAGGCATAGTTCCAGAGCATGTTCACATCCATCCATTTGAATTTCCCATCTGCTTCATCTGGTTCTAGAGCCACCAGACTCAAAATGGGAAGCAGGCCAGGATCCCCTTTGCTTTTCTGACTTGAATATCTCTGGATAAAATATTCTTTGTGCCTGTTGCGCTCTTGTTCTGCTAAGTGCAGCCTAGGTCATGCAACAGGTACTTGTTAGGACCCTGTAGTTAGCTGTCTTGCCTCAATTAGTCCTGTGGCAGCAGCTGCAAGATGGTGCCTGCCTCAGCTCTCCAGGGCCTGTTGGAAATACAGGGTGCTTTTCATGCACCAGTGGATGATGCAGCCTCTGGATCAGCCAAGGACAGACTACTTTTCTGATCTCAGGATTTTCCGTACTAAATCTGTCCATTGTGTTTCTGGCATTCTCACTTCCTCTGTGCTGATCCAGCGCTGCTGTCGCAACCAGGTTGGCTCCAGTGTATTCTCTCTTCTTTGTTTAATGTATCCAGATTTGTGAGTCTTCAAGACACTCTGACTATCTATTATTGAGTTTTAGTGAAATCCCTCTTTCACCTGACTCATAGAGAAGCAGTATTCCTGCTTGCCGCCCCCAACCTGCATGGGCAGCTGAACTTAAGGTTGCTCATGTGAATTTCCTGGGACACCAAATAAAACACAGACACACACTTTACCTTTAATTCAAGCTTCAGGACGGCTCCTCCACTCTCGACCTCAAGCTCCCCAAATGGGAGAGCGAGGAAAGTCACAAGAGGCTGGCAAGAGAGAGAGGGCACGTTCGGAAGTGAGCTTTTATTGGGGGACCCTCATTCTTAGAAAGTTCCATCTAAAAAAAGGTCAGGAGGGGCAGGGTCACAAGGACAGATGAGTGTAATTTGACCCAAGGGGCTGCAGGACGGCACACCTACACCTGAAGGCACATCCTCTACCTTCAAGATGGGGACAGTGTCCAGATCACTAAGAAAGTAGATGGACAGAGCCTCTCCACCCACGGGAAGGAGAATGTGAATCATTCAATGAGACATCTTCCCACATATTCCCCCTTTTTTCTTTGAAAAAGTAGGTGATTGGTCACTTTTTTGAGTCCCTGAATCCTTGTTTTGAAGGCTCACCATCCTATAATTACAATACAAGAGAGAATAATACAAGAATATACCATGCAGAATGCTTAAGAATGTTTCCAGGTTAAAGCCATTCAATTCTCTCAGTATTTGATCAGCTAAAGAAGTAGGATCCGAAAAATCAATCTTACTTTTTTGTATAACTTGAATATGATGATGGAGCGCCAAAAGATCTAAGCTGTTGTTATTATTTTGCCAAATACCCAACAAATGGTTTTTAATCTTCTCCCAATCCCGTTGGGAAGCATTGTATTTGGCAGCAGTAATACACACATACTTATAGCTAGCACGACTTTTAAGTCTTTCCTTGAATTTCAAAGCAGAAAGTTCATTACCAATATTTATGACAGTAGCCTCTAAGGCATTTAGCTTAGTCTCAATCCTTTCATCAATATTTATTTGATTATGAAGAGCATTGGAAGTATTCTGAGCCAAATTATTAAGAAAATTTGCATGTTGAATATTTTGAGATATGGCCACTGAAGCTGTTACTGTTGAAGCAATAAAAGAAACCAAGGCAACAATTCCCACTATTGAGTCCAAGAGCACGTTTAGGTCTCGCTAGCTGGGCATGTATTTGTTTTAAGACTTGAAAACCAGTATTAGTGTACCATGGTTCTGAAATATTAGTTGGTAGTAAGACAAAAGAGGGCTGATGGAGTATCAGTGTTACTTTTACTTTATTATATCTGGTGCTACAGTTAGTTAAATTACATTTACTACATGTTACAAGATAGCTATCATCTTTCCATTTAACTTTTACATTTCCAGTAATTAAAACGTAAGGAGATTGAACTCAGGCTCATAAGCTATAGCAAGAACCTTCCTTACAGTTCTTGCCTACAGAGTCTGGTAAAGGTTTGTCAGTAAAATGTAAGCATTCTGAGGCAGCAGTTAAGTGCCAAACATCTTTCTGAATGCCACCTTTGCAGAAGGTCAAGATGTTGCTAACAAATCCTCCAGGATTCATGACATTACTCTTGTGCAACTGCCTTTTGTCAATTTTAATAGACTAGTCCAAAATATACCCACTATTTCTAGACACCTTATGTTGTACTGGAAAAGTATTTATACAATCCATCGCTTAGGAAAGGTGCCAATTTCTATCGCAGAATGGTTAGGACAAGAGGTATTCGTGGACGTTCTGCTGAGATGACTGGTTTGTTATGAGAAAGTCCCATTTTAATAACTGATCTGATATAAGGTTTTGAGTCTCCATTAACAGTACCATTAATTGGTCTAGGTCTCCGAACTGCTGTCTTTTCCTCAAATGACACTTTCAGACAGTCAGCATGTTTATCGTGGGACCAACACAAAGGTAATTAGGCACTGTAGCCAGAATAATTAAATCCAGTCACATGATTGGGAGTAATATGAGTGTCTGTAAATCCTCCCATCATGTATGAGTCATTAGTAAATACTGGGATGGATTCTCCAGACCACACTGCTGGGTGTACTAGAGGTGGATCTGGAAAATATAGTCCAATAAGTTTCTCCCTGATTCTCTTTTACCTGACAGCTCAACAGAGCTATTATAGCAGCAAGCATCATCATTGGAGATTAACTTTTCCTTGCTGTTGAATCATTTATGTAGCCTGCAGTTGTCAATTTCTTCAGGTCCTTCCATGAGATAAACTTCCTCGTTCAGTTTCTTGGGGTCATCACTCTTCTCTTCTTTCAAGGTTTCTTCTTTTTGAGGGAAGGCTTCTTTGGGTCAATCTTCAGTCGTTTGAATCTTGGTTCTATGTCCTCCATGCCAGATGGCGTGTTTAGGTACCCAAATAGGATGAAAAGCACCTTCTGGAAAAATACAAGCATGACCTCTACCCCACGTAGTCACTGGATATGGTCCTTTCCATTGTCCAGTCTGTAAGTCCTTCCACCAAACTCAGCCTAAAGGGCCTGTTGCTGTAGAAGACATGTCGCTTAGTTGCAGTGTGACCTTCTGAGTCACAATATGGAAAATTTAAAACAAACAGCATGATTGAGATTATTTTGGGGAGTCATAGTCCTATCTCCCCCTTTTAGTTTTTGTAATTGTAGCTTAATAGATAAATGAGCTTGTTCTACAATGGCTTGACTTTGAGGGTTGTAAGGAATACCTGTTTTATGGTCAGTATAAACTCTTGGTAAAATTGTTGAAAGGAAGAGCTTACATAAGCCGGTGCCTTATCAGTTTTAATCTGTAAAGGACATCCTTATACTGCAAAGGCAGCTAAACAGTGAGAAATAACATGTTGAATATTTTCTTTTGCACGGGCTGTAGCAAAGCTAAATCTAGAGTAAGTATCTACAATTATATGTACATAATATTGTTTACCAAATTAATGAATGTGAGTTACATCCATATGCCATAATTGATTTGGTTTGATCCACGGGGATTTACCCCAGATGGTAAAGATGGAGTGTGTATAACACACTGGGGGTAGTGACGTACAATTTGATGAGCTTGTTCTCTGGTTATATTAAGTTTTTTATGTAAGCTAGAAGCATTTTGATGATGTAAAGAATGCGAAGCTTGTGCACAGTCATACAAAGATATTTGCTGACAAACAGCAACCAATTTATCAATCTTCTCATTACTTCATGTTAGGGGCCCTGGAAGATTAGTGTGGGCCCATATATGACCTATAAAACATGGGTGCTTTCACATTTGTACCGTCCTTTGTAGGGTATGAAACAAATTGAATAACTCTTGTGATTATGTATATCCAGTAATTGAAGTTTCAATATTTTTCTTAATCCCTACTGCATATAAGCTGTCAGAATAAATATTAAAGGGCTCATTTGCAAAATGACTTAAAGCACAAATGAGAGCTTGTAGTTCTGCTCGTTGGGCAGAAGCATATGAGGTTTGTATTACCTCTATATGAACATGCCTATAAAAACCTGCTTTAGGGCTGGGGATGTGGCTCAAGTGGTAACACGCTTGCCTGGCATGTGCAGGGTGCTGGGTTCGATCCTCAGCACCACATAAAAATAAAATAAAGATGTTGTGTCAGGCTGGGGTTGTGGCTCAGAGGTACAGTGCTTGCCTAGCACATGCAAGGCCCTGGGTTCAATTCTCAGCACCACATAAAAAAATAAAATAAATAAAATAAAAAGTGTTGTGTTCAACTACAACTAAAAAATAAAATTAAAAAAGATGTGTCCACTAAAAACTGAAAAATAAATATTAAAAAATTCTCTCTCTCTCTCTCTCCTCTCTCCTCCTCCTCTCTCTCTCTCGCCTCTCTCTCTCTCTCTCAAAAAAAATTTTTTGGAAAAAAAACAAACAAACCTGCTTTACCTGAACTTGAGCCATCAGTGAATTCTATTAGTGTACCATTTATTGGTTGTGCACATATAATCCTTGGGAAAATAAATGGTGTTATTAATATAAATTGAATAATTTTATCATGAGGATAATAACTCTCTATCTGACCAGAAAAATTAGCAAAAGCTACTTGCCATAAATTAGAAGTTTGAAAGAGCCAGTCATTTTGTTGAGCAAAAAAATGGAATGATTATAACATTAGGTTCTGATCCAAATAGCTGTAAAACTCTTGTTCTGCCCTTTATCACTAATTGAGCAACAAAATCATGAAAAGGAGTTAATGACTTTTGAGGAGAGTGAGTTAAATGAATTCACTCAATAACTCCCAGTGTTTGCCATATTGCCCCGCTGTAGGAGCATGAGCAGTTGGAAATATCAACAAATATATAGGCTCTTGAGAATTAGTAAGCTGAACATTTTTAATAGCAATTTCAACTTTCCTTAAAGCTGTTCTTGCCTCTGCTTTGAGCTGACAAGAAGAACTTGGAGAAGGATCTCCCGGTAATATCTGGAAGAAAGTTAGCTTTAAAGATGGCTTCAGCCAATTAATATCTCCTAATAATTTTTGAAAATTATTAAGAATGTTTAGCTCCTTGACTCTTATTTGTAAGTTTTGAGGATGGATTGTATGTCCTTCAATCATATAACCTAGATATTGAAAAGGAGATGTCCTTTGCACCTTCTGAGGTGCAATGCACAAATCCATTGCTGTGAGTGAAGTCTCTAAAAGGGCAAAAAATTTTAAAAGTACCTCTGAATTAGCATGAGTTAAAAGTATGTCATCCATAAAAATGAATAATATATGCATCAGGGAATTTTTCCCTCACAGGCATGATAGCCTGTGCCACAAAATTCTGACATAGGGTAGGACTGTTACACATTCCCTGAGGCAGCACTTTCCAGCAATATCTTTTAACTAGTTCTTTAAAATTAATTGCTGGGACACTAAAGGCAGACTTTTTTACAGTCATCTGGGTGCAAAGGTATAGAGAAAAAACAGTCTTTTAGATCTACTACTATCAAATTATAATCTAAGGGAATAGCTGTAGGAGAAGGAAGCCCAGATTGTGATGCTCCCATGGGCTCTATAACACGGTTAATAGCTCTGAGATCTTGTAATAATCTCCAATTACTAGATTTTTTCTTAATTACAAAGATGGGTGTGTTCCAAAGGCTGAGCATAGGCTCTAAATGACCAGCTTGAAGCTGTTCTTCAACTAACATATGAGCTATTTTAAGTTTTCCCATGTTAAGGGCCATTGACTAACTCATTAATTTTCTCTGTTTTTTTTTTTTTTTTTTGTGGGGGTCGGAAAAAAAGGTCAGGGCCCCTACCAAAAATTTTGGCTGAGTGCATTAATTAATCTCTGTCGAGGAGATTGGATCATAAATAAGTATTCGTCCTGTAAGTTTCTCTCTGTTTCCCTAGGAGTAGATCCTTGATTAAATTCCTCAAATCACCTGATAGAATTTGGAGTTAGTAATAATAATCCCAAGTTGCTTAGAATACCTGTACCTCATAGGCTCACTGGTAATGTGTCCAAAACATGAGGCTTAAAGATTCCAGTGTTACCATCTCTATCTTCCCAGTGAAAATAGATACTGGGCACTCTGGGCAGGTTGAGAGATCTGCCCTATGCCTTCTAAATTGGCTGGCGCGGTATGTAAAGGCCAGTTTTGGGGCCAAAATCGGCGAGATAAAACAGATTTATCTGTCCCAGTATCTGTGATTCCTCGAAATTTTTTAAGATTGATTTTAAGTTCCAGTAGGGGGCACTCCTGCCAGATTAATTGAGCCCAATATACTCAATCCGGGGGACCTGGAAGTTGAGGTTTTAAGTGGGCTGTCCGCGGAACAACAGGGTAAAAGTACTAAATGTCTTTAGTAGAGAGCTGAATAGCATATTCTGATTTTACAGTGACTGTTAGCTCATCTCTAAAATCTGGATCAACAACTCCTGGTATTACTTGGATTCCCTCTTTAAAACTAATTTGTGCCAAAATTAGGCCTAAAGTACCTGGGGGTAATGGCCCACGGATTCCAGTAGGAACTTGCTGTGGTCCCATTTGAGGTGTTAAATCTATTAACATGGCTGGCCGTACTGTCTGGGTGGAGCTGACTGGTAATAATGACCATCCGCCATGGTGGGTTGTGATGATGTCAAAGCCTGCAACTCTAGCTCTTCCTCTGCACCGATTATTTGGTGGTCCTGGGGTAGGCCTATATTCCATTTTTTGGCCCTGAAGAAGGCGGAAGTGAAGTCAGAAATGGAGGCACGTCACTGCCATATCTGTTCCCCATCCCCCCTTGCCATGAAGCTTTTTGTTCTGTAATGCCACTGGCGTGAACCAGGAAAGGTTTCTGCCCTGTTGTGTGCCAAATGCCCAGTCCTACCACAATTAAAACACTGCCCTCGGGAATGGCGTCTCTGGGATTAGAGCTGAAGTACCTGCTTTAAAGTCAAGGTGAGTGTAAAACCTTGTAATTGTGTGGGACCAACATCTGCACAAAGGCGAATGAATTCTGAGACTGTCCCTTTTTTTTTCAATGAGGTGGGAGGATGTCTTGACAAACTTTATTGGCGTTTTCAAATGCTAGCTGTTTATGAATTCAGAAGCGTTTGAATCTCTGATTGACCTGTTAGCTGCCTGGTATAGGCACGCTACAAAATTGGAGAATTGTTCTTCCAGGCCCTGTTTTATCTGATTGAAAGCTAAACTCGTTTGATCTTGGGAAGAAATTTAAAGCCAAGCCTTTTTGGCACATTCAGTGATCTGGTCACAAATGGCTAAATCATAATTTAACTCTCTCTCTAGGTCCGTTATCATTTCTAAGGGAGCTTCAAGATTTTGTCTCTTGTTTCTTTGAGCCTGTTTGGTACAATAATCAGTCCAGTGGGACCACCAGAGGAGATAATCACCCCCAGAAAGGCAAGCATTTGCCATTGAAATGCAATCATTTGGGAGTAAAGGCTCCTGGCATAACGAATTGAGTAGGCTTTGTAAAAATGGCGAGTTAAGGCCACAGGTACCGCAAGCATTTTTGAGTTTTTTTAGAGTCTTAAAGGGAACTACAGCGTGCATGTGGACATGCGGTTTTGTTCGTTAATCTGTTCAAAGACTGGAAAAAGCTGAAAACCTGTAATGTCTTCCCCCACTTCCTGTGCTCTTCTAAGGCCACATTGTAGTGGCGTAAGCATGGCAACCACCAGGTCAGAGTAATGACAGAACCTCATTCTCCTGGAGGAGAGCATCTGAATTTGGATGGCGGATGCTGGCCCAGCTAAATGTAATTTAGCAAAGCCCTCCCCAGGTCTTCCTTACCTGTAGACTGAGTCCCCTCAGACTGTGACTGTTTTTCGTCTGTATATTCCTGTCTGTCTTGGTTCTCTTCATTTTGAATTTGCCTCCCAGAAATCCGATGGGGGAAAAATTGTGCTCTATATGTGTAATAAGAATTGCAATGCATTCAGCTGTCGTGTATTTAAAAAAATAAAATCAGTTTAAAAAATTCGATCTGGGCTAGTCTCTTCTCTGGAACACGCCCCTTGGCACTCATCTAAAGCTGCTGACTCTTGTCTGGCTCAGCAGAGACTGAGCTTTTGATTTTAGATCTTACCCTGATGCAGCTTGTCTGCGACTGGAGAGTTGCAGGCTAAGCGAAATTTGACTCTGTCCTCAGTCCTGGTAGGAAAAGACAGAACCACTTCGAAGCAGCCTTGGGCTGTTTCTCCTACTCCAGACTCGTAACTTCTCTCTGAAGCCATTTCAACAAGTCTTGGGGACCACTGGTCCTGATCTAGGTCATCAAAGAGACACGTTTCTAATGCAGTCCACCTTTTGAACACTCTCTATTGTACTTTTAGACAGTTGGCAGAGAGACACCCTTTATATAGTTTTCTACCTAGTTTCTCCCAAGTACATAAATCTGGTATGACTTGTTGACCGTTTTCAGGAACTGGACTAGCTAGGTCCTTTTGATTTGCTTTCCTCTCCCATTGGTTATTGTGTTCAGAATTGTTAAATACATTTCTTTATCTGAAGTCATGGAACTGCCCATGATAATTCTTTAATGTCCTTGGCTCTAAAACTGTCTGCTTCCTCTGTGACCCTTCAAAAATTCAAGGTAAATTAAATTTCTATAGCACGCTCTCTCTCAGTCATCCTGGAAATTCACCACCGAGCGGTCCCTCATTCTGGTGCCGTCTTCTGCCCCCGACCTGCATGGGCAGCTGAACTTAAGGTCGCTCATGTGAATTTCCTGGGACACCAAATAAAACACACACACACTTTACCTTTAAATCAAGCTTCAGGAAGGCTCCTCCGCTCTCTACCTCAAGTTCCCCAAATGGGAGAGCGAGGAAAGTCACGAGAGGCTGGCAAGAGAGAGAGGGCACGTTTGGAAGTGAGCTTTTATTGGGGGGACCCTCATTCTTAGAAAGTTCCATCCAAAAAAGGTCAGGAGGGGCAGGGTCACAAGAACAGGTGAGTGTAATTCGACCCAAGGGGCTGCAGGACGGCACACCTACACCTGAAGGCACATCCTCTACCTCTAAGATGGGGACATGTCCAGGTCACTACAAAAGTAGATGGACAGAGCCTCTCCACCCACGGGAAGGAGAATGCCAGTCATTCAGCGAGACAGCTTCCCACGCCCACTGCTTGAATCTAAGCCCAGGAGCAACAAGGAATATAGCCTCCTCTAGCCTGACATCTTTTATTTCAGATCATGGTGATTTTTAATGCAGATTGGAAATATTTTAAAGAGGATTTTTCTATCTAGGTTGATCGGGATATTTTTCTTTAGTTTTAGTGTTCTTATCTGATTTTTCACCTGGGGATTCTTGAAGGTCTCAGGTGAAGCTTGGATTAGGTAGCTCTGGCTGGCCAAGGTGACAACATTAGTTGTGGAACACTAATGGAATGTGGCATTGTGTCCATGCTGCGGGGAGTTTGGTTTTAAGAGCCTATCACCATTTGCATGTGACTGCAGAAGCTTGAAACAGACTGGGGGTATGGGGGAAGAGCTTGTCCTAGAGGGGTCGTACCAACTACAGGAAATCAGAGAAAGGACAGATAAACATAGGCTGTCCTGCTAATAGTTGAGAGGTTGTTGAGAGGTTGTTTACCATCTAGGGGTGTTGGGTTCATTATCTTTATTCACCAAAGAATTGAAGAACAGGACACAGAGATGGCAAGCAAGCAGTAGGTTTATTGCAAAAGTGATGGTAACAGAGAGAGGAGGGCTCCGGAGCCTGGGGTACAGTGGGGGAGTTTTGACTTGTTCTTTTTATGGTCTCTGGAATATCCTCTTCTTTTTGTGGAGGAGGGTTACTAGGGATTGAACTCAGGGGCATTTGACCACTGAGCCACATCCCCAGCCCTATTTTATATTTGATTTAGAGACATGGTCTCATTGGGTTGCTAAACACCTTGCTTTTGCTGAGGCTGGCTTTGAATTCACAATCCTCCTGCCTCAGCTTCCTGAGCCACTGGGATTACAGGTGTGCACCACTGCTCCCAGCTTCTCTCTCTTCTTCTCCCCTATCCAAGCTCTCCTTGTTATTATTTGTTGGTTCCCCCATGTCCATATGTCTGTTTTAGTTTTTCTGTTGGATCTGCTGCTTAAGCGCACAAGTATAGAAGTGTCTGTCTGGGTCCCCCATTTTCATCATTTGGGAAGTTGACCTCCTGGGAAGACCCTCTGCATGCTCCTTTAGTCTGGCCCTGCCCCTGACTTTCTCACTCTCCATCTTGCCCTGGCTGCCTGTGCCTTTCTACATCTCCCTCAAGGTTTCCAGGACATAACTAGAAAATGACTTCTGGCTCCACTTAATTTCTAAGAGCTCTAGAACACTTAAGACAAAAAATGAGCAGAATGTTTCATTTGTATATCTACATGACAAAGTGCCAAGATGCCATATGGAGGGCTAGGATAGACACAAAGATGACAGCATGGACAGAAAAATATCTTTAGAGGAAGTTGTTTTCAATCCTCTTGTGGACTAGAACATTCTCTTTGTCACAAATTCTAGGCAATGGAATGTTGGAACATTTGGGAATGTATGGAGCTAGTCATGTTGAATATTCTGTTGAATAAACCAATGATTTCCATCACCATTTTTTTTTTCAGGTGTGAGCCCTCGTTTATTACTTGTTTACAAGAACTGTACTCGGAATTGCACATTTGTGTATGCTGCTGAACAGCCTCCGGAAACTCCAAGAAGAGTGCTCCCTAATCAATTCTATTTTGCTAATTGTTGTGGTGGTATGTCTTGCAACTCTGGAGGACCTACCAATGTAGAAAGAGATTTTTTACCTCCACAGATAATTGAGGAGGACTTTGTAGCAGAGTCTGCATATTTGGGAAAACCAAAATTTGTCCTGAGCTTTGCTTCCATCATCGTCAGTAATACACTGACTTGAGATGGCCTCTTGGAGTCCATTCATCTTCCCCTGTTGCTCAGAATGCTGCTGTTCTCTCTTGGAGACGCTGATGTATCAGGCCTCCCGTCGGCCCCTTCATGCCTTGTTGTAAGAGCAAAATAAAGGAAAATGCTGTTGGTTGGAAACGTGCCTGAATGCTGGTTTCCCTGCATGTCCTCAGGTTCTACAGTGAGGCTGCTGCTCTTTTCTGCCTCCCTGCAAATTCAGGAATTCCTCTGTGTTTCATCAGGTGAGCTGCTTTTGTTCCTCGAGGCACTTCTTATGCTCCGTAACTTTAGTGAGATGTAATCACACACCATGCAACCCACCAATTCTGTGTAGAATTGAGGAATGTTTTGTACATTCACAGATTCACCAGTCATTACCACAGTCCAGTTTGGCACACTTATGTGACCTCAAAAATAAACCCTGAAGCTGGGTACAGTGGCACTCACCTGTAATCCCAGTAATTCGGAAGGCTGAGGCAGGAGGATTGCAAGTTAAAAGCTAGCCTCAGCAACGGGGAGGCACTTTAACAACTCACTGAGACTCTGTCTCTAAATAAAATACAAAATAGGACTGGGGATGTGCCTCAGTGGTCGAGTGCTCCTGAGTTCAATCCCTGGTTTCTCCTCCCCCGCCAAAAAATAAATAAACCCCAGACCCCATTACCCACCCAGGCCACCACTGCTGCCTGTTTTCTCTCTATGGATTTCCAATCCTGACATGTGCTAGGAATGGAGTTATACGATGTGTGTTTTTTTTGTCACTGACCTCTTCTCCTTAGCATAATGTTTTCAGGGTTCACCCATGTAGATGTGTTAGTTCTTTATTTTTATGCCCAAATCATGTTTAATTGGATGAATGCCACACATATTTTGTGAATTCCTTCATCAGCTGATGGACACTGGAGTTTTCGAACCTCTGAAAAGTGTAACGCTGCCATTAACAGCTGTGGTAGCTTTCTGGTGTGACTCACCTTCAGGCTTCTGGATAGGCCTTGTTACCTTTTTGAATGTAGCCTTTATGTTGGGTGTGAAGTGTCATCTCCTGGTTTCAATTTGCATTTCTCACATCACTAATGATATTGAGCATCTTTTCAGGTGCTTACTGTTCATTGCCTGTCCTCAGGAGAGGAATTCTGTGTAAACCCTTTGCCATTTAACCACGTGATTCTCTTACACCTGCATTGTAGGAGTAGTTTCTCCATCCATCATAGTGATCCCTCACCAGGTATGTAATTTGCAAAGACTGCACCATTGTAGGTTGTCTTTTCAACTTACTGAATGTCCTCTGAAGCCCATATGCTTTCAAATTTTGTGAAGTGTATGTCATCTATTTTTTTCTGTTGCTGCTCATATTCTTTGCCAAATGCAAGGTCATGAAGGATCACCTCTGTTTCCTTTTAAGGCCTTCGCAGTGCCCACTCATAGTTAGGGTTTTGATCCATCATGAGTTAATTTTCATATATGCCTGAAGTAAGGTTCCCATGGCATTCTTTTCCATGTAGTTTTACAGTTGTTCTAATGGTATTTGTTGAAATCCTATTCTATTCCCATTGCCCCAGTGTATGGTCTCGACACCTTTGTTCAAAATTCATTGTCTGGAGACAAACAGTGGTTCCCTCTGGACTTCTGGTTCTGTCTGTACACCAGTCTCACAGCATCTTGATTATCATTGCCTTGTATGAAGTTTTGAAATCAGGAAATGTGAGTCTTCTTGCTTTGTTCTTTTTCAAGATTATGTTGGCAGTTAGGGGTCCCTTGAAATTCCATCTGCATTCTAGAACCAGCTTGCTGATTTCTAAAAAATCCTCCTGAGGTTCAGACAGGGGTTGTGTTGAAACTGCAGAAAGACTAAAGCACTTTCCAGGAGGTGATACTGAGCCTTCTGACCTGTGAACACAGATTCGAAAGCTTCAATTTGCTTCAACAAGGAGAGCAAATTCCATAGTTTGAGTGGACCAAGTTTTGAACTTCCTTTGTTAAATTATTCCTTAATATTTGAGTCTCCTTGGTACTCTCATCAAAGGGAAGTGTGTTCTTGCTTTTATTTGAGACCCCTCACTGCAGGCGTAGAGGAGTATAAATGTCTGGGGATGTACCCTGAAATCTTGCTGAGCACCTTCTTCAGATAGGCCCCTTCTCAGTGTTTTCATAGCAAACTCTGTGTACAGGACCAGGTGGTCTGTGAATAGAGACAGTGTTACTTCTTTTTGCTTCTGAATGACTGTTGCTGCTTTTTCTTGCCTGCTTGCCCTGGCTGGAAGCCCTGGTGCACTGTGGAATAACAGAGATGGGAGCAGGTGCCCATGCTCCTGATCTTGGGAGGAAGGAAGCCAGTCTTTCACCACAAAGGGTGAGGTTGGCTATGGACTTTGAGGTGCTTTATCTGGTTGAAGAAGTTCCCATCTATTTGTAGCATGAGATGGCCTTAGATTCATCCCATTCTGTATCTGCTTCTATTGAGATGGTCATGTGATTTTCGGTTTTTCATCTCCTGATAGCATAGATTATAGTAATTGAATATTTGGTGTTAAACCAACTGTTTATTCCTGAGGTAAATCCCACTTGCCCCTGGCATGTAATTCCTTTGATATATTGGATTCCATTTGCTGGAGTGGTCTTGTGTTTTATGGGAGGAAGCCAATAGAGAAGGCCAGACCTTGTAGCGTGGCAGGTAGCACAGCAGGGAAAAGGCACGGGGCTAGGGGAGGACCTCCCCATCCTGGCCTGCTGTGGAGACAGAGCCTCCTGGAGGAAAGTCTTCTAGCTGCTGCCCTTGAGGAGGAGCATGCATTCCCCACACTCCTCTCCAGTCAGTCTGTCACTGTCCTCCACAGCCTGACAGCACCTGTGCCCTGCCTCCTGGTTGCTGCCTTGGTTTATCAAGTGTCCTTCTTTGCCATTGACACACCCCCTCTCATCCACGCTTGGGCTGCCCCTACGAGGACTCCATAATTTCTTGCCCTCCTCACTTGGCACTGCCTTCTTTCCTAGCATGGCTGCAGACACCACAGCCTACCTGGCAGCGTTCCACCTTCCTTCAGTCTGTGATACTGCACGGCCTGTCTAGCCTCTGCAGCCTCCAGCAGAGTTAAAGAGAAAGCTGCAGTTGAGGGTCACCTGCAGCAAAATCACTGGTGGGGGCTGGATAAAATGGTTAAAATGCCAGATTTTCAGGATCCCCACTCTGGTCCTTCTGTTGTGTCTCCTCTGGGTTGAGCCTGGTCTTGTGCATTTTTACCAACTCCCCCATTCAATAATTCTTCCCCTACAGCTTCAGTAGCACTGGAGTGAAAGGTGGCCCACGACAGTGCATTAAGGGCTGAGCATCTGTTATATGCTTCCTGGCAGGGAGCCATGCACCTGCACTGGTGGAGGATAGGGGAAGGGGAAGGAGCTACTGGGAGGAGTTGCCAGGGCAGTGCTAGACCTGGGTGGAGCCTGGAGCAACAAAGGTTCAGAGGAGTAAAGGTGCCCTCTGTCCCTGAACAGGCCCCGCCACCTCCTGAGGCAGCCAGATCTAGTGAGGAGGGGTGTAGGCCACAGGCAGCAGCTGGTATCTGAACTGACAGCTGTTTGTGGTAGTGTGGAATCACACATTTGCTGCTTCCAGAGACACTGAGGGTTACCCAAGTCACCATCTGGGAGTCGGGCCAAGCCAAGTTCATGGTTCAGTGAGTCAGAGGTTGGAGAGGCACAAGGTGCTCCCCATGGGTCCAGAGTTCTTGCAGAGTGCTCTAAGGATGGCATGAAACAGCAGCACCCAAAAGTACGTGACCCTGCAGCCCAGGGACATAATGTGATTGTACCCACACAGGGAACTGGAGCCATCAAGGCAAAGGCAGGTTCACAAAGAGCCATGGCCCTCTTCTATGGTGGTCCTGCTCACTGTTGGGTGGCTCTGACCACAGAACCTGCTGAAGACTTCCCCCAGGTCCTTGTGGGTCAGGGGCTTGACAAAAACTACTGAATCCTGGCCCTCCCCTGCTGACACCCACAGGGCCTTCCCCTTTGGCTCCAGAACCTGCACCTGGGCTCCACCTGGACAGCCCACCCAGCCCACACCACTCCCCAGTGCTGCAGGGCCTGCTCTCCCAACCTTCCTTGGGAAGCCTCCTCCCTCCAGACTCCCCTGGTGGCTGTCTGCAGATCCTGCTGAAATTCGCCTCCCCAGCAGACTCACCCCCTCAGCCCCAGGGGTCCTGTCTACAGGGATAAGCCAAGAACCAGGCAGGCATCAGATTCCCACCGTGTGTGCACTCCATGACAGGGGCTCTGCTGGGCATCCTAGATCCTGTGTGGTTCTGGGAGTGCCTCCTCTTGGGTCCACGAAGCCCTGAGTTCACACAGCTGGCTGGGCCTCAGAATAAAGCAGAACCCCTTGCTCCAGGTCAACCTCGGGCACAGGGGCAGTTCAGTCCCTGCCTGCACCTGGTTGGGGTTCTGGGGGCAGGTCCGTCCTGCATGTGTGTGCCCAGAGCCCCACTCCGCAGGGCAGGCGGGAGCCACTGCTGAAGTCCTCTGCCCTGGCCGAGCTGGTCCCAGGGAGCTGGAGGAAAGATGAGAGGCAGTGCTGATGCAGGTGGGCTGTTCTCCTGGGGACTGTTGTTGGAATCCACACGCAGCCATGTTTGTCGAGGCCTAACCCAAAGAGAACAGGAGAGGAGAGAGGCAGAGAGGAAGGCATTGTCTTAGTCAGCTTTCCTGCTGCTGTGACGAAAGGACCCGACCAGAACAACCACAGGGGGGGAAAGTTTAACTGGGGGCTCGTAGTTTAGAGGTCTCACTCCATAGACGGCAGACTCCATTCCTTGGGGCTCATGACAGAAGAGCGTGGCAGAGGGAAGCAGCTCACGATGATCAGGAGGCGCAGAGAGAGGTCTCCTCTTGCCAGGTACAAATACATACCCCAAAGCCACGCCCCAGTACCCACCTCCAGCCACACCCTGACACTTCAATTTCCACTGAGTGAATCCCCAAAAGAGGGTTAATTCACGGGTTGGGTTAAGGCTGTCACAACCCAATCTTCTCCTCTGAACCCTCTTGCATTGTCTCACACGTGAGCTTTTGGGGGGACCCCCACATCCAAACCACAGCAGGAATGGAGGAAGAAAACAAAGCAAGCTGGGAAGTTGTGCAGAGGGGTTCTCCTGCTCATGCCAGAGCATGCGCAAAGTGCTCATGAGCACAGATGACAAGTGGCTCACAAGAGTCGCTGCCAGAACCACAGCCTTGCACAAAGGCCGCCACAAAGCACTTCTATGAGGACATCTGCCCAGAAACTTTCATCTTGGCTGACGCCACCTGCTTTGTTGGTCCTTGTGGACAAGGATGATTGCTTAAACATATCTTGCGCAATCCTTCCATTTTGCCTTTAAAACTTCCCCTTGCCTTGACCTCCCTGAAGACGCTCCAGATTTCCCGTGTCACCCACATTCCCATAGCAAAGCTCTGCCAGCCTCCAGTGCACGTATGGATCTTTGCAGAACCGCGCTTGCAGGTTATTTTTGTTGACATCCCTGCTGTGCAGAGTGGATCCTCAAGCAAGAACAGCTTTGCAAGGAGCTGGTAACTGCTGGAACTGGGTGCGGTGCAGACCTCAAGCCTTCGGTGCCCTCCCTGCCTAGGGCTCGCCCCTTCCTGCCTCAGCGAGTCTTCTTTTGCCGTGGGGCCCCCTTTTTAATAGGGGCTTCCGCTGAGTGATCTGGGGTCTGTCTCACCTAAGGCTCCCATAAATAAGGACCTCACATCCCTCCTGGGCCAACAGGACACTTTTTCACAACCCTTTCTGTTGCAAGCATCAGTGTCTCTCTCTCTCTTCTTGAGTATGTCCACAGAACTTATCTTCTGTCTCCGTGGTCTCCATGTCTTTCTGATGTGCTCTCTTTTCATTCTGTGTGGCAATTTAATGTCTCCTTTTATCTGCATGGCTAATCTAAGATTTTTATGAGCACTGTGATTCAGGCTTCATTCTGGTTTGCTTACACACGTTTGCAAATGATTTGGCTTTCATTCTTCTCCCGCGTGTTTCTACGATTCTTCCAAGAGCAAAAGTGAAGATTCTGAACAGAAAGCTTTTGGGGTGGTCCCCACCCCATCTGAGAGACTCTTTCTCCAGAATTAAGACTGTTGTGAGAGGTTGGCCACAGGCAGGAAGGACGAGACCAGGACTCCTGCCAACCTCAAGAGAATCTCCCTGTGGTGAGGAGCAAGGCTTCTCTGCTCTTGAGAGACCAGGGGATGAGATCAGATCCGTAAATTCTACCAGAGGCCAGGAGAATCCCCTCCGGGGACTCCTGCTGGCTCCATCATGGCCGTTCACAATTGCATTCTCAACTGCAGCCACACACTTAAACAGTCTGAACGGGACGTTGAAGCGTTGGCAAGTCTCACTTGCTGTCTCTGGGCTTTATCTTTTCTGCTCTGAATCTGGCTGACCCTTTTGCTAATATTAAGATACAATTTGGAAAGCCCATTGAAAAGCTTTCCTGATGGCATTCCATCCAAGATAGGAGAAAGAAAAAGTTTTTTTGCTTTAGTTGTGGGCAAATTATGGCAGCTCCATGGTGACCGAGACCCCCAGGACTCATCTCTCTTAGACTCATAGGCTCAGCTTCCCTGACTCAGGACGACTCAGACCCATGAAACAGTTGTGCCTTTAAAATTTTTTTTTTAACCATGCTATGCCTTGGTCAAAATCTTGAACTCAGAGCCATAATAAAAGACACCTGTGGCCATGCAAGAATTTCCTTGTCTACTATGTGAGCTAGGAAGAGCCACAAATTGCATATAATATTTTAAAACCTTTTAAAATTGTACTTAGTATTCTTGGTGTAACCAGTGAGTTTGTTTTTCCTCTGTTTAATGGTATGACCACAATTTTCAAATAAGAGGTAGGGAAACTCCTTCTGTCTCTATAGTCATGTATATTTATGATTACTATGAATATATATTTCATTTTATAAAGAGCTTTATTTAAATGGCTTAAAGAAAAAAGTTCATTAGAGCCTGGGGATATAGCTCAGTTGGTAGAGTGCCTGCCTCACATGCACAAGGCCCTGGGTTCAATCCCCCAGCACCAAAAATAATAATAATAATAATAATAATAATAATAATAATAATAATAATAATAATAAATCATTGAAACCAAGTAATTTATCTGAAAATACATGTTAATTCATGCAAATGCCTTTGTTCTCTGTTCTAAGTAAATCTTTGATTAAAAGCTAGTTTTAAATTTGTTGGCAAAATGAAATTGGAGATGTCTTCAGCATTGGTAGCGTGTTTCCCCTGGCAGGCAGGGGTGTATTTTTTTCTGTAGATGCCGACGATCACAAAAGTCCCAAGTTCCACCCAGAGCTAATGCACAGACTACAGCACAGTGCCAGATTCTTTTCTTCCTATGTGGCAAACACATTGATTTGACTCTAATGAAACAGAAATCAAGGTGAAGTGACAGCTGTGCTTACTGTCCCACCGCAACATCCTGTCTCCCACTCCCAAGGGACTGGTGGACTCAGTCAGAGCCTTTGGACATCGGAGTGATTGTGGTGATGCAGTGGAGGGCCTCCTGGTGCCTACAAGCAGGAGGATAGAAAGGACAGGCAGCGCGCCCACTGTGCAGGTGGATTTCCTCCTGTGTATGAGTATGTTCCTCTTCTTCACCACCAGGCCCCTCTGTCTAGAGCCTCTCCTAAAGATTAGAGGTGGGCCCAGGGGCCAGCTCCCCTCAATTTCCTTCATCACCCTGTTTTTTAGAGTCCTTCCTATCTCACTGCAAGCTCAGACCCCACACTCACCTAAGGTGTGTTTTCAAAGCTAATAGAGGTATAACTGCTAAAAATAAATAAAGCAGGGAATGTGAGTGGGAAAATGAACATTTCATGCAATTTCAAGTTGTATGGTTATGTTAAAACGTTGGAGTCCTTCCTAAATAAGTTAAAACACTGAGACATCAATTGCTAAGTATAAATTCAAGTTGACATTAGTTTCTTAAATTTTGTGGAAAAGATGATATATATTTGGTACTACAAATAAATACATATGGTCCTCAAAGAGAAATTCCTCTTTGAGAAAGCACATGTTTGTAGAAGGTACCAAATATGTATTCTTCAATCATTAGTCTGTGGGAAACAGATCCAGATTGGTTTCTTCCTCTGTTTTTACTTGAAGCTATAATTACTAAAATTTAAAATTTCTAATTAATATGTATAATTCTACAAACAAAGAATACAAGAAGAGATTTAAGATGCATGCCTCACAAGAAAAACTGTAAGATAAACATACAAATATGTCTTTTCTTGGAAAAAAAGTAATCTTCATCTAATTTAGAGGTTTTCATATGGGTTGTTTTCAAAATGTGAACTTAAGGAGGAAATAGAAACAGTGCAGCAAGGAACTAGTATGTAGCACACAGATATGCAAAGCTCCAGGAATGAGAATGTATTTGGGGAAGGGAAAATTGAAAAAAAGAGCTGTGTTTATATGAAAAAGTTTTTGTTTTAGTCAAGTTTTTTGCCACAGTGACCAAAAGATCTAACAAGAACAATTTTAGAGGAGGAAAAGTTTATTTGGTGCTAACAGTTTCAGAGTTCTCAGTCCATGTACAGCCAGCTCCATTGCTGTGGGCTGAAAGTGAGTCAGAATATCATGACAGAAGAGTGTGGTGGAGGAAAGTAGCCCAGGACATGGCACCAGGAAGCAGAGCGTCACTCACCAGGTACAAAAGGTATACTCCAAAGGCACATCCCCCAAAGGCCCACCTCCTCCAGACACACTCCCCCTGCCTTCGTCACCACCCAGTCAATCCCATCAGGGAATTAATGCATGGATTAGGTTAAGGATCTCATAGCCAATCATTCCACCTCAAGACCTTCTTGCCTTGTCTCACACAGGAGCTTTGGGGGAACACCTCACATCTAAACCATGACACATTTTATGTGGTAAAAATCACATTTTTCTCCTAAAGTAGCATATGTGTACTGTCCAGAATGGAGAGAAGGAAATATAGGATAAAACTCAAGGTTGCAGTGTGTCACAGAGGCTCTGTTCAGGTCATAGGATGTGAAGGAAACGTCTTGGGAAAGAAAGCTTCAGTGTGATCCAGTTGGCTATAATTAGAAAACGTGTTGGTGAGTTTTTCTAAGAATTCAACATGAATATAGGGACCATGTCAGTGAGACAGCTGTGGGCATGCTTCCATCCACACCTGAGAAGCCAAGGAAAGGAAAAAAGAGCTGCTGTTTCAGTACAGTGACGTGGAGAGAGCACTGGAGCGCAGCAGGATGTGTCAGAGATGTAAGGAGCTCAGAGGCAAGGGTGGATCTTATCAAGAGGGAACACAGCTCTCAGCACCTACTGTCCCAGTAGAGACTAAGCCTGAACCAAGAGGGATTTCACACTGCAGGGAAGGGGTGAGCAGAAGGTCCCTAGCCCCTATTCATGACAGTGACACCAGGACTGTGTGCCCAGCAATCCCTGAGTTTGGTTTAAGGAGCAGCCAAGGAATCCACACTCTTGCATAATCTTGGAAAAAGGGCCTAATCCACATTGTTCCCTCCCTGACCTGCCTCCTGCTATAAACCACAGCCTATCAGTGCAGTCAGGTGACCCCATCCATTGTCCTGTGGCCCTGGGAAGCATTCCAATGGCCCTGGCCCAAGGTCCTATTGCCCTGGGAAGGATTCAGGTGGTCCTGCCCACCCTATTTGTACCTGAGAAGTATTCAGTGGCTTTGCCCACCCTCTTGTGGGTGTACAGCATTCAGCTGCCCCTGTACTCATCCTGTGGCCCTAAGTACTAGCCCTGCAGCCCACTCTTCCTATTGTGATCCCAGAAGCTGCCCTGGGGTTAGTAAAGGAATTGTGTGTGCTGCTCCATGGCCATACTTTTGATGACCTCCCCAAATGGGCCAATTCCTTAAAAGGAAAATTTTGCCCACATCTTACAAGAAGCCTATTACCTACACAGATTGTATCTATTACAGTGATTGAATCAATAATTAATAACTTTCCAGTACAAACAGCACTGGGCTCAGATGAACCCACTGTGAGTTCTTCCCACCCTCATACAGAGAAATCCTATGGAAATTCCACAATCTCTTCCAGAATCCGAGGCAGAGGGTGCACTTCCTTGTGCATTCTGTGAAGCCAGCATTTCCCCAAGACCAGAACCAGAGATGTCACAAGGAAAGAATCAGAGAACAGTTTTTCTCATGAACATAGATGCACAAATACCAACAAATGGAGTCCAACAATGTAGAAAATGAAATATGTGCCATGACTGGGTGGGTATATATCAGGCATGGAAAGCTGGTTCAGAGTCGCAAATCAATTGACATAATTCACAAATGAAAGAGGAAACTTCACACGATCATATCAATAGAGGCAAAACAGGAATTGGCCGCAATGCAACATCCACTCATGATAAAAACTCTCAGCAAGGAAAAGGACAGGGAGGTCTTCCTCACGGGGTTAAAGAACACTAGGAGAATCCTAACCAGCACTGGGGTAATGGCAACACAGGGGGAGACTTCCTGCTAAGATCAGAGACAAAGCAAGGAAGGCCTTTCCCACCACTCTTGCGCAGCACAGCTAATGTGACAAGAAAAGCAAAGAAGACACTTAGATTGGGAGGAAATACAAGCAGATGCTGCTCACAGGTTATGTGATCATCCACACAGAGCATTTGAAAGAGTCAACAAAATACTGAAAATTAAAGGCAGTTATCCCGAAACCCATCGTTTTTCTGGGTATCAGCAATTGACAAGTAGAATTGGAATTAAAAACACAATATTATATGCATTGAGTATCATAAAAATGAAATGCCTGGGCCTAAAAATAGAGTAGGCACAAGACCTGTATAAAGAAAACGAGCTCTGGTGAAGAGAGTCAAGCAGGCCCGGAGCGAGTGGAGAGGTGCTCCATGCTCAGGGAAGGAAGACGCCCGGGGGTTACCACGATGTCAGTCCTTCCCAACTTCATCTGTAGGCTCGAAGCAATCTCAGTCCAAACCTCTGAGCGTTGTTTTGTGGATATCAACTAACTGATTCCAAAGTTAATAAGAAAAACCCAGAATGGCCAGCACTGTAGGGAAAGAAAAGAACATCTGAGAACCCACACACTTGTCATCAAGACGTACTGTTAAGCTGTAATAACCAAGGCAGCATGGTGCGCGAGAAAACCAGACTGATAGAGTTAACGAGTGGAGGAGGAAGCTCTCCCACAGACTCAGGCCTGGATGGAGAGTCGGTCCTTGACAAAGCAGTAGAGGCAACGCAGTGTGCACATCAGTGTGCTGGATGGAGTGGGCATCCTCACACCACAAAGATACGGGGACCAAGACACAGAACTTGCACCCCTCAGAAAACTTTATTCCACCTGTTGATCCAAATGTAAATGGCAAACAGGAAGCTCCTTGAACATGTCCCAGGGGAGAACCTGATGACTTTAAGTCTGGTGATGACTTCAGGCCAGCAGCAAAGGCATGCGCCATGAAGGAAAGGGTGGAGAGGCAGCACTGCCTCGAGGGAGAAGCTGCTGCTCTGCACAGGACCCAAGAGCGAAGGAGAGGACATGTTAGCCACAGGTACCTCCCACGAAGGGCTGTCTAAAAAAGCATGCAAAGAGTTCTCAGAACTCAGCCACAAGAAAAGGATCACGTCACAAAGTGGGTGAAAGATCTGAATGGACAAAAGATGGTGTACAGATGGAAAATACACATAAGAAGCTCAGCTTCACGTGTCATTAGAGAATAGCAAATTTAAATAAAAAGATGACATTACACAGCTCAGAAAATGGCAAAATCAAAAAAAGTGACACCACCAAATGCTGGCAAAGCTGTGGAGCAAGGGGAGCTCTCATTCATTGCTGGTGAGAATGCAAAATGTCAAAGCACTTTGGAAGACAAAATTATTTACCCTCTTACCATACAACCCAGCAATTTTGCCCTTTGATGTTTATGCATGTGAGTTGAAAGCAAAATTCCCACAAAAACCTGCTGGTGACTCTATTCATAATTAGCAAAACTTGTAAGAAATGGAGATGTTCTATAGTAGGTGAATGGAGAAAGGGCAGCATATGCCGAAAATGGAATATTACTTAGTGCGCAAAAGATATGGACCACTGTGTGTGGTGGCTCATGCCTGTAATTCCAGCACATTGGGAAGCTGAGGCAGGAGGATCCTGAGTTCAAAGCCAGCCTTAGCAACAGGGAGGCACTGAGCAACTCAGTGACACCTTGTCTTAATACAGAATAGGACTGGGGATGTGGCTCAGTGGTCGAGTGCCCCTGAGTTCAATCCCAAGTACCCCCCCAAAAAAAAATGGACTGCCAGGAAGACATGGAGGAACCTTAAATTTGAATTACTAAGTGAAATAAGCTAAGCCAGGAAGGCAGCAGACTGTATGGTTTCAACTCTATGACATTCTGGAAGGAAACCCTGGGGGTAGGGGGAGTAGAAAGGTCAGTGGTTACCAAGGATCAGTGGAGAAGAGGGGTAACCAGGCAGGACACAGAGGGTGTGAAGACAAAGAACGCTTCCCCAAGATGCCCAGGTGGGCACTGCCAGTTTACATTTGTCAACCGACAGAATATACACCACGCCCAAATGTGAACAAACGGAGGCTTTCGAGTGACAGTGATCTCTCAGGGTGACCAAGTGTGACAGCAGATCTCTGGGGTTCAGAGTGTCTTGTCATGTGCAGGGGCAAGGGTTCTATGGGTCTTCTCTGTACTTTCTGTTTGAGTTTTTGGTGACATAAAATTGCTCTAAAAAACCAGTTCTCCTGTTACAGGCTCCAACAGCACCAGAAGTGCTTCTACCTGCAGGCGCACTTCCTTAGGTCTAACTGCATGGTTTGAATATCCCTGGAACAGTGGTCCACCTCAAGCTTTTGAGTATAGCCCTTGCTGCTCTGCCACAGAGGCTTACTTTAAAAGGGACATGTTTTCTTTTCCCTCTCCCAAATTAGCAAGTGAATTTCAACATTCCCCCCATCTGTCAAGGCATACCTGGAATGTAGCCCTTGAATCTCTTTTAAAACCCTCTGTTTCCCCCAGGGACAGAAGTCCCCCGTGTTTCTTTTTTGCAATAAAACTTTTTTCCTTTTTTTTCAAATGGTGTCCTCATTATTGGCACTGGAGACAAGGATCGAGTGTTTAGTAATAACCCTGCAGTATGAACTTCAAGGGACAGAGATGGTGTACATTATACCCACATCATACCCAGTATTGTACTTATGCTCTAGCACATGGAATGCTTATTATTTCCTAAATCAGTGACAGCATGAATGAACAGGGTTTCTGAGTGATCCAGTTCTCTCTGTCATCTTATTCCTGTGGGAACTCTTGTGGCTGCACTAGGCATTCCTTACCACTGGAGCAAAAGCAGCACTTGGCATTCTAAGAGCTCTGGAGATGTGGAGAGAGGGAAACCTCAGGTAAGGGTTCTGTGCTGCCTCATTGGACCAGTGTGGACCCCATACAGTGTCTGGTCTGGAGACATTCTGCTCCAGGAATGAAATAATTCCCAGAGAAGGAAAAAGAGAGGTATGAGCCTATGTGGCACTAGCAAGCATTGTGAGTACATTGTTGGGATGCCTTCAGTATTCTTCCTGTGTCTCAAAAAAAAAAAAAATACCTGAAAGTTTCCATTTCTTTCAAAATAAAATATTTTTAGACTTGACAAGAAAGAATCATAATGCTTTTATATGCTCTGCAGTTCTGAGGTTATTTTCATTACAGTAAATTAAAAAAAAATAAGGTCTATTAAAAGAATCCAAGGACTCCTAATCTATTCATTAGTTAAAGGATCCATCCATCTTGCTCCTTCAACCTGCAGAGGGAAGGGACAGGCCACTGCTCCCACCTACCTTTAGAACCCAGTCAAGTCTCTAGCCCACTAGGAAGCCTTGCAGAGATGGGGAACAGGCACCAGGCCATCTCCTTCCTCCAACTCTGGTTGGGAACCTGGCTATGAGTGCCCCAGATCTCTCAGGAAGGTCCAGGGACAATTTGTTCCATGACGTGATCCTTGGCCACAGAGGGCCCCTGGGTGAGATAAAAAGGACTGGGCTGAACGGGGGTGGAGGGAGCATCACAATGGCTTTCAGGTCAAAGGCAGGTGTGTGGCTGGCAGGGTCCTGGCTGTGCCTGTGCAAGGTGAGAGCCCTGGGCACCAGTGCAGCTCTGGGTGCCAAGGCAGTGCTGCCCTTTGAAGCCATACCCCAGTGTGCAGGCAACAAGTGGCTGAGGGTGCTACAGATCTGGAAGGAGCGGGGCCAGGAGAACATGCACCTGCAGATGCAACGGGCTTTCCAGGAGCTGGGACCTATTTTCAGGTAAAGCCCTGCCAAGCCCCTCGCTGAGGATGCCCAGTACCTCCTTCTCTGCTGGCTGCCCAGGCACTTGCCAGGCACACGGTGCTCCTGCTCCCTAGGAACATGGGTGGTCTCCGCCCTCCACAAGGCAGGAGGGGGCATGTGGGTTACCGTCCCGAGACTTTGCCAATGGAGACAAGGACTCCTCCTGTGCACAAGGAAAGCTTGCCTCAGAGGAAGCTGAGAGGGGAAGAGGGCTCAGGCAGAAGGCTCGGGGACTTCCTGTGGGGCAGGCTCAAGTCCAGGTGAAGGGTGAGGTCTGACTGGTCTCCAGAGGGGCACCAGGAGAGGACGTGGGATCCAGCAGGGCTTTGTGCACTGTTCCAAGGTATGACGTGGGAAGAACACAGATAGTATCTGTGATGCTGCCTGAAGATGCTGAGAAGCTGCATCAGATGGAGAGCCTGCAGCCCTGGCGGAGGCCACCGGAGCCCTGGATGGTCTACAGAGAGCACCGTGGACAGAAGCCCCTGGGCGTATTCTTGCTGTGAGGCACCAATGGGTTGGGTTGGGAAGTGGAATTGACACTGGGCAGCCTGGAGAGGAGGCCAGACCAGCAGACCACAGGACACATGTCCTGGGCTCTGCGGGTGGGTGGACAGTGTCAGTAGTAAGCATGGATGGTTTCCTGTGATGGATGTCCTGGGCAGGGGAGCAGGCAGTGGGGGAGAAAGGCACATGGGGTCTGCACAGGCTAGACAAGGAACACTGAGCCCCTCTCTGAAGGGAGCACTCTCGGCCCTAGGCCTTGGTCCCCTCCTGCTGCTGGGTGGCTCTCCTTCCTGTGGGTCAGAAAACCAGCCCAGAGATGTGAAATCCCAGGACCAAAGCCGTGGGCAGCATGGGCCAGAATCTGAAGTCCACCAGGGCTGTCCCACCACCCAAGGGCCCTTGCATCCTGGGTCAAGTCAGCCTTCACTTTGGGGGAGACAGTGATGGGGAGGAGGTTGGGGATGTGGATGGTGGAGGTCCAAGGCAGCTTCTAGCTCAACAGCAAGGCCCTGAGCTTCCAGCTCAACAGCAAGGGGGTAGTTCCTTCCTGTGCACAGGGAAGCGGGGAGAAGATGGTGCTTAGGGTGGGTCAGCTGCAAAGAGGTTGCCATAAAGAGCAGGAAGTGCTGAGAAGAACCACAGGCTGGAGAGTCCCACACTCCGTGTCAGGAAGTGGATTTTCTGGGGAAGGGCAGGGCATATGCACGTGAATGTCCTGGGCCGGGCCCTCCATGGAGGGCATCTGATGCAGAGGCCAGATGTGAAGGGCGGGTCAGGGGGAAAGGAGAACCAGTGCCCCTGAAGGAAGTGGTGGACTTGTGTGTGTGTGTGTGTGTGTGTGCATGCACGCGCCCATTAGGGTTATATGCAGCACTGTGCATACTCTTGGACATGAGTGTCTTCACACATGTGTTTGAGGTCTGTGTGGGCACACACGTTGCCGTGGCATGTACCCATGTTTCTCATCATCAGGAATGGGAGGCACTGCCCTAGGAAGAGAAAGGTGTGTGTGCCTGATTGTGGCTCAGGCTGCAAAGCCCTGCCCACCACTGGCACCAGAAGCTCTGGGGCCCCATGTGCTTGGGATGTGCTGGGTGGCTGTGGTGGGAGATTCAGTTTGGACTCTGCACTACAGAAGACAAGGACACTTCAGGGAGCAAGCAGGTGCCACTCTCCAAGCTCCATGGGGAAGGACATGGAGGAGAGGAGTCAGCCTGGCCTCTCCCATCTGAGGCATGGTGTGGGCCAGGCAGGCAAACTTGACCTCAGGTCACCCCCCACCCTGGCAGAAAGCCTGGCCACCCAGGCAGGGCCCACATGGACGCAGGGTGTGCCTGGCAGCTCCCAGGAATTAGCCCACAGGCCTCCCAGCACTCCAGGGCTACCTGCCCTCATCCCCATTTCAGACTTCCATGGCCATCGCCCAGCACAGGAAGGTCACTCTGAGAGAATAAGGTGAGGCCAGGACATGCAGCTGCCTAGCCCTCGGCCCACCTTCATCCTTGGAACCACTGAGTCCCTTTGGGTTCCAGGAAGATGGCAGACAGGTTGGGGACCTGTGGGATGTTTGGGGATGCCTCTCAAGCCCTTGCCTGCCCTACAGGAATGGAGCTGAATGGAGATTCAACCGGCTGCGGCTGAATCCAGTCGTGTTGTCAGGAAAGGCCGCGCAGAAGTTCATCCCCATGGTGGACGTGGTGGCAAGAGACTTCTCCGAGGCCCTGAAGAAGAAGGTGCTGCAGAATTCCCGGGGGAGCCTGACCCTGGAGGCCCAGACCAGCATCTTCCACTATACCATCGAAGGTGTGGGGCTGGGGGAGCCCCTGGCCTCGAGGGTTCTGAGGTGGCCAGGGTGGGGTGGAGTGCTGCAGGACGCAGCTGAGGCCCAGGCCTGCCCTTGTTCAGGGCTGCCATCCTCTCTGCAGCCAGCAACTTCGCTCTTTTTGGAGAGCGGCTGGGCCTCTTTGGCCCACACCAGAACGCTGGCAGCCTGAAGTTCATTCATGCACTGGAGGCCATGTTCCAGTCCACTGCTCAGCTCATGTTCCTGCCCAGGAGCCTGTCCCGCTGGATGAACTCCCAGGTGTGGCAGGAACACTTTCAGGCCTGGGACTACATCTCTGAGTATGGTAAGGGCTGGACCAGGCAGGGCCGTGGGTCGGGGCAGGACAGTCATCCAGGTTTCCTTTGACCACCACCCAGAGCCACACGGAGTCCACACAAAAGGGCCACGCCTTCCTCGTGGTCCTTGCAGAGTTGGTGGTGTGGCCAGGCTTAAGACAACACTGAGGAGCAGGGAGAGGAGGCGCTGGGTTGGTGGGTGGATTGACAGTGAAGCCGACCTTCCCAGCACTAAGGCCTGAGGCCTCTCTCGTCTCCCCACAGCCAACACCTGCATCCAGAAGGTGCATCAGGAGTTTGTCCGTGGTTGCCCTGAGGCTGTCGGCAGTATCACATTGAACCTGATCTTGCAAGGGGACTTCTCATTAGATGCCATCAAGGCCAACGTTATTGACCTCACAGCAGGGAGTGTAGACACGGTCAGTCCTAAGTTCACCCCAACATTGTGTGTGACATTCATCTGACTCCCTAGAAATGTCTTAATTCATTTCTGTGGCTGAGGACACTGTAGAGGTACCTTGGAAGGAGCCATTTTGGAGATATGGAGCCTCAGATCTCAAACTGGGGCTGCAGATATGTTTGGAGTACCAGGAATGATCCAGGAGGAGGACCTGGCTGGGGTCTGAAGGCCTGCTCAGGGTGGGACAGTGAGGCTTGTCAGAGGGGTCTGAACACAGCCGGGCAGACAGCCATTGCAAGCAGATGGACAAGGGCTGCAGAGCACCTGTGACTCCTGGAACGGTCACCCCTCAGGGCCACGGAGCAGGGTGTGAGAGCCAATCAGACCCTGAGGAGACAGCAGGAGGTGGCCTGGGTTGGGCCCCGAGAGGTCGTTCCCTCAGGACTCAGGGCAGGAGTCAAGGGGACATGGGTGTCTTGAGTTGTGGGGTGCCAGGGCTCTGTGCTGCTCGGGGCATGCCCTTCCGCTCCAGGGGAGGGTGTTCTCGTGGAGGGGTGCCCTGGGGCTGGGGCGCATGGCCAGTGCCGTGGTCTGAGCCTTGCCCCCATGGCTCCTGCAGACAGCCTTCCCCTTGGTGATGACGCTCTTTGAGCTGGCTCGGAACCCCAATGTGCAGGAGGCCCTACGCCAGGAGAGCCTGGCAGCAGAGGCCAGCATCTCTGCAAACCCCCAGAGGGCCCCCTCAGAGCTGCCCCTGCTGCGGGCTGCCCTCAAGGAGACCTTGCGGTAGGTGCCGGCTGACCCTCCCCACCTGCCCTGGCCCCTCTGCTCACTGGAGGTGGGAGGCAGGCATGAGCAGCTTTGCCTCAGAACCCAGAGCCCCTCAGCTCCTCCTGCTCTGCCTGAAGCGAGGGGTGCTCCTCTCCTCTGGGACTGCACTCCCAAGTCCCATGCATGACCGGCCATGTCCTCCTGGGCCTGGCTGCTCAGGCTGCTGGGGACTCACTGAGCCTAGCAGGTGCCAGCAAGCACATCCTGTGACCAGGGCTGCCGCACCCTCGGGGGTCCTGGGTGGGCAGCAGACAGAGGGAAGAGGAGGGAGCTGTCCCCCTGAGGCCCTGCCTGTTGGTGTCCTACCCCCAGGCTCTACCCAGTAGGAAGCATTTTGGAGCGAATCACAAGCTCAGATCTGGTGCTTCAGAACTACCACATCCCAGCTGGGGTGAGTGAGCCCCGAAGGCCACCCCAGCAGATGGCCCCTTCCCACATCCCCTCACTAGGCAGCTGACACCTCCCTGCGCATGTGTCTGCAGACCTTGGTCCACATGCATCTGTACCCAATGGGCCGAAACCCCGCGCTGTTCCTGAATCCTGAGCGCTACATCCCCCAACGCTGGCTGGACAGCCAACTGCACTTCCACCATCTGGCCTTTGGCTTCGGGGTGCGCCAGTGTCTGGGCCGGCGCTTGGCAGAGGTGGAGATGCTGCTTCTGCTGCACCACGTGAGTGGGCCTGGGAGGGGCTCAGCAGAAGGGCGTCAGTGGTGCGTGGGGGTGAGCGGGACCAGGAGGGGCCAGCGGGTCGTGGTGCGGGGTGAGCAGCCCCCAACCCTCACCACTTGGGTGTGTGCGTGATGGGGCGGTGCCTTCCCTGAGGGCGGGTCCTGTGCCCACTACCCCGCCAGCCTGGGTGCGCTGGCTCCTGCTCTCTGCAGCGTGGTGGCTGCTCTGAGCAGCTGGTCAGGAGGCTGGCCAGGACCTGAGCCTGCTGCCCAGGCCACAGGGAAGTCCCGCCTCTCTCCTAGGTGCTGAAATCCTTCCAGGTGGAGACACTAGTCCAAGAGGATGTGAAGCTGGTGTACCACTTTGTTTTGAGACCCGCCTCCTCTCCCCTCCTCACTTTTCGGCCTGTCAACTAGTCACATCTGCGCACTGCGCCCCACCACCAGCCTCCCTCTGCCTTGACCCCAGCCCACCTCTCTTCTGTCTTAAGGGCTCTGCTTCCTTGCCCCCACGCGGTCCAGCCAGCTCCTGGCCCAGTGGACTGGCCCAAGCCCCAAGGCAGGACAGGGCTTGCCGAGCTGTGCAGCAAAGCCAGGACGCACTGAGGAGGATCTTGGTGGCAAGTCCAGGCTTTGTTGCCAGCCTCACCGAGCAGTCTGCTGGGACATGTTCCGCAGCCCGCCTGGCAGCAGCTCCTGCTCCTCCTGGCCATCCAGCGGCCCTTGAATCATCCCTCTGAGTATTGTCTATGCTTATGTTTTGCATCTATATGGCACATTCTAGAATTATATCTGAAATTATACACACACACACACACACACAGCCAGAGTGAGAGAATGGGGAAAGAGAGAGAAAGCAAGCACAGACGAGCAATTTCACATTTCTACATCTTGAGACAGGAGTCATGTTTCTGCATTATGTTACTGGAGCATACGCAGTGTAAGTTAGGGAAGAACATAAAAATGAGTGAGGACTGTATGTATCCCACATGAATGGATGGTGATGAAGATCAGATTTGCAGACAGGAGTTCTTGCTGGTGACCTGGACAGGGTGAGAGAATGTCCCTTATGGTAAGTTGTCCTTTCTCTGGAGGTGAGGTGTTGACGGCATTGGGGCAGTTACCTCCTGGGAAATGCTGCAAATGCCCTGACGTGATAGAGAATGGTGGCTTCTTCCCAAAGTTCCACGAGGGCTGGGAGTGGAGCAGACTGTGTTTTGCAGGGAATTAGGACTTTACCTTGATCTGGGCACTACGGGCTGAGTTATATCCCCCTGAAGATTTTGAGTTGCTCTCCTGAAGCCCAGGACTGTAGGACGTGACTGTATTCAGAGACAATGCCTGGGTTGAGTTGATCAATGGGAAATGAGGCCATTGTGGTTGATCCAATCCCAATGTGACAGAGGTCCTTACAAGGAGAGGAAAGGAGAGCACGAGCACCCACAGAAGGCCCTATGTGCAGACACAGTGAGCAGGTGACCTTCCACAGTCATGGAGGAAGGCCCAAGAAAAATCCAACGTGCTACCACTCATCCCAGACTCCTCACATCCAGAATCGTGGAAAAATGAATTCCTGTTGTTTCAGTTCCCACCTTGTGGTACTTTGTCATGGTGATCAAAACAATCCAGGAGAACAGGTAAGCACAGGCAAACTTGGCAAACACAAGCGAGCCCCTGGTATCAACAGAGAAGGGACCAAGGGGCCTGTGCACTTTTGGTCTTAGCTGCTGCTGTCCTGTCTGTAGGCCAGCCAGTTCCTTTGGCCTCATCCTGTCCTTCTCTTGGCTCCTGGCTGCCATGAGGTGAGGAGCTTCCTCTGCCACATCCTCCCATCATGATGTACTGTCTCACCACAGGCCCAAGGGCAAAGTCAACCTTTTCTCTTTTCAAGTTGAGTGTCACAGGTGTTTTGACCCCAGTAATGGAGAGCTGAGAACACACCGTCTGAGTAAACATCACCTCCTGCAGTGAGCTCCTGAGTCATGGTGCGTCCTCTGGCACGCGGAACTGTGTTCTTTCTGTTCAGTGGATTGAATTGGCATGGATCTCATGTTTACGGGTCTCTGTAGTCTGACAAGCAGTGTGAGCTGGGAGCTCAGCCTCATCTGTAGGCCAGCCAGGTCCTTTGACCAACACATGGGCCGTTTGCCTTATGTGTTGCTCTATTGGTGACGCTAAGCCATGGGGTTCTTTGGGCCTCTGGATTTAGCACTTGTTAGATCCTCTGGATTCCATTTCACCCATGTTTTTTGTTTATGATTTGTTTTGATGACGGATCAGAATCCGACACATCCTCTATTAGGTGAGCAGACGCCTGGACCACGGGGCAATGGATGATTAGTGGGTACCAGGGGAGTATGCACCTCTCCCGTGTCTGCAAACCTCCACTGATGGAGGCAAGATCTTAATTATTTAAAGATGGAGAGTAAATGTTAAAGGGCTTTGTAGGTAATAATCCTTTTACATGTGGAGGGACATTAATGCCCTTTTTATGTTTTTTTAAATTTTTTATCAATAAATGTAGTATATTTGTACAATGAAATAGTAATTATCAAAAAGCAAGGAACTAATGATATGTGCTGCATCATGAACCATGAAAACATTTTGCAAACTGAAAGAAATTAATCACAAAAGACTACATTGTACATGATTCCACCCATCTAAAATAACCAAATATAGAGATATAAAGTAGCTCACTAATTGCCTAGTGTTAGAAGTGTTGGGGGGAAATGAACAGTGATGCTAATGGGTACAAGATTTCTCTTCAGGGTGAAGAAAAATTCCTAAAATGTATAGTGATTATAGATATGTTGATTCTGAATATACTCAAACCGTTGATTTGTATACTTTAAATATTTGAAATGTCTGATTCTAGAATAATTATACAAGGCTAATGCCCTTTTTAGATAGAAGAAAGTACAGAGTGGTTTAAGTTGGTCTGAGGTATGGGTCAGTCAAGTGGCCTTGAGTAAGGAGAGCCCAAGGCCTGGGACAGGTTAGAGACCCAGGTAGGGCGGGTTATGCTTTGGATGTGAGGTATTCCCCCAAAGCTCATGCATTAGACAGTGAAAGAATTTTCTGAGGTCAAGTGATAGGGTTATGAGAGCCTTAGCGGATTCAGTGGGTCATCCCACTGATGTGGACTAACTGGGTGATAGCTTTAGGCAGACAGGGTTCCTATTCGCCATGTGCTATGCAGCATTCCTCTCCATGCTATTTAGCCATACTGTTCTGCCTCACCCTGGGCCCAGAGCTATGGAGACAGCGTTCATGGACTGAGACCTGTGAAACTGTCACAGTGAAGAAAAAGTGGACTACAGAAATTGGTATAAGAACTGGGGTTTATTTTAGTCAGGTTTTTTTTTTTCTGCTATGACTTAAATACTCAACCAGAACAACTGCAGAGGAGGAAAAGATTTTTTTGGGGGGTGCTCATGGTTTCCAAGGTCTCAATCCACAGACAGCAGGCTCCATCCCTCAGGGCTCAAGGTGAGGCTGAATATCATGGCAGAAGAGTGTAGATGTGGGAGACCAACCTTGCCCATGACTGGGTCACACTCCCCGACTGGGTGCTGAGGTGCCACAGAAATGTGGCAGAGCTTTCTCCACCCTAATTGGGTTCGAGGGTCGGTGTCTCGTGCATGGGTGTGTCTTGCTACAGCCCCATGGGTGAAGCTACGCTTATCTGTTCCTTTGTAATATAACCCCTTGCCCTGTTTAGGATAGAATCTTCCATGGAAGTGCCTTGTGTGTGTCCCCTTCTCTTACTGTGCCTTTGGGTATGGCCTACCCAGGTGTCAGTCAACCTGCTGACAGTGGACATCATGAAGACAGACTCAGCCCCCTGAAACCTGACCCCTGGCCTCATTTAAATAGCTTCTCCTCAATAAAAGGGGTCAGTGCGTGTGTGCTCTCTCTTTGTCTTCCTGTGGACCCTTAAGGTCAGAGGAGCCGTCACAGTGACCCCAAACAAAAAGGTATTTATGTCTCTTGGTTATTTCGTGCAGCCCAGTTAGCCCAGTTCAACTGGAGTAACCCTTGAGCCTTTTAGTCACAAACAAAAACCCGGCATGTGGCAGAGGGAAGAAGTTCACATGATGTTCAGAAAGCAGAGAGAGAAACTTCACATGCCAGATAGAAATATATACCCCAAAGTGATGCCCCCAATACCCCACCTCCATCAATTACACACCCCACCTGCCATCAAGTACCACTCAATTAACTTGATCAGGTGATTAATTCACTAATGTGTTAAGGCTTTGGCAACCCAATCATTTTTTATCTGAGCCTTCTTGCATTGTCTCACACTTGAGCTTTTGGAGGACACCTCACCATCCAAACCATAGTAGGGTTGTCAGTGTCTCAAGCTAACCATGCGGTTCAGATGCCTTTAGAACAGATTTGCCAAGCAAGGAATGTGGACAACTTTAGAGATGCAAGTTGGAAAATTTTAAATTGGTGTAAACTAAACTTCATGGATGGTTCTGGTAGGAGCCCTGAAGGCTGGAGTGCTAATAGCCCTGTGGACAGTAAAGACTGGGCTCATGGGGTTTCAGAAGAGGAAGACTCTATTGGAAATTGAACTAGAGGGCATTCATGTTACAGCAAAGAAGTTGTCTGCATTCTTTCCATAGCCTAAGACTTTCTATGAAGCTGACCTTAAATGTGATGGAGTAATTCACCTGGCAGAGAAAATTTCAAGGCACAACAGTATTCAGGCAGTGACATTGGTATTGTAGGATGGTTTTTAGCCAAGTTCACAGTGATAATCAGGAGCAGAAAGCAAAGCAGAAAGATGTGAAAATCTTGCAGTGTGGTCAGAGAAGTGCAAGTGAAACAGTTTAAGGAAATTGGTTTTTAAACGAATGACAACTATTAAAGAAATGCTGAATACTTTACCCCGAGACTGGGAAAGACGACTTGAGGGCACCTCAGGAACTGGCAAGGTCACACCCATCTCAGGCTCAAGGGCCTTTGAGAGGAGACCAGTAGGGTGCCCTGCTTGCACATGCTGTTTCACTGTGCTCCATCACCCAGGCACTCAGAGGCTGCCTGGAGGCTCGGTGACTACTCAAGATGTAGACTGACCTTGGCATCCACCACATGCTGCTGGTTCTGCAGGAGTGCAAGATGCTAGAGTTAGGAGGTCCTAGAGGTTTCCACTGAAATCCCAATCAAAGGAAGGCCTGGAAGGCCAGGAAAAACACAACACAACCGGAGTCCCTCGAGTGACCTCTGGGAAGTCGACCCATGAAGATGTGAGAAAGCAGCCCAGATTTCAGGACAGTGCCCTGAGACCTAGAGATGCAAGCACGGCCGGGGCGTGCTGCAACACTGAGCAGCAACAAGTCAGGAGAGAGGACGGTGGGCTGCAACTGGAAGGCCAGGGGGCGGAGCTACATGACCCCACACCCTGAGCCCCAGGTGCTGGACATGGAGCTCAAGAACTTGTGTTCTTGGCTGGATTTCAGTCTTGCTTTGGTCCCTTCCCTTCTTTCTGTGCCCCTGTTTCTCCTTTGTGAAATAAACGTGTACTCTGTGACAGTGTATAGTGGATATGTGTAACCTACTTTCGATTTTTATAGGGGCAGACATGGAGGAATTTGTCTGGTGTCTCAGAAGACACTTTGGACTTGGACTTTTGTGTAATGTTAAGATATGGGAACTCTTTTGGGTTTTTTAATTTTAATTAATTAATTTATTTTAATTAGGCATATATGACAGCAGAATGCATTTTGACTCATTGTACACAATTGTAGCACATCTTTTCATTTCTCTGTGCATGACGCAGCGCCACACCATATGTGCAGTCATACATGTACCTAGAGTGATAACATCCATCTCGTTCCACCATCTTCCCTGGAACTCTTGAAAATTGATTCAGTGTACTTTTCTTTATGAGATGGGCATGAGCCTTTGGGGCCCACAGTTATGATTTAGATATGAGGTGTCCTCCACAAGCTCATTTGTTAGACAATGCAAGAAAGTTCAGAAGTGAAATGATTGAGTTATGAAAGCCCAAACCTAATCAATGGATTGATTCACTGACATAAATTAACTGGGTGGTTGCTGTAGGCAGACTGGGTATGGCTGGAGGGAGTAGGTCACTGGGGTGTGCCTTTGGGTTTATGTTTGGTCCTTGGTGAGCACAGCTCTCTCTCTCTCTGCTTCCCAAAGTGATGCCACTAGCTGCTTTCTTCCTCTGCACTTTGCGGCCATGATGTTCTGCCTCCTCTCTGGCCTCCAACTATGGAGCCGGCTGCCTCTGGACTGAGACTTCTGAGCGCCTAATCGACTTTTCCTCCTTTAAAACTGTTCTTGTCGGATCTCTTGATCACAGCGGCAAAAAAGCAGACTAAAACAGCTGGATTTGCTGGGATGTGATTTGAGAAGTGGTTGTGTGAGGACAACTTCCTTTCAATTGAGTGCCTGCAGCTTCCACTGGGGACAGAACCATACTGCCAAGGTTCCCCCATGGGAGCCTAGCGTCAGGTGATGGAGGAGTTAGATGTGTGTCTTGCTTGCTGTCAGTTCTACTGGCAACTTACAAAGAACAAGGAGCGACAGGTGGGGCCTTTTACTACAGACTTATATACATGGAGTGCCATGCTGTTGGCGTCACGAGATCCCCAGAGTTCCTTACGTTATGAGGACAACACTGGGCAATGGAAGAGTCTCTAGTGAACGTGCAGAAGTGGGTAGATGGACTTGACATCAGAGTCGAGATGGCTGCAGAGGCTGGCCAGGTCGATTGGCCCTGGGGTCATGGCCTTATCCTGCCTGTGTGGCCATCCCACAGGCCAGGACTGCCATTGTGCTCCCCCTGCCAATCCCATGGGGCTGGCAGAGGGCCACCTCCTCCCACAGCATAGGCCCTGGCAAGACACAGAGCACAGAGAAACTGCCCCGTCCTGCAGGTGGAATATTGGGAGGCAGTGTGTTTGGTTCCACCCTGTCCTAGACAGAGTGCCAGGCTGAGTCCATACCCATGACCCAAGCACACCTGGGCAGAGGGTTGCAGGCCCAGTGAGAGCCTCTAATTCCAGGAGAGCCCTGCAGGCAGCCCCTTGTTAGGTATCTTAGGCAGGGTGGAAGGGGCCACCTTGGGCAAGGCCTGGGAAGGTTGTGAGTGCAATAAAAGGCCTCCTATGGATCTCATCCTTGGGGAGGTGGCGAAGCCAAGGCGTATCATATTTACCCGTCTCCCAGGCAAGAGTCATGGCCAGCGTGCAGAGAACCAAGTCAAGGTGCTCTGAGAGCAGGCTCAGCTGGGGTGGGAGGGAAGACTGGCCTTGGGGGCAGTGTCTAGGGGTTAGGGTGGAGCAGAGTGAAGAGTGTGAAAGGCCCCTGAATGTCATCAAGGCCCAGCCGGGGAAGGCGAGGACAAGGGCCATGCCCCCACCCCCCGCCACTTGGCAGTGTGTGTGTGTGGGAATGAGGCACCAGGACAACGTGAAGTCTACGATCTGATGTGCCAAGCCTCGGCAGTGAGGGCCTTGGGGCTCTGACCAGAGCGCCAGCTGACTCGACCCAGTGGGTCCAAGAGGCTTTCGTTGGAGTGGGCCCACATAGGGGAGGTGCTTTGTCCGCAGCACCTGTGAGATTAAGCAAAATTTGTCAAGAAGGAAAATGTTGGTTCAGAGCCCACAAAGGACTAAGGACCTGGGCTGTATGTCCTCCCCCAGTGTGTCAAACATCCTTGGAGGCAAGGTCCTCAGAGTCCTGCGGCCACAGGGGGTCAGGAGAATGGCATGGTGGCAGTCCTGTCTGCCAGGAGGCATGCTGCAGCGGAGCCGCGGCACCCAGGGGTGCCCTGACAAGGTGCATTGTGCCCCTTGGGAGATGAAGGAGCTCTTGCTGAGAGGCTGCTGAGACTGGCGCTGAGCACAGCACAAAGCCAAACGTACGGCCACCACGTGTTTCCTGGTTGCTGCTTGGGCAAGGTCAGTGATGCCGATGGCAGTGTTTCTCAGGGCCCTTGGTTTCTGGGGCCACAGCATTAAAGGTTGTCTGGGGGCCTCTGGTGGAGCGTGCAATGAGAGGGCCACTCTCTCCTCCCCACACTCTTGCCACTTGCTTGGGTTGTTAACAGGAGATCTCTGTTATGAGGGTCCGAGCTTCAATTCTGGAAGGCCCTGCTGGACGTACCTCAAGCTATCATATTAGCAGTTTTAACTAGGGGGTCACAAGTCCCCTGTGATGTGATGGTCATTGTGGTTGTCAGCTTGGAGGATTGAGTGATGCCTGGAAAATTGTAAAGCACACTTCTGGGTGCTTCTGAGACGGTGTCTCCAGAGATGATTGGCAAGTGGCTCCATCCACAGAGAAGGGGAGGGCCTGTCCTAACGGTGGGTAATGTTGTCTGATAGCCTGGGGGCCCTACTGAACTCAGATTGGTGGGGGAAGATCCCCTGCCCCAGGCAAACTGGGTTCTTCCTGAGCCAGTACAGGTTTGCTACCTCACTGCCTAGGACCACACACCCCAGCCTCTGCAGCTCTGACTGTGGCCTCTTACCCGTGACTCTGCAGGGGCTTTCAGGCCTTCAGTCTCTGACTGGGGCTGCACCATTGGTCCGTCTTGTTCTGAGGCCCCAGCTCCTTGGACTGCTGCTGGTTCCCCCAGCTGTGCGGCAGGCAGACTGCAGTTGTGGGGTTAAGTAGCCTCTGGCCATGTTGTCAGTCTCTGAGTCCCTCCCACAATTCGAGACACAGGCTGTGGTTCTGTTCATCTGCAGCATGCTGACCAAGATGAACCCCTTGGTGAGGCTCTGTGTAAGTGCTGAAGTCTTCCCCAGGTCAGTGCATCTGTGCCCAAGACAGGATGTGGAAGGCAAGCCCATAGGGTGGGAAAGGGAGACCCATCTACTTCCCTCTGTTTGATATTTGGTCACTTTCTTAGGACTGGAGGAGGTGTGAAGTTTCCACTGAATGGGATCCAGACTTAACTGTGACCTGAACTCTCACGTTAAGGCCATGAAGTTTTGCCAATGGGTAATTTTAGCAAATGGCTAAGTTCATTTAGACCCTAAGTTGATAGAGAAACAAATACCAGGAGTGCCCTTCCATGGATCTGTCACTCAGGTTCTTGAGAATATTAAATATCCTTTGTGATATATAATAATTATATGTGTGTTTCTCACACATCGACTTTTTGGACACAAATTTGGGTATACAGGTGTTGTTCAGCAACTTTGTCATAATTTGTTTCCCATATGTAAAATGTATTAATAGCATCTGTTACAATCGGACTCTGAAATGCCCTCTAAAACTCCCTGAGCTCAAAGCTTGGTCTTGAGTACTACTGGGAGGCCGAGCGGTCTTCAGGGGGTGGGCCTGGTGGGAGGAAGGTAGGCCACTGGGAGAGGGGAGGGTGTCCCCTGGGGACCCAGGACCCAGCCCTTTCCTCTCTCTGCCTCCCTCAGACAAGCAACTCTACTCCCCACCTGCACTCGCCGTCCTGTTCCGCCTCACCAGAGACCAAAGTGGACACACAGAGATCTCACGTGCCATGGCACAAGGTGACCCTTCCTTCTTATGACCTGATAATCTCAGGTGCTTTTCCACAGCAGTGAAAAGCTGACTAACTCAGATAGTAAGGCCTAAAATGCACAGAGCACAAGATGCAGAAAGTGTGATTTGTTTACCATCGTCTCCTCTCTCTCTCCCTCTCTCTCCCACTGTCCCTCTCTCTCCCTCTCTCTCTCCCTCTCCCCTTCTCTCTCCCTCTCCCCCTCTCTCCCTCTCTCTCCCTCTCCCTCTCCCTCTGTCTCTCTCTCCAGGGTTTGGTTTGGTTTTTCCTCTCCTTCTTTTCAGGAAGGGCTGGGCCTGGGCGGGGCAGACCCATGCGTGGGGCAGAGAGGGAGGAGGAAATGAAGCAGCACAGCTCAGAACCCGAGCTTGGCTCCTGCGCACAGGCGGTGCCTCCTCCCCTGCTCTTCTCTCTTCTTCAGTCTCCAGCATTTGTCTCCCCTTGAGTTGTTCTGCCAGTAAGACCTGGATGGTCCTCTGGCTGCTCTGAGCAGTGACCACCCTTTCTGGGGAGTCTGAAGCCCCCTCTGAGGGACTGGGATGTGTCCAGAAGAGCAGCAGTGAGCTCTACTTTGTATCTCAGGCTGAGGTTTGAGTTTGGGACCTTCTCGTGTTCATGCAGGAGGTAGACTGGGCGTCACATTGATTGGAGCGGAACCTCATCTCCACAGGGTGTGAGCGGAGCTGGACCAAATGCTTTCTCCTTTCTCCTTTTTCATTGAAATCAGAGTCATTGTCTCCAGGGATGGGACCGGGCTGGGGTTTAAGTGAGACAGCAGCAAGGCCAGGCGCAGGCTCAGTGTTTAGACCAAGAGCAGCACAAGTGTGGCCAGTGGGGCCACAGTCCCCAAGGCCCATGCCCTCATTCAGAAGCTGGGCATGGCCAGCAACTCACTTGGTCCTCTGAAGGACACTCCCTGGACTGCATGGAGCAGGCTGCTGCACAGGAAGACAGCAGCTCTGCCTGCCTGTCCCTGGTCAGTGCCTGTTCACCTGGCAGGCATGTCCAGGGCACTTGGAGGGAAGCAATGCCTTGTTCCCTTCACAGTGGCCTTTGGTGAACTAGTAACTAGTCAGAGTGAAAAGGGGCTGCCTTGGAGCTCCACCCTGTCCAGGCCCACAGCACAGCTCAGCCGTGGACTCTGACAGCCCGGCCGTGGCCTTCCGCACTCAGGGTGCTCGTAAGGAGGAAGGCACTGATGCCACTGAGATCAGCCTGAGCTGTGGCTTTGCCTCAGTGTGAGGTCATGACACTTGGTGGTACCCATCTGCTAGTGTCGGTCAGGAAGGCCAGACTGCCTGCTATGCTGGTGGGGAGGCCTACCTGTCCCTACCAGCTGGCCTGTGGCACACCTGATCAAGACACAGGTCGTGTCCTGCAGGCTCGGCGAGGCTGATGACTCGGGACCACTGCCCTCGGAAAGAGCTGGCTACTTGGCAGTGAAGGGGCACAGGACACCGTGCAGAGCCAAGAAGAAAGCACCATGGGCCAGGGGAGAAGTGCAAGACATGTGGGCCAGAGCTGGCACCGTGGGCTTCGCGAGCGCCCAGGCGAAGCAGTCAGCAGGCTGGTCAGAGGGGAGTGGCCAGCTCTGGGCGCAGCGTCTGGGGTGAGTTTTGTGGCCATGCTTAGTGGTCCAGAGGGTGAGAATCCCATGCAGGAGTGGTGGGTGCTTCGCATTAGATGGTTCACACATACAAGGCCAGCCCCCAGGCCAAACAATCCTTGGATCTGGCCCTTCAGAGGGCTGCCTCCCAAGGCCAGCAAGGTCCCAGAGGTCCCAGTGCCAGAATACTGTGAACACACATGAAAAGCAGTGCCACTCCCCAGCCTGCATGCCAGAGGCAAGGGCTCCATCAGCCCAGGGCGCACTCAGGCTTCCCTGTGACGTTGACCTGCCATCCCTAACACCTGGCCCCCAACAGTCTGCTTCCCGGGCTCCTCGTGGTGGGCCAAGAAGGTGTGTCCAAACATGCACACAGCCACAGCCCAGAAGCCCTGGAGCCACCCAGGAACCACCGAGGGAGGGGAACGACAGGGAAGGGTGGGCAGGCAGGCCCTGCGCAGGATGTCCAGCCAGCCGGGGCTGATTGCACCACCACCCCAAGGACGAACCTTGGACTCAGCCTGCATCGTTCCGGCCAAGTTTGGCTCTGAAGTCATGTTGCTCCCACCTAGGGCGCTGGGTTCACTGTCTCCGTTCAACAGAGATCTGAAGAAGAGGACCCAGAAATGGCAAGCAAGCAGCAGTCTACTGCAAAGTGACAGAGACACAGAGATGGACTTGTAAGAAGAGAAGGGCCCAGGGCTAGGAGTCTGGTGGGAGAGTTTGGGCCTGTTCTTTTATGGTCTCTGAGATTTCCTCCTTTCCTTATCCCCTCCCTGTCCACTCCTCAGAAGACCCTCTCCATGCTCCTTTGTTCTGGCCCTGCCCCAGCCTCCTCACTCACTATCTTGCCCTGGCTGCCCACACCCTCCTCCATCTCCATCAACGTGGGGCTGAGTTATGTGATAGACAGATCCTTTCCCACAGCGGTTTGGCCGAAAGGCCCTTTCCAGGTCGGTGGTGACATTCACAGCCCAAGTCTTCCTGTGGTGATGCAGGTGGTGACTAAAAATGAAAACTGGTCTTTGCAGACACATCACACGCCATGCTTTTGACCCCACTCTCCATGGAAATGAGAATTTCACATGGATATAGACACTTAGTTATAGATGTGCAGTGAAACTCTCCTCTATATATGAAATTTTAACTTACATTTACATTTTAACTTACATTTAACTGAAATAGTTGTGTGTGTGTGTGTGTGTGTATGCATGCAGACACTCCAGACACACACACAGGACTGCTCACATCGATGGAAATGATCCCAAAGACAGACATCAAATGAAGGAAAGCGTCTGGGTGTTTGGAACATGGCTGTTCCCTGCCATCCCACTTCTGAGGAATGAGATCGGCACACCAGAGACACCTGCATGCCCAAGTCTATTGTGGCACAACTCACAACCCAAGATGTGGAATCAACCTAAGTTTCCACCAATGCACACCTGCATAAAGAAAAGGTGGTTTATATGTGAATCATCTTCAGCAGGAAGGACAGAAGTGCAGGACGTTGTCTTAAAGAAGATGAACCAGACAAGGAAAAGAAGTACATATGTTCTCTCATACATAGAGCTAGGAAGGCTGGCCTGAATGCCCAGTAGTGGTCCTGCAAATTGGGAGGGTGGGTGGGAGGGCACAGACACTGAAGAGTTGGCTTGGATTGGAGAACGCGACACATGTGTTGTGTATCACGCCAAACACTATTTGAGGTATGATTCATACCCTTTTTTGGGGGGGTGGGGGCTACTGGGGATTGAACTCAGAGGTACTTGACCACTGAGCCACATCCCCAGCCGTATTTTGTATTTTATTTAGAGAAAGGGTCTCACTGAGTTGCTTAGTTCCTCTCTTTTGCTGAGGCTGGCTTTGAACTCGTGATCCTCCTGCCTCAGCCTCTTGAGCTGCTGGGACAATTCATACCTTTTAATAAATAATAACAGAAACCAAAATAGAAATGTTGTCCCAGATGTAAGACACTTCTATACTGGAAGTGGAAGGAGTGAGTTTGAAATTTAGCAAAAAATTGGCCCCTCTGGGGCTGGGGAGGTAGCTCAGTAGTGAGGCTTGTGCCCAGGGGTGTGAGATCCAGGGTTTGATCCCAGACCATGCAATTCTCCAGAACATAAACTGAAATACATACAATTTGAAGATCGGCATTGCCCTGGATGAAAAGGGAGCCTGACGTGGAGACAGGCACAGTGCTGAGTGTCTGGAATGCTGTGAGCACTGATGCAGGTCTCAGGATGCCCGGCAGGGGATGTGGCAGGTCTGGAGCCTCTCAAGACTCAGGTGCTGAAACTTCTTCCCCTCGGATTGCTTCAAAGAGGTGGGGCTTCTGGGCAAGGCACTGAGTCTGAGGGTGGAGGCCTAAAAAGGGGCTGAGACCTTGTGGAAGAGGGATCACTCAGCATCAGACCCTCCAGCCGTGCCTCCCTGCCAGTCCTTCTGGCACCAAAGAGTCTGTCCATCTTGTCTGCAGGCTGCAGAAATGATGGGATCCTTGGAAGCAGAGAATGGGCTGACCAGCAGCGACGTGATCCTGGGTTCCATGGCCTCCAGGACCCTGAGGAATAGGTGTCTGATCTTCCTCGTTCGGACGTGGGGTAATTGGTCATGGCAGCACAAAGGGACCAAGACGCGCGTCTGCCTGTCCATCTATTTACTGGGATCTGCAGTAGTGTTTCGTGGTTCTTGGCGTACAAGCCTCTCACCTCCTTGGGGACCACTTCTTGGGGGGGCTCTCCCTTTGGTAGCACTGTGTCCCTCTCCCAATTCGGGTGGTTCGCTGCTGCATGTGGCCACACAGCTGCTTGTTGGGTGTCCTGCCTGACAACGCGGATAGGTTAACGCATTGGCCCGGTGGGATTTCTGTGCAGGGTGTGGGGTCCGTGGGAGCAAGACCCTGACGTCTGTGAACACAGAGGATCTCACTTCTTCCTTGGCAACTGCTCTGGCCAGAACTTCCAGTCCAGCGTGGGCCAGTAGTGGGGACACAGGCCTCCTCTGCCTCTTCCTGAGCTGGGGGCACCCTGCAGCCTCCACCACTGAGGGCACTCTCTTCATACCACCTTCCCAAGCAACTCTCAAGAAGTGGTGCCCCAGAGCTGGGGTGGGGCAGTAGAGCGCCCCCCTAGCGGGGTGAGGCACTGGGTCAAGCCTCAGCACTACATAAAAATAAATAAATAAATAAATAAATAAATAAATAAATAAAGGTATTCTATCTACCTACAACTAAAACAATATGAAACGACAAAAGAAGTGGTGTCCGTGCTCATTCTAGGAGCTGGGGACGACCTATGGCTTCCTGCCCTTGGCTACACAGTGTTGCCATTCCAGTGGCTGGTTTCCATATCAAACTGTGCTGACGCTGGGCACTAACAACACCCGATCACATGGCACTGACTTTTTAAAAGAACTATTTTAATTTGTTTTAACTAGTTATACATGACAGCAGAATGAATTTATGCACTTTGATATATCATACATAGATGGGGTCTAACTTCTCATTTTTCTGAGTGTACATGTTGTAGAATCATATTAGTCATGCAGTTATATATGCATGAAGTAATAATGTCTGTTTCCTTCTACTACCCTTCCTGTTCCCATATCCTCACCCCTACCCTCCCTTCACTCCTCTCTACCTAATCTAACGCTATTCCTCTCTAGTGCCCACCCCCTATTGTAAATTAGCATCCACATATTAGAGAAAACCCCTGGCCTTTGGTTTTTTGGGGATTGGCTTATTTCACTTAGCATGATATTCTCCAACTCCATCCATTTACCAAGAAAAGCCATAGTTTCATTTAAGGCTGAGTAACATTCCATGAGGCACTGACATTTTAATATAGCCAGCATTTGGCTTTGTTCCCTGTAGCATTGGTGAGGAGTGTTGCAACCCACAAGAAGGATGTTGTGCTGGGATTTCCTCTTGCTGTGACTCTCTCTGAGTGTGGCATCAGGTGCTTCGGAGTCACCGGGAAGACTTAGGCAGTGTTCCTTCTGCTTCTCTTTTTGGGAAGGGTTTCTTAAACTGCATAAATGAGGGCACTTTCCCCAGGCAGCGGCCATGTGGCCCTGAGCCAGACAGCACATGGATGGACTTGGCCACACAACCAGTGGCGGACTCCCTCTGCACTTGTCATTGATCCTGTTTCTTCTTGTACCTTGTGTGTGTGTGTGTGTGTCTGGGACTTTGTGGACGTCCCCTGCAGCGTCTGGGTGCTTGGTGTGCTGTTGCTCCCAACTGCACAGCTGCGTTCTGCCGTTCCTGCAGGGGGCGCCAGCATGTCCACTTCCATTCTTGTTCTGGCCATTGGCCTCATCCTCTGTCCACGTCCGCCTCCCTGAAATCCCCAGCTTAGGGTTAATCAAAAGCCCAGCAGCCTTTGGTTGGCCAAGGAGCTGACAGCACAAAGCTGCTCCTGCTCTCGGTGTCCCTGTGCTGGGCTCCCCTGCCCCAACCCTCCCGTTAGGCCCGTCCTGTTCTCTTTCCTTAAGGCCAGAATCAGACTCTGGAGCTGAGCTCCTTTCCTTTGCTGTATGGGCACTGAGAGCTGCAGATTCCCCTCTGAGCTGTGCTCTGGGTGCTTCTGCTGAGTTCTGGTTATGTGTGATTACTGTCTTGTCTCAAGGTGTTTTCTCTCCTTTTTTTGGCTGCTGGGGATCGATCGATCCAGGTGTTTTTAGTTTCTCCAGGGTCTTCTTTCACCCAGATGTCCTAGGTGAGAAAAGAGCTAAGAGGTCTTATTTTCTCACACAAAAACTGGTATGTGAATAAAGCAAAGGTTCTTCAGCACAGGCTAGCCATGACACAATGTGTGCATATGCATCATGTTGTATAACATACATATACAGAACTTTCATCTGTCAATATAAAAAAGACATTAAAAGATTAATACATGAGGGTTAATGTGATGACTGCACAAACAACCCACTGGCAAAGTTAATGTGATGACTGCACAAACAACCCTCTAGCAACATGTCTTCCAGGACTGATGAATAATCAAGGCTCTCGATAAGATAAGCGTCCTATCCCTCTGTATCCCTCACCCGTGCAGAGGAGGGTCCAGAGTGCTCAACACGGTGCACAGCTCCAGCCCCCCATGTGACCCTGCTCCAGGGTCAACTTCCACCTGCAATAAGCCTTGCAGAGATGGGGAACAGGCACCAGGCCATCTCCTTCCTCCAACTCTGGTTGGGAACCTGGCTATGAGTGCCCCAGATCTCTCAGGCAGGTCCAGGGACAATTTGTTCGATGACGTGATCCTTGGCCACAGAGGGCCCCTGGGTGAGATAAAAAGGACTGGGCTGAACAGGGGGTGGAGGGAGCATCACAATGGCTTTCAGGTCAAAGGCAGGTGTGTGGCTGGCAGGGTCCTGGCTGTGCCTGTGCAAGGTGAGAGCCCTGGGCACCAGTGCAGCTCTGGGTGCCAAGGCAGTGCTGCCCTTTGAAGCCATACCCCAGTGTGCAGGCAACAAGTGGCTGAGGGTGCTACAGATCTGGAAGGAGCGGGGCCAGGAGAACATGCACCTGCAGATGCAACGGGCTTTCCAGGAGCTGGGACCTATTTTGGAGATATGGAGCCTCAGATCTCAAACTGGGGCTGCAGATATGTTTGGAGTACCAGGAATGATCCAGGAGGAGGACCTGGCTGGGGTCTGAAGGCCTGCTCAGGGTGGGACAGTGAGGCTTGTCAGAGGGGTCTGAACACAGCCGGGCAGACAGCCATTGCAAGCAGATGGACAAGGGCTGCAGAGCACCTGTGACTCCTGGAACGGTCACCCCTCAGGGCCACGGAGCAGGGTGTGAGAGCCAATCAGACCCTGAGGAGACAGCAGGAGGTGGCCTGGGTTGGGCCCCGAGAGGTCGTTCCCTCAGGACTCAGGGCAGGAGTCAAGGGGACATGGGTGTCTTGAGTTGTGGGGTGCCAGGGCTCTGTGCTGCTCGGGGCATGCCCTTCCGCTCCAGGGGAGGGTGTTCTCGTGGAGGGGTGCCCTGGGGCTGGGGCGCATGGCCAGTGCCGTGGTCTGAGCCTTGTCCCCATGGCTCCTGCAGACAGCCTTCCCCTTGGTGATGACGCTCTTTGAGCTGGCTCGGAACCCCAATGTGCAGGAGGCCCTACGCCAGGAGAGCCTGGCAGCAGAGGCCAGCATCTCTGCAAACCCCCAGAGGGCCCCCTCAGAGCTGCCCCTGCTGCGGGCTGCCCTCAAGGAGACCTTGCGGTAGGTGCCGGCTGACCCTCCCCACCTGCCCTGGCCCCTCTGCTCACTGGAGGTGGGAGGCAGGCATGAGCAGCTTTGCCTCAGAACCCAGAGCCCCTCAGCTCCTCCTGCTCTGCCTGAAGCGAGGGGTGCTCCTCTCCTCTGGGACTGCACTCCCAAGTCCCATGCATGACCGGCCATGTCCTCCTGGGCCTGGCTGCTCAGGCTGCTGGGGACTCACTGAGCCTAGCAGGTGCCAGCAAGCACATCCTGTGACCAGGGCTGCCGCACCCTCGGGGGTCCTGGGTGGGCAGCAGACAGAGGGAAGAGGAGGGAGCTGTCCCCCTGAGGCCCTGCCTGTTGGTGTCCTACCCCCAGGCTCTACCCAGTAGGAAGCATTTTGGAGCGAATCACAAGCTCAGATCTGGTGCTTCAGAACTACCACATCCCAGCTGGGGTGAGTGAGCCCCGAAGGCCACCCCAGCAGATGGCCCCTTCCCACATCCCCTCACTAGGCAGCTGACACCTCCCTGCGCATGTGTCTGCAGACCTTGGTCCACATGCATCTGTACCCAATGGGCCGAAACCCCGCGCTGTTCCTGAATCCTGAGCGCTACATCCCCCAACGCTGGCTGGACAGCCAACTGCACTTCCACCATCTGGCCTTTGGCTTCGGGGTGCGCCAGTGTCTGGGCCGGCGCTTGGCAGAGGTGGAGATGCTGCTTCTGCTGCACCACGTGAGTGGGCCTGGGAGGGGCTCAGCAGAAGGGCGTCAGTGGTGCGTGGGGGTGAGCGGGACCAGGAGGGGCCAGCGGGTCGTGGTGCGGGGTGAGCAGCCCCCAACCCTCACCACTTGGGTGTGTGCGTGATGGGGCGGTGCCTTCCCTGAGGGCGGGTCCTGTGCCCACTACCCCGCCAGCCTGGGTGCGCTGGCTCCTGCTCTCTGCAGCGTGGTGGCTGCTCTGAGCAGCTGGTCAGGAGGCTGGCCAGGACCTGAGCCTGCTGCCCAGGCCACAGGGAAGTCCCGCCTCTCTCCTAGGTGCTGAAATCCTTCCAGGTGGAGACACTAGTCCAAGAGGATGTGAAGCTGGTGTACCACTTTGTTTTGAGACCCGCCTCCTCTCCCCTCCTCACTTTTCGGCCTGTCAACTAGTCACATCTGCGCACTGCGCCCCACCACCAGCCTCCCTCTGCCTTGACCCCAGCCCACCTCTCTTCTGTCTTAAGGGCTCTGCTTCCTTGCCCCCATGCGGTCCAGCCAGCTCCTGGCCCAGTGGACTGGCCCAAGCCCCAAGGCAGGACAGGGCTTGCCGAGCTGTGCAGCAAAGCCAGGACGCACTGAGGAGGATATTGGTGGCAAGTCCAGGCTTTGTTGCCAGCCTCACCGAGCAGTCTGCTGGGACATGTTCCGCAGCCCGCCTGACAGCAGCTCCTGCTCCTCCTGGCCATCCAGCGGCCTCTGATGATGCCTACCCCTATTGGCTTCCTGTGCAGCCCCATTTTCCCTCTCCTCCTATACCGCCTCCCCCTTAATGTATGTGCCTGGTTTGAGAGACAGGAGGAGGAACCCAGCATCTGAGGGACCAGGTTGACCTCATGTTTGGCCTCCATTCCGCAGCAGCTCATGAGTGAGATAGCTCTGCACACCCATCACCATGGAGCATCACCATGTAGTGCCTAGTGCAATATCCCCTTGGTGGCTAAACCCTGCACATTCCCATTGGCGAGGTGAGAAATCTCAGTCTGAACAGGATGTAACTGGACATGTCACTAGTGTCAGTTTCTGGATTCAAAAGTGAGATAACAAGTGCTGATAGCTCTTCCCCTGTGGGCGGAACGGAGCAGTGGCACAGCCACTTTGGGAAACTGCCTTGCTATTCCTCCAGGAGCATATGTGGAGGTCCCAGCAGACCCTACATTTTCACCCTAGGCATATACCCAGAGGGCCCAAAGTCCCATGAGAGCTTCTGTAGCTGTTGATGGCAATGTTACAAAGATGTAGAAACTCCAGTGTCCATCAGCTGACGAAGGGATCCACAAAATATGTGTGGCATTCATCCAGTGAGACATGACTCAGGCATAAAAGTGAAGAAGTAGCACATCTGCATGGGTGAGCCCTGAAAACACCATGCTAACTGGAAGAAGTGGGTGACACAATGTCACACGTTATAAACTCCATTCCTAGCACATGTCAGGATTGGAAACCCATAGATAGAAAACAGGCAGCACTGGTGGCCTGGGTGGGTAATGGGTGTGGGGTTTATTTTTGAGGTCACATAAGTGTGCCAAACTGGACTGTGGTGATGACTGGTGAATCTGTGAATGTACAAGACATTCCTCAATTCTACACAGAATTGGTGGGTTGCATGGTGTGTGATTACATCTCACTAAAGTTACGGAGCATAAGAAGTGCCTCGAGGAACAAAAGCAGCTCACCTGATGAAACACAGAGGAATTCCTGAATTTGCAGGGAGGCAGAAAAGAGCAGCAGCCTCACTGCAGAACCTGAGGACATGCAGGGAAACCAGCATTCAGGCACGTTTCCAACCAACAGCATTTTCCTTTATTTTGCTCTTACAACAAGGCATGAAGGGGCCGAAGGGAGGCCTGACACATCAGCGTCTCCAAGAGAGAACAGCAGCATTCTGAGCAACAGGGGAAGATGAATGGACTCCAAGAGGCCATCTCAAGTCAGTGTATTACTGACGATGATGGAAGCAAAGCTCAGGAAGAATTTTGGTTTCCCCAAATATGCAGACCCTTCTGGTAGATCCTCCTCAATTATTTCCTCACCAGTGAGTCCTTCTTCACGTTAGAAGGTTCTCCAAAATTGCATGTCATCCCGCTACAACATTGAATAAATAGAAGCTGTTAATCCTCTGGATTGTTGTGGACTTTTTGGCAGCTGATCTACTTCATATACAACACGCAGTTCAAAGTACAATTCTTGAACATGAGTAATTTATGAGTGTTCAAACATGAAAAGAAGAAGTGTTGGAAATTATTGCGTTCACATGATCTGACGTACACAGAGCACATTCAACATGACAGGACTGTACATACACACTACATTCCCAAATGTTCCAATATTGTGTTGCCAAGAATTTGAGACCAAGAGAGAATATTCAGTGTCAAGAGGATCTGATTGGTTCACAAGAAACTTCTTCTAAAGGTATTTTTCTCTCCATGGCTAGGCTGCCATTGGCCCTTCAAATGGCATCTTGGTACTTTGCATGTAGATATACAAATTAAATCTTCTGCTCATTTTTTTCCTAAGTGTTCTAGAGCTCTAGAAAGTAAGGAAGACCAGAAACCATTCTCTACTTATAACCAGTGTCTTCTCTGCTGTTAACACCATGGCCTGTGTTGATGTGGCATGCCCCTTAAGGGGGGATTGGGCCCCAGGCCTCTCCTTCTCCTAGGTTTTTGTTTTTAGTTTTATTGTTGTGGTGGTGGTGGGGGGGGGATGGTAAGTTTTATGTTGTGTGTGTGTATGTGTGTGTGTGTGTGTATGTTTGTGTGCGCATACACACAATGAACTTCCTGGCAATGACGTGAGCAGTTTTGGTCCTCCACCTGCTCCATGAGGCTCAGTCCCAGGCTCAACCAGTCATGGACTGAAACCTATAAACCTGTGAGCCCAAACAAACCTGCGTCCTTATGATTATGTGAGGTATAGGCTACAATGACAGGAAGTTGACTCAAACCAGGTCAAGCGCTGTAGAAGGCCACCATGCCTGCGCAGACTACTGGTCCCTGCTTCACTCCACCCTTACAAATGTCATTCAGGTTTCTCCCTTTGCCAGCTCTAATGCAGCCACACCGGGATGCAGATCCTCAGAAAGCATCAGCCAGTCTCACTTGCAACAATAGTTGAGAAATGACAACACATAACCCATCAAGGTCCCCACCAGTGGCCCACCACGGTGACAAAGCCAGATTCTCAGCCTCCTGCTGTCCTAACTCAGCACATCACCACAGCATGAGGGCACTTGGTCCAGTGAAGAAGGGGCAGTCTGGAGGTCTTTACACCCAGCTCGGGAAACAGAAAGGCACCTGAAGCTGCAGAAACAAACTCAGGTCGGGGAAGACAGCAACCAGAGGAAGGGTCCTGAACAGGGCCCAGACAAGACCTCCAGCTGTCTGTCACAACCCCACAGACTGCCTGCCTCTGGGTCCCTGAGCCTCTGGCCACATGGGTCTTCACAGTAACGCCCTGGGGAGACGCACACCTGCCTCACAGCACTAGAGTCCTGCAAGGAAGAAGCAAGAACACTTTGGGGGGCCAGCTTTGCCCTGACACCATCTGTGTGTGAAAGTGTTACCGGCGTGGCCCCGAGGGGTCGAAGCACATCTGCTGCTCGGACTTGGACAGCTGGACAACCCCCCCCCGCCCCGCCCCACACCCGGCACATGACCAGAATTCAAATGACGATCAACCAGGCTACACTGAGGTATCTACATACATGAGCAGGGAGACCCAAGCGAGAGACCTGTAGGTCCAGCAACATTCCTACCGTTGAAGACACGGCAGGTGTGGACTCTGCTCCCCCTCCCCTCAGCTGACTGCACAAGCTGGTGCACAGTGCCCTACGTGAGGCATGGCAGGACCTGGGAATAAGTCCTCAGGGCGGGGAGATACCAGGAGAAGGAAGTAGGTCAGGGTGCAGAAAGAAAACCATACAGACTCCACTCCCCAAACCGCTCAAGCTAGACGATGGACCACAGGTGTGAAAAGAGCACAGGGACACTTACGTGCAGCTACGGTCATACAGCGTCTATGGTCGTATAAGCACGTCCTGAGCCTCGGGCAATCAAACGTGTTTTCAGCCACACATTCATGGCACTGCACGTTGAAGGTCCCTGAGGGAGGGAAAGCAGGCATTGGGCTTCTGCCCCAACGTATCCTTCCACCCGTTACCATCTCGTCTTCCCCATGCAGTAGCTGGCCCTGCCCTCTCTCCCAAAGACTTGCCTGAGCCTGCACAGCTTGGTCTCAGTGCAGTCCCAGTCTGGCCAAGACCTGCTCCCAGGAGGGCAGCCAGGCCAACCTAGGAGCTTTCCCTCTTCTCAGGAAGACATGCGGGGACCATGAGCTCTGCAGAGGGGCCCACCTCTCCAAGGAAGTCTGGACGCTCCCCTAAGAAGCCAGCATGTTCCTGGATTTCCCTGGACACTGCTGTCCTCTCTTGCTGTCCCTAATGGGCAAGGGTCACCTCCAAGCTCCCCCTCAGGTCTCCTGGTCAGCTGCTCTTTGAGGGAAGCCATCCTTCCTCCTTTCTCTCCCCTGCACACAAACACAGCCCAATTGACCCTCAATTCCTCCCAGCAACACTGACAATGCACACCACAGCTAGCTCAGATGGCCAAATTCCTGCCACGTCCTCCTGGGACCCCGGGCAACTCTCGGAGAATCCATATGCCCTCCATGTCTCAGAAAAGATGATACTTACAAGCAGCTGGAACGGCTTTGGTCACGTTGGTAAAATTGGATTCCACAGGTGGGAGCCCCACAAAGAGGAGCAGGAACAAGGGGGGCATCATATAGGGCAGAAGCTTGGACCTGAAAGTGAAGAGACCCACAGCCAGTCAGCGAGAAGCCGGCTCCCTGCTCCACTTCACGCCCCCAGCATCAACCGCCACAGGAGTCTCCCCCCTCCCGCCTTCCTCACAGGCCCTCCTCCCCACAGAACTGGAACCTATCAGAAGAACCAAATGGACATTCCTAAACCAAGAAAAGCAAAATTTTTGAAATTTAAAAATTCACCTGGACGCCATTAACAGCCAACTGGACTCGGCAAGAGGAAACAACAAACGTGATCAGGCCTACGGAAAATGTCCACACGCTACCCAGAAAGAGGAAAAGGCCAAAGTGCATAGCAGCTGAAAGCGGAGCTGCATCCATGTGAGTCAGCTGTGCGGCCCACCCGCAACTGGATCTGCACAAGGAGCAGACACACATGGAGGGAGCAAGCGTTTGAAGGACCACGGGTACCGAAATGTCCCAATAGCAGTGAAAAGCATCACCCCACAAACTTCAAAAGGGCCAGCGGATCCACAGCCGAGGAAGTCCAAGGAAACCCAATCTCAGACACATCACACACAAACCACCGAAAACTACCGGAAAACGTGAGGGGCCGCGGGAGAAAAGGAAAGGCAGCGTCTCAAACGGCAATAATTCAAGTGGTGGCTGACCTTCCCACACAGACCGGCAAGTGCTGAGCAAGCACGCCAGAGTCTGCCAGGGCAAACAGACTTCAAAAGCGAAGGCCAGATGGAGACCGCGACCCAGCAGGAGTGAGGGGCAGCGCTCCCGGGAGACCCGCTACGGGAAATCTTGAGATCTGACTCCTTTACCAGGAACCCCAAAGACAGCCAGAGCCCAAAGTGGAGGAGGCTTCAGAATGGAGAGGAGTGGCTGGGGCCAGCTTCCAGGCCCAAAGGATTACAGAGGTCAAAAGGCAGGCTGGTGGCAGCAGAAAGCGACTGTGGAACCCTGAGGCCACTTTCTGACTTCAGCTACAGGAAGCCAGAAGTTGCTCACCAAAGGAGAACTAGGACTTCCTCCTGCTTGGAATTGAAGGGGACACTTCAAATAATAGGTGGCCCCAGATCATGCCCAGCGGAAGGCATGCTGCTGTGCACAGGCTGGTGGTGAAAGCAGGAGAGACTCAGAGCTGGCCTCAGCAGCCTCAAGGGCCCAGAGGGAAGAGCAGGCTCAGAGGCATGCTTGTGGAAGAGGGCAGCTGGGGAACCTGGTCCAGTTTCCCCTTGAACAGTCATCAGTGGACCCAAATAGTGAGCCAGGAAGGGGAAGGGGAAGGGGAAAGATCAGGGGGCCACTGAGAAGTCCAGGCTTGTGGAGACCCAGGATGATTTGGGCCACAGGAGAGGAGGCCGAGGTCAGGAGCAGAAGGTCCTGTGGGTAGGGCTCCAGGAGGAGGGGCCTTTGCCCACTAAGGGAAGGGACTAAAGGACAAAGGGGTGAGACTAAGAGAGCAGGGGTGAGAGGGAGAAGCCATGAGAAAGTGGGCTCAATCCTGAAGGAGGGTCTCGGGACTAAAGTGTCTCTGAGGTGACACATGGGAACACTGAGAGCATCTGCTCAAAGGGGTCTAGGGGACCCCAGGTCTACAGGACTAGAGTGTGGACCCCTGTGTGGGTCCAGGGCCCTGGGTATGTCGGGGTTTCTGAGAGGAGGGTCGGAAGGAACCAGAAGAGCCTGGATGGGGTCCGGGAGAGGACAGGAGGGGAGGTCCTACAGGAGATAGGACGCGACCTTGGGAGCGGACAGTGTGGACAAGAATATCCTACACAGTTTGGCACCATGATGAGAATACATATAATTGGGACAGAGGCAGACCCCAAGCAGATCAGCTCGCTTTCCTGTCTGCAGCGAAGTCAATCCATCAGCACAGGAGGGATTAATTTTCTGGGTATAGGAATGGCCCCCAGGTAAGAGAAGGAGTCTAGGCTTTAGAGTTTATGGTGAGGGTGAATTAAGCACTGGACACTGCGAACATGCTGTCTGGACACTTGGGGACCTCGTGGTTCAGGTTAAGATTTTAACTCAGGAAAGCAGCTGTGAAAAGTCTGAAACTCACTGTCACTGGGAAAAGCTCAGAGCTGTGTTCACTGCTTATCCTCCTTCCTCTGGGACCCACGGTTACCTAGAGGGTCACTGTTCCTTTTCTCCTTCAGGACTCATCCGCAATGGGAAAGGGTCAAAGTCCAGGGCCCAGCATTTCAGTATTTGCCGCCTGCCTTCAGGACCCACTGGGCCTGGGAAGGGGTGAATATTTGCTTTTGCTGGGGATGAGCCCAGGAAGGATCCAGGTTTGCTTTTCCTCTAGGGGCCCTTGTTACTGGGAAAGGATGTACTGCTGGGAGAGGTTGAATGTCTGGCTAACTTCCCTCCCTCCTCACAAGCCACACTGTCCCTCGGTTTTTCCTGGGGGACTATCTTATAGGAATATTATTTTCCATAACCCTTCAGAAAGGGTGGGCTGGCAGGAGAGCTCTGGAGACCAGGACAGGGTCCGTGGGACAGGACCACAGACATGCTGGCAGGAACAGCAGCCACGGGCAGGCTTTGTCGGGATTGGGTACAATTGATAAGGACCTTCATCTAGAGACAGCAGAACAGTGCTGGAGTGTGATGACAATGAGCACCATCTTGGAATGTATATAAACCACTTGTTCTCCACATCAGAAAGCTTTGCTCTAAGGACATCAGTGAGAGTGCCACCTTGCTTTCTGTCCCCAGATCGACTCCCCCATTCCTGATGTCCAACCATCTGCTGGAGAGAACTACCAGACAACAATGTCTGCTCTTTGGCTAAGAGAAGTCGTGTGGCATTGGAGGTGCTCTGGGGCTCGTGGCTGCCCTGGGATTGTGTGGTTTGCTCATCTGTTTCATCAGTGAGCACCGAATGCTACTTGGGCTGCTTCTGCACACCCAGCACTTTTCGCATTAATTGTTTGTGTTTGATGATTGGTGTGATAACATACAGATTTGCATTCAAAGACAATCCGCCTCCAAGTAATTATTAATCGTGCCACTCTGGACACAGGGGTACTTAAAGACTGCGGACTGGAGTTGGGGGTCTGAGGAGAAGGAGGGGAGGGGAAGGGTCAAGAGGAGGAAGGGATATCATCCCCTGGAAAAGGGATGTCAGGAGGAGGAGGGTCCAAGGGAGGAGGGTGTCAGGAGGGTCAGGGTCTGCAGGGTCAGGGTATCAGGTGGGAGCAGGTCAGCTGCCCAAGCTCTTCAGGACCCTCCAGGACCAGGGCTGCACAGACCCATGCTGCCCTGTGGCATCCTGGGGCCTCACC
>NW_025999949.1:36715179-36718202 GCF_001458135.2 Marmota marmota marmota | reverse complement strand
GCCCGCCCCCCCCCCAAGGATCAGCCCTGGTCAGCTGGGCAAAGCCTGAAGCAGCCCCAGGGCCCCCATCTGTCTTCCTTAAGCAGCAGTGAGTTGTGAGTTCCTGGGATTTTGTCTGGGCCTCATGCAGAGAGGTGGGAGAGCTGGCTTGTGCAGTTTTCTGTCAAAGGAGTGGCCTGCCCCCAACCTGGCCCTTCCTCTGCCTTGGCTGAGCTCCCTGACCTCACCCCGCACACCTGTCCTTTCCTGGCCACTGGCTTTGGGCAGGGGCCAGCAGTGTGAACACACAGGATCCTTCCTCCGCCCACTGTGACACCCAGGTTCCACCAAACTGCAGGCAATGTGCCTTGCCTCCCCGACCGTGGTCCCTCCCAGCAGCCCTGGGAAGCTGTCCGTGGAGTCCAGCTCAGATCCCCGGAGACTCCAGACCACCTGGCCCCTGGAGCCTAGGGGGCTTGCTCCGTTCCGGTTTGTGTCCCCGGAGCCCCTCTTCTGCAGCCTGCCATTGGAGCTGACGCAGGGATCTGGAGAGGAAGCCCTTCCTCCTTGGAAGCCTCCTTCCTGCAGGACCTCCTTCCACAGCTGTCCACAGCCTTCGCATGGGGCACTTTCCCTTTGCTCATTTCCCTCCTGGTCACAGCCTCGGTCATGGGTGGCACAGGCTGGCGCCTCCACCCTGGGTGCAGGAGGGGCGTGTTTCCCTCTGGCTTTGAAGCCCGTGGGCCTCGACTTGTGTCTGGTAATTCCCACTGAACTCCGCAGTGGTCGGACTTTGTGTCTTCTTTTGTCCTGGTAGTTATTCCCGTTTGTTCCTCTGACTGTCCCACATTTGTACTGTCTCCCTTCCCTGCCATCAGAGAGCTCTGGTCTGATGGGAGGCCATGTCCCCTTCATTTTTGGCTCTGTGGGCTCTTACCACACTTCTGGGGATGGGATGACCATGGCCTTGCCTCTGCCTTTCCTGCTTGGGGTTTGGAGTCTCTGTTGTAGGCCAGCTGTGGAAAAGCCTGGGTGACTCGGTTCTAGGGAGACCCCTGTTCTACTCTTCCTCAGGAGACGAGGCACGGAGCAGCCTGCTTCAACTGTGCGGGGTCTCCAGGCCTCGTGTCCGCTCCCTGGCACTAGGTTCTTGAGAGTCCATGCTCCCAAGGAAAATCCCACCCACCCAGGCTCTAGCTTAGTCTTCAGGAATGTAGTCCCCTGGATCCCCTCCCGGCTTCTGCACAGGAAATGGTGTGGCTGCAGTGCACAGGCTTCCAAGGGAGCCCTCTGCTAAGGATGGCAGAGCTCTGGGCATTGCTCATCCGTCTAAAGGTCAGCTGGAAATTTGTGCAGCTGTGATAGGAATCTGGGGCACTGACTCTGAGGACCTGTGGGGAAAGGATGCTCAGAATGCGCAGCACCCACGTGCACAGCCACTGACCAGAAGCAGCAACAGGGCAACACTCACCTGAGCTGAGATACACTTGAATTTGACCAACTGTCTCATCCTGAGGTGTGTGCCCTTCCCACCCACACTCGCATGAAGGAAGAACACTGAGGCGAGGCAGTGCAGTGCTGGGTAGATAGAGAAACTCTGCACAACCACACAGACGTTCATTAAAGGAGGCTATCTGAATCTACCTTGGTGGGTCCAGACCACAGAATGGTACGCACCTATAAAACAATTCTAGGAGCTGGGGTTGTGGCTCAGTGGTAGAGCACTCACCTGGCACGGGTGAGGCACTGCGTTCAATCCTCAGCACCACATAAAAATAAAATAAAGGTATCGTGTCCATCTACAACTGAAAAATATTTTTTAAAAAATTATTAAAAAAACACAGTCTCCTTGTGCTACTGGAGTGTCTGCACAAAAGGTGGAGGAAAGGAAGCACTGTGGGCAGGAGGAGGGGGAATCAAGACCTGTCCACCATCAGCCTGCATTCCATCTGGGAGGGCTCAGTGAGAAGAGGGGAAGGGACCTTTCCTGCACCACGGGGGTGGCCCCAGGACATGGGACCCACTGCCTGCCAGCTCTTGCACTCACCTGGGTCAGGACACACTCTGGCTCTGACATCACCCCATCAAGTGGAGAGAGAAGCTGAGAGCAGTCAGGGGTGGAGAGCAGGCTGTGCCCTGAGTTACTCCACGATGTGTAGAAAAGCAGTTCTCAGGCTGTGCCTAAGCCTTTAATCCTTCATTTTGCAAAGCAGCAGATTGCCATAAGCTACTCTATTTTGATTACAAGTGCAGCTAGACTACTCTACACCTTATTTGTACAACTGAGCGACCCTCACAGGCCTGACACAATCATAAGGCACAAACTGATAAATGGAGACACTGGAGACAACCTACCAAAAAACTATATCTAGGGCTGGGGCTGGGGCTCAGTGGTAGAGTACTTGCCTTGCACGTGTGAAGGAATGGGTGTGATCCTCAGCACCACATAAAAATAGATAAAATGAAGACAGTGTGTCCATCTACAACTAAAAACTATTTATTAAAAAAAAAAACCTAATCTGGAGCACATGGACACATGGACACCCAAGACTATATCAGAAACACCAGACACAGCAGCTTACCAACCTCACCAAATGGAATGTCCTCACCTGAGACCTGTAAAAGGAACCCAGACCCCCCTGGACACAGGATGGACACAGTGGCACCCTGCTCCCACCACCTCATCACTTGTCACGAACCTTGACCAGGACAAGGCTCCTCCATTCCTGTCCCTTGGGGCCGCATTCAGCACAGCCTAGATTCTCCTGCTGTGACACAATGACTCCAAACTTACACCTCCAGGACACTCTGAAACTGCCTTAATTAAGACTGGAATGAAACAGCTTGTTTGCCTCGCCGCCACGACGACTACCCGACGGCCCACGAGTACGCGGAACTGTGAGGCTGTCAGTGGTGTCGCCTGTGAATCCACAGTTACTCAGTGAGGTTCTGACACCCAGGAGAGACACACCCTTCGGCTCCAGCAGCGGGCACGGCTGCAGGGCGCCCCAGGAAGGCAGTCCCAGCTCCCCACGGCGAAGGGG
>NW_025999949.1:36706459-36714128 GCF_001458135.2 Marmota marmota marmota | reverse complement strand
CGAGTCAGTGGCCAGAGCGACCTGGCCTCCCCCGAGCGGGTCGGCGCTCCCGCACCGGGCACTCTCCAGCCCGGGCTGGCCTGAGGCCCAGGCCGAGGAGAGTGTGCCAGGAAGGCCGCTCAGTGCGGGGCACGTGAGGACACGCATGCGCCCATTGTGCGTGAGGGACCCAGTGGGTGACACATTTAGTGAGTGAGTGCGGGGCCACAGAGGGAGGAGCACTAGGCAGTGAGTGTGGGCCATGGGGCTGGGAGGACAGAGGGGTTTCTCTGACAGGAGGAGAACTGTGATGATCTACTTTTTTTGCTTTGTTCCTCATTTCAGAGAATTTGAGATGTCACGTTTGTGAGAAAGAGAATGATTTTGGCTGCACCAATGAACAGGAATGTGAAGAAAATGTCACATACTGTAATCTTGTGGCAGTCAGTAAGTGTCTCTGTTCAGGTCCAGGTCCCCCCAGAGCCCTGAAGAGTCTCAGGAATTAGGAGCCCTCTGGTCTGCCTCCATAGAGAAAAATAAGCGAAGCATGGCCTTTTAAAAAGCCCTCAAGGGCTAGGGGTTGAGTTCAGTGGTGGACGCTTGTCTAGTACGCACAAGTGGCCGGGTTCAGTCCCCAGGATTGGGACAGCAGCAGTTGAAGAGCAAACAAAGCCTGACAAGTGGTGAGTGCCAGTGAAGCAGCGTTGAATGGCATGGGGTTAGGGTAGGGTGGCAAACACAGGCAGCTGGTCACAGTGAAATATTGGAGTACCAGGAGAAAATAGTGATTTTTTAATTTGTTTTTAAATGAAAAATTAGGCTCTAATGACGACAAGTGCCTCACTGAAAACAGTATGTCAGAGATGAGTGAAACAACAGTACAGGCTCACTGCATGCTCTCCAAAGAGTGTGCATGCTTTATGATGTTTGCAGACCAAGTTGCTGACATCTGTAGTTCACCCAAGATTCTGGGCACACCAAGAGCTCTCCAAAGCTAAATCAGAAAACCTGCAACATTCTTCCCACAGTGGTATTTTTGGGGCTTGGGGATTCAGTTTTGGTTCTCAGGTTATTCCCTGGGGCCTCTGCATTCCGGGAAGTTTGTGGGGTGATGAAGCAGTGGTCAGGCAGTTCACTTTAATGTGGGAAATGATGTGCACAAAGGAGAAGACAAGGTCAAGTACTGAGACCGGCGCCTGCCCAGAGCTGGGCCAGGCCCACTCAGGGCCAGCTCCAGCTGTAGGCAATGCCAGGATCGCTGGGAAGCCTTCAACCCAAGTGTCTGGACAAACAAAAGGCTTGAGCAAGCCTGTGTTTAAGAGCTGAGGCACAGGAGCGTGTGTGCCACTGGCACACACGTGAACAGGACAGAGGCAGGCACTCGAGGCCATGCTGCACCCAAGCTACCCTCCCTGAAGCAGCTGAGAGGGAAGCTGCCCTTCTTGCATCTGAGCCATGACTCATGCCTTCCTGCGGGTGCCTTATTGAGTGGGAGCCTCTGACAAGGGTCCCCAGAGGTGCAGGCTTAGACTTGACAGCCACAAAGGTGCTGGCATAGGGCTCTGAACTCACTCGATTTCTTTCTTTTTCTTTCCTGTTAGAAATATTGTCACGTTTCTTCTACGTTTCAAAGCAGTGTTCCATGTTTTGTCCGTATGTGATGCCAATACTCGACCAAAAGTCCTTTTTAATCGAAAAGCCCATGCCTTTCTTCTACGTGAACTGCTGTAAGGGCAATTTATGCAATTTGAATGCACCAAACTTCAAAGGAGAGTCCTTCCGAGAACAGGCTGACAGGGCCAGTGTGAGGAGCCATAGCCAAGCCATGCTGACTGTTGTCATGGCCAGCGCCACCATCTTTGCAGGCCTTAGCTTGCTGTAAGCTCAGAAGGGCCTGGGCTATGCTTTCTGGGACATAAGCTAACCACAGACTGTTGAAACCCATTGCATTAAACTAGTTCTCCTTTAGTTACCCCTTGGTCTGACTCCTTGGGTGCCTCAGGATGGGTGGGTGGGTTAGAGTACAGTAGCCCTCTGCCTAGCAATGTCTCATTTTGCATCACAGTGAGTCAGTCCTGACTCTGGGCAGTGGTTTTGTTGACCAGTCTCTGAAATCAAGCCTCAAAACTCTTACTGACAGCCCCTGCCTTCTTCGGCTCCTCTTTGCTACTAAGGGCCTTACCGTTGATGGGGAGGGGGCTATGTCCCACCCAAGAAGGGGACATGCTCACTGCTTCTGACCTTTTGGGGTACCCAGGATGGTGGGACGAGGAGACGACCAAGTGAACATGCCTGGAGTAAAGGACTCCTTGGCGCGACCTTACTAGCTGGCGTGGTCGAGGGCTCCAGGTGCGATCCTGCTGCAGATGGCAGCAGGCCTCTCCCTGCATGCTTCAGCCCAGATGCAGCCACCCTGCAAGCACTGAGAACACCGGCTACAGCCTGCCCTGAGCAAGTGCTTCCTCAGTGTGCGGCAGGCGGACCCACACCCTGCTGCCCCTCTCCCTTCTCTTATAGCACAGGGTGGCCTGAGGGTACTTCCAGAGAGTTTCGGGGCTATTCCTGAGGCATGGAGGACCAGGTCACCTCCATCATGTCTAACCCTCCAAACCTGAGACCCACGTCACTCCTGGAAGCAGTGTCAGGGAGTGTCCTTGAGTGGCAGCCAGCACTCCAGGACTGGAGGGACCTGCATGTCCCTTGGCCATCGTGGGCTCTGAGCTCACACCTGCCCCTGGCACCTGCACTCAGGAACAGGAGCCATGCTCCTCCAAGTTGGCATCCTGGGCTGGAGTTTGCAGGGGCACCACTTTTCTTAGGGCAGAGTGAAGTGGGTACACTTCACCCAGAAAAAGCAAGAGGGAAAGGTCAGCATGTGAGAGTTGCTATGGCAACCTGACACTGGTGTCTTGGATACGGCCTGCAGTGGAAAACAGCAGGAAATCAGAAAGAGGACCGTGGACAGATCCTGATTCAGGCACTGGTGGACCTCCGGCAGCGGGCAGTGAGAGGAGGAGTGCTTTCACAGACCGTTGCAGTCAGGTGACTGCAGGATGAGGAGTCAGAACAAGACAAGGAGCTGGCTGTCACCAGTGTTCAGTACTCTTTCTAGAAAGGTCACTTTGGAAGGAAAGAGATACAGTGGGTGGTGTCTAGCAAAGATCAGGGATCGGCAGAAGTGCTCCCGTGAATCTGAAAGCCCAGTCAAGAGCAGGAAGCTGAGCAGGCGGTGGGCCAGGCCTGCAGACCAGCAGGGGCCTCCCACAGTGGGGACGGAGTAGATGAGGTCCCAGGCCAGACGCAGGGAAGAACAGATACTGTCTCCTGTCAGCCTGGCAGAACAACAGGCAGGAGACCACAGAAAGGTCACCTGCAGGGAGGGGCCAGGAAGTTGAATAACCCACTCCCAACATCACTTTTGCGGCTTGTGTCCCTTACGGCAAGATCCCTTGGTGTACAGGACACAAGCCGCAAAAGTGATGTTGAGAAAAAAGTAATCAGAAATTATAGGAATAAAATAAAGACTCATTTATTAATGAAAGCAGGGGCAGGGTAGGTGACTAGCTCTGATGGTCGTATCTGACAATGAATAAGAGCCCGTGTTTTATTTTTATAGGTAAGAACATCAAAGAGTTTCAGTGTGACAGGCTTCTTGAGGAAAACAGGATGGAGGTGGGAAAAACAAGTTGGCTGGGGCTTGGCAGGCCACGCCCACCTCCCCCAGAGTCTGCATTTTGAAATCTAGGCTTTTTGAACTAGTGAGTTCCATGGCAAACACAGAATCTCCCCCATCAACAGGAACCACCTTGCAAGGATGTTCCCCCATGTCCCTCGTACCTCAGGGTTCCTAAGAGCAGTGTTTCAGTGTCCAGGGGTCACACAGTTCAAAGCAATGACTTATCAACCACCTATGACACATCATGGTTTCTCTGTGGTATGTCTCAGAACAAGAGCTTAAATAACGGGCTTTTGAGTGGCAGGAGAGCAACCTGCACAGTCCTGAGAGGCAAGAGGACAAGGAGGTCGTGCAGGCCTCCCCAGGTTGCCAGCAGTGTGGAGGCCCTGGCTGAGCTGGCGCTACACACTGGACTGCAGGTCCTCCCACAGGAGCTCACAGATGCCAGCAGAAAGGGCAATGACTGGAATGTGTCAGGGTGTGTGAGGGTCACACACAAGAGAGAACCTGTCACCTAGTTTCAAGAGGAGTTGAGGATTGGACCCTGGAAACCGCAGGCGGGTAAGAAAGGCCGGGCAAGGTGAGAGACATACCCTCGGGGAGCAGTGTGAGGCCAGGGACTAGGGCCATGAACCGGTGGCCTGTGGGCCAGGAGGCAGGCAGGAGCAGGCAGAAAGGATGGCAGCTTCTCGAGCCAGAACAGAGCACCCACAGTGACGGCTGGGAGCCGCAGGAGGCCCAGGTGTCCCAGGACTGGCTCTGCAAGGCTGGCCCCTGCCTTCACAGGAACGTGGCACCTGGCCAGCCCCCATGTCACAGTGACTCTGATGGGGAGAGTGTGTGTTTGCCAGTGCAGCGTCCCTGCTCAGAGGACCCCTGGCTGGGCACTGCCACACCCTGAGGAACACGGGTGAGTGAGGCGGTGCTGGCCCTGGGAAAGCACCTTGCTCTCACATCCCGACTCCCACGTGGAAGAGCGTGGGGGCCTGCTGGGCACAGAAAGCCGTCTTCTAAGGAGAGCAGGGGTCAGGAGCTCCAGGAGCTGCCAGCTGCTCTGCCGACCCCAAATATGGGCCACATGCCAGCACCCGGGAAGGGTCTGGAGTACAGCAGTTTCCCCTCTGCCTGGAAAGTAGCCCCCTCTAAGATGCAGGGAGCAACCTATGAATTCTACACACAGACTCCCAAAGTTTTTGTAAAAATAATAAGCCATCTTGAGCAAGTACGGTTACTGGAAATGCAAGAGTGGTTGAATCTCAGGAGAAGGTACCAATCACTGCCACAAGAGAATAAAGGGTGATAATCACATAATAATCAACATTCGCTTATTTTTAAAAATCTGAGATAACTAAGAACAGAAGGAAACTTCAGGGATTTGATAAAAAGCTACCCACTAGAAACTCAAACAAACACCATGCTTAATGGTGAAGCACTCGACACTATCCCTCTAAATACAAAAACATAAATTAGTACATACATTTTCACTTTTACACTCAACACCGAAGTGAGGACTTAGTCACACAAGAAAATAAGAAATACAAAGTAAGAAATATAGAAATGTTTTTTTTCATAATAATATGTCTTATTAGATAGCTTCCTTATTTTGTTTGAGCTGCTATAACAAAATGCTGTGGGCTAGGTTATTTATTTTTATTATTATTTTTAAGGTGGACACAATTTTTATGTGGTACTGAGGATCGAACTCAGTGCCTCACGCATGCCAGGCGAGTGCTCTACCACTTGAGCCACATCCCCAGTCCCAGGTTAGGTTATTCATAAATAGAAATGTATTGCTCCACAGTTCTGGGACCTGGACAGTCCAAGATCAGGGTACCAACAGATTCCGGGTCTGGTGAGGGCCTATTCCTTGTGGATGGCACCTTCTGCCTGTCCGTACCTGGCAGAGGGACCATCCATGTTCCCAGAAAAGAGGCTATAGGCTGGGGCAGGGCCTGTAGCCTCTTTTCTGGGAGCACAGATCCCACTCAGGAGCAACTAACACTGCCCAAGGGCCTGTCTGTTAACATCAAGCAGTGAGGGTTAGCTTTCAACACGAATCCTGGAGAGATGTCCATTCAGACCATGGCAGTAGCTAAGACCTTCCTATTTCAAAATACTTCAAAAGAAAAGGGTATTTTAAGGTGTTCTTAATTGTATGCCAAGCTATCATGGATATATTTTCAGAGGCATAAAACAATCAAACACTATGATAAAGTAGACCTGGATAATGACATGGTGCCAAGTGCTGAGTCTGACCACAGCCCAGAGTGCGTTGACCATCTCTTGCTCTGTAGAGCCACATATGGCAGATGGCACATGTGGCACTGGATACCCCAAAGAGAGGATGAAAGACAAATGAGGAGCCCAGAGGAGACAGATCTGAAACTAAGTGCTAAGCCAGGGAAGGGACAGGGGACACTGTCCGTCTCAGGACTGCTCTGCCTGGAGGAGAAGAAAGGAAAAGAGACAAACATGAAGACATTTCTGGGAGAACCCAGAGCCCTTCTGACTCTGGGGCTTGCATTTCCACTCCTGGTTCACTCCAGCCTAGGCTAAGAAATAAAGGGGAGGTTTTAATGAGTCCCCTTTTATCTGCAGATGCCTAAAATACCGAGAAGCTGCTGGAGGAACGGGCCATCAGCCCCAAATCACAGGCCCCCACAGACTCAGAAAAAGGAAGATGTCCCTGAGGCTCATGTGTGGGAAAGGCTCCCAGAGCAAGGTGTTAGCGTGGGGCTCTAAATGGTGACCAGTCTGCGCTTGTCACAATGAGGGTTCTCATCCCCTCCCCTGCCCCCAGGAGGTGATGTTAAACTTGCAGGGAAAGAAAAGACCACTGACTCCAATTTTAAATCAAATTAAAGCAAGCTTGTAATTCCAGCTGGCCAGGACTCTCTCTCCCAAAATCCGTGGGTTAGAGGACAGCACCCCAGCTCTCTAGGAACACGGTTTTATAGCACAAAAAGTTGCAAAAGGGGGTGTGTCTTGAGAACTTACAGATAACAGGATTTTGACAAGCATAGTACAAAGGCAGGTAGCAGGTTAATGATCTAAATGATTCAACATTTCAAGTTAGATCCCAACACCAGAACTTACGAGGCACCGCTAAGGTTTCAGAGAGGGTTGTTATCTGTCAGGGAAGACCAGGCATGGGCAAGTCAAGGCACGGCAGGCATCCCAAGCAAGTTTAAATATTACAGTAATTTATGGTAAAACAGAAATTAACTTTTCATGACTTTGTGACAGATGGCTCCCAATCTTAAGATAGAATTAGGCTGGGTTCACACGCACCTTGATCTTGGACTTCCAGCCTCCACAACTGTGAAAGATAAATCAAGTCATCCAGTGATGGTGATGTATACAGCAGCCCAGGAAGACCAGGACACAAGGAGAAGTCAAAACACATGTCGTCTACTAACAGGACAGTGGTTCCAACTGAGGACATTCAAGAAAAGTCAAAAACACCAGGGACGACAGGCATGGGGGCTAGGAGGAAAGCGGTTGGAACTGTCTGCTTTTTACAATTCACAAGAAGGCCAGAGATTTTGAAAAAAATAGATCTAAAGAATAAATACAAAAAAAAAAAGAATAAATACGGGGCACGAGGTGTAGCTCAGTACTGTGTGTGAGGCCCCTCTCCCAGCACCACCCCCACAAAAAATAAGGAGTGCAGCAGGGCTTCCTCTGGTGCAGCAGGAGGGAAACAGAGGAGAGGGGTGGAGAGGCAGGGTCAGGCGCATGGAGGCCAGGACTGAAATGGAGAGACTGCGGGGAGGGGCTCCTGCAGGACACACTCTCCACACCCCAGCGGTGCGGCGGTGGACGGGCGGAGCAGAAGGAGAGGCAGGGCGGGCGTTCCAGGGGCTCCTCCGTGGCTCGCTGACGTCCTGAGGACCCCGCCCACAGTCCGGGACGCGGGGACAGCGAAAGGGCAGTCCAGGGAGGGCAGCGGGTCGCTCTACCCCTCCCCGCGCAGCGCGGCCAGTGCGCAGACCTGGGCGCGCCGCCCCTGGC
>NW_025999949.1:36662165-36706434 GCF_001458135.2 Marmota marmota marmota | reverse complement strand
TATAAGAGACAGGCCCTGGCGTCTCGCTGCCGCGCACTGTCCACTCACCCCAGGTCCTTCCGCTGTCTTCCCGTGCGCTTCTGACGAACGCGCTGATGTGCCTGAGGTCGTCGCCGCCCCCATCTCGGTTCTCCTCTCCGACTTGGGTACCTTGCTCTTCTTCACTGCCCATCGAGGGGGCGGGGGAGGGGGCGGTCACAGGGGCTCAGGCTGGCAACCCTGGCTTCTGGGGAGACTGAGGCAGAAGAATCACAAGTTCAAGGACAGCCTGGACAACTTATAAGACCCTGTCTCAAACTAAAGGTAGTCTTTAAAAGGGGTGGGGGGCTTGGGGTGTAGCCCAGTAGTAGAATATTTGCCTAGCTTGTGCCAGGCCCTGTCCCCATTATGGTACACACACAGTAAATAATAAAATGGCAGAAATGAAATTTTTACCTTTTATAATATGCATAGAAAAATAAGGAGAAAGGACAAAAGCCAATATTGAGTGATGAAAAGGATAAAAGAAATAAAAATTGCTCACTGTACATCTACACATCTTAACAACCACGATATAAAATCCCAGTCCAAAGGTACATTATCAGACTGACTTCTTTGTTTAAGACACACTCCAAACACGAGACTATGAAGACTATGGAAGGGTCAGTTGTAAGAAGATGGCAGAAGATATAGTGGATTTATATTACAAATGTCAGATACATAAGCTTCAAGGTGAAAAGCATTATAGACAAAAATGACAAAGTGTTCAACTCAAAATAAAAATATCTTAATTTAAAATTTATATTTACCTTGCAGAAGTGTTTCAATATATAGTAAAACTGTTAGAACAACAAGGAAACAACAAGATCAGCAACAGCAGAATATTTCAACACACCTCTTCCAATAATTGACATATCTAGAATAAAAAAATGGGGTGAAAATAATGATAATTAACAAGACTGACTGAATAAACATGTAAGATCATGCACTCAACAAATCTCAGAAACAGGAATGTGCTGGGGAGAGAGACTGGTCCAGTGATATTGTTATGATGTGTGCATGTGCAATTATGGGACAGCAAATTCCACCATTATATGCAACTATAATGCACCAATAAAAATGTGGAAACGAGAGCATTTTAAAAACAGGAAAACAGAGCTGGGGCTGTAGCTCAGTGGTAGAGCACTTGCCTAGCACGTGTGAGGCACTGGGTTTGATCCTCAGCACCACATAAAAATAAATAAACAAAGGTATTGTGTCTATCTACAACTAAAAAGAAGTTTTAAAAAAGGAAAACAAATGGAAATTTTTAAATACTTTAAATTGAACAGTGAACAGATAATTATACAGGGGGAAAATAAGTTTGGAATAAATGTTAAGCAGTACCCAGAAAGAAATTTATAAACATTTAGAAATTTAAGCATTGAGGGGAATTCAAAAACTAAAGAAAGAAAAAGCAGTTGTTCAAACGGGGTTTTCCGAGCTGGGGGGGGTAGCTCAGCTGGAAGCCCTGGGTTCTGTCTCCATCTCCACAAAATTAAATAGTTAATTAATTAAAATGAGGTTAACTAAGTAGCTATTTGAAAAGTCATTAAATAAGAAAAATAAAATTTAAAAGTTTATAATAGCAGAAAAAAATTTGGAAAATTAATGAATGAAACATTCTATCTCAAAATATAGAAATGAGTATTGAGAAAATATTAGTGTGGCAAAATTCAATGAAATGGAAATCTAGGATGACAGAAATGATCCAGAGCTGGATTTAACAGCAGACTAGACAACAAGGAAGAGAACCGGGAAGAGAAACAACAATAGGTAGAAAATGTCAGACCACAGATCACACGATCTGAAAAGATGGAAGATACCAGGCTCAAGACACCACCTGTGATCTCAGCCACTTGGGAGGCTGAGGCAGGAGGGTCACAAGTTCTAGGCCAGCGTCAGCAACTTGGCAAGACCCTGTCTCAAAACAAAAAAATAAAAAGGCTAGGGATGTGGCCCAGTGGCATATCCTAGTACCAAAAAAAGAAAGAAAAGAGGAGATAGGCAGCACCTGCTATCTGGAACACGAGGTCTGACACATCTTGATCTGACCCACTTCTTTACTCTGCCCTAAAGTTCTTCAAAGGCTAGATCTATTTCCCAGGCCTTGACTTTGGGCTCAGTCATGCGACTTGCTCTGGGCAAGAACTAGGGTGAACTGGTATGGTTGGAAGTGCTGTCTCATCCTACCCCATTGCCATGACAAGGCTTCAGCTTGCCCCTCACTTGTCCCAGGAGGATGAGGGGCGCCGTGGCTGCAGCAGCAGGGCTGAGCGCAGAGCTCCTGGCCGAGCTGCCCACACCCATGTCCAGGAGAGTAAGGGCTGTGGGTGGCTGAGCATGTGACAGGGCTGACACCACATGGGAGCACTGAGAGTGGGACACATAGCATTTGAACATATTCAAGATACTATTTCTTCAACCCTGATGCACATCATCAACCACAGACTTGGAAAACTCAAAAAAAAAAAAAAAAAAGTGGAACAGAACAGGTAGAAACCAAGGACAAGAGAAACGTCTTAACACGGCCAGGGAAAACATCCACTTCCCGAAAGGAGCCAAAGACTAAGTTCCAAAAAGAGAAAACAGGAGATGACGATGGAATGACATTGACAAAATGCTGGAAGAAAATAACAGCTCAACTAGAACCTCACACAAAACAAACACTCCCTTCAAAATACAAAGGGAGGGCTGCAGCTGGGGCTCGGCGGTAGAGCCTGGCGTGTGCGAGGCCCTGGGGTGGATTCTCAGCAGCACAGAAAAATAAATAAAGATATTGTGACCAATCACAACACATATATATTTCCCTTTGTGTGTGTGTGTGTGTGTAAATATATATATTCAGATAAAATACCACTGCACTTATCATCCACAGACCATGAGAAAGGAAACACTAAAGCAGAAGAAAAGTGATCTCGATCATAAAAGAAGGAGAGGAGAAGTAAAAGGCAGTGGGAAGGAACAGTCAAAGTGAGCGAGCCCCGGTGTGTCAAGACAGCAGGAGTCTTGGAGGGCTAGAATACTGGGCAGGTCGAAGAGCCATGCAGAGGTTGGATGAAATGCCTAAGAATGCTGCTCAGAGCTCTATGCCACCAGCAGAGGGGCGGTCCCCGAGATGTGCTGTCAAAAGGTCCTGGGCACAAGCCGGGTTTCTCTCCGACGAAGCCCACTTGAGAACACGGGGGCCCGGATTTCCTAGACATTGACAGAAGATTCTTTACCTGCCACCAAACATTTAAGTAAATAAAACAGAAACTCCAAACACTTTTTGCTCCCAGAGCTGACAAAACAGCAGGGACATCTTCCTGCAGGTGGCACTTTGCCACAGACACCAGCAGGGGCCAAGCCTGTGCGTGTGACAGCTCTGCACCCTGGGATAAGAAGGAAGGTCGCCCATTCTTAAAGCTAGACCGTCTTTGGAGGCCAAGCCGCTGGCAGCACAGGGAGGCTGGCTGCACCTGGGTCTAGTGGAGGAAGCAGTGCCCCAGCAGGGTCTTCCCAGGGTCTGGGGTGGGTACAGACCCTGAGAGGGGACAGATTTCGATCTGAGCTGCAGGATCCAGGATGGAGCAGAACCCAGGATGGAGCAGGTCGGGGTCTGAGCTCAGGGGTCTAAGGTGGGTGTGATATCTGAGCTGGAGTGGGTAGGTGGGTGCAGAGCCCATGGAGGGGCAATCTGTGTTTGTTTTCTGTTGTTTTTTGGTCCTGGGGACTGAACCCAGGGGCGCCTAACCACTGAGCCATATCCCCAGCCCTCTTTATTTAGAGACAGGGTCTCACTGAGTTGCTTAGAACCTCAGTAAATTGCTGAGGCTGGCTTTGGACTCACCATCCTCTTGCCTCAGCTTGCTCCAGCCGCTGGGATTACAGGCGTGTGCCACGGCGCCCGGCGGCCACCTGGGTTCTGAGCTGCAGAGGCTAAGGTGGGTCCGGACCCTTTCCCGACCATCTTCTGCGGGGGTTGGGGTCACAGCAGTGTGGGGAAGCCAGGTCGTGTGCAGAGGAACCCTCAACCTTGGGCTAGTTGTAGAGAGAAGTTCCTTCCTGCCTGGTGACTCGGAGTGGCAGGCCAGCGTGCAGCAGCGAGGAGAGACTGGCAGGAGGCGCTCGGGCTCCTTCCTGAGCCTCTGCTGCTGGGGAGGCGCCCGGCACGGTTTCCTACCGTGGCCAGCGGCCGGAGTTTGGGGAGCTAGGGTGGCAGAGGGAGGTTGGGTGGGGAGTCAGTCTAGTACCTGGAACTCGACAAAAGGACTTTGAAGAGTTTCTGCTGTCACACCAAGGAGATGCGAGGACAAGAAACATCACTGTAATGGAAGGCTTCTCCCCTCTCCAAAGGGCAGAGCCCATTGGTAGATACAATTCTAAAGGTGTGTGCATCAAGAACCTACCTCAAAATACGTAAAGCAAGCATTAACAGAAACAAAAGATGGAATAGTAGGTTTCAGCATACTGCTTTTGGTGTGCAATAGACTAAATCAGCAAATTAATAAAGACAATATTTGCACATCATGATCGACAATCTTGGCTCAGCAACAGAGAGCCCTACACCCAACAACTTAAAATCATTCATTTTCCATATGCCTGGAGCATTCATCTAATTTTTGTCCATATGCCAAGTATAGAACGAATCTCAACAATTTCAATTGATTGACATCACCTAGAGTGTTTTCTTAATTATCGTCACATCATGATCATACATAGTAATGAGATTTGCTGCTACATATCCATATCTGCACATGTCATGGCAATGGAATGGGTTCACTGGGTCCTCTTCCTCTATGGAAGTGTGTTTTGACCATAGTGAAATGAAATACAAGACTAATAACAAAATTAAAATATCCCTGTGTTCGGAAGTTAAACAATACATTTCCAAATTCCCTAAGACTGAAAAAAAAATCACAATGGAAATTAGAATGGATTTCTATTTGGTTATAACATGTACATGACATATTATTATTTGTGTCATGCTTAAGAGAATTTTGTGATCTTGAATCACGTTTTAATGGAAAAAAGTCTAAGAGAGATCTGAGAATTAATTTCAAGAAATTAGAATAGCAAATAAACCCCAAATAAAGTAGAAGGAAACAAAAACTAATGAAATACAAAATTCACAAAAGAATCAATAAAGTTGAAAGTTGTTGCTTTGAAAAATGAGTAAAACTCATAAATTTCAAGAAAGGCTGATGATAAGAGAAAAGCCACAAATTATCAATTTCAGGAATGAAACACATGATATCTTTTATGAAGAAGACATTAAAAAGTTATCAACTAGGACAAAGAGTTTGTACTAATACCAAGTACAATTCTTAAAAGGGAAAAATGATGACTTGAATTTCACCAAAATGGAAATGTTTGCTCTGCAAAAGTTGGTGTTGCTGGATGAGAAGACACGCCATGGACTTGGAGGAGGCCGCAGGTCTGACAAAGAATCACCATCTAAACTCTATAAAGAAATCCCAAACTCAACAGTTTAAAAAACCTAGTTGAAAACCTGGTCAGGTGTATGCACAGTTATTTCATGATCAAGCAGACATGGGTAGAAAATAGTACATAAAAGTTGTCCAGAAGTGGGGCGAGGTGGTGGCTCAGTGGCAGAGCGCTTGCCTTGCACATGTGAGGCACTGGGTTCGATCCTCGGCACCACATAAAATAAGTAAACAAGTAAAACAAAGGTACTGTGTCCATGTTCAACTAAAAAAAAAAATCAAAAATAAAAAATGTCCAGGATTGTTATTCTGTATGAGAACTACACACCTATGAGAAGAGCTAAGATAAAAAATAGACTATATATAAAGTGACATGGGGGTTGAGAAGTGGGGTTACTCGTGCACAGTGGGTGAAATGGGAGGCTGGGCAGGCACCATGTGAGATCATTTGCCAGTTTTCTATAAAACTAAACATGGAACCACCATATGACCCAGAAACCGCACTCAGAGGTGTTTTTCCCGAGAGGAAGGCTTGGGTTCTCACAAGGAACCTGTTGGTGAATGTTGGTAGCAGCTTCACCCATAACAGCCCCCCCAAACAACCCAGACACCCCCAATGGGCCGGTGGTGAAGCCAGCTGTGGTATAGCCACACCACAGAGAAGCGTGCACACCCCCCGTGGCCCCTAGGGGACCCAACTCTGGGGAGGCCTCATGGCGGGCAGCACTGTGGCCGGACCCCAGGAGAGAGGGAGCCACTGGGCGAGACACCAACCAGCACTGTGAGAACTAACCACAACCCCTCGGGTCCCTTGAGAAACACTGCAGTCCCTTCCAGGGTGCGTTCCCAGTGACCTGCCCGCCTCTCACCAGGTCCTGCTTCCTAAGAGTCACCATCATGTGACAGGACCACATTCAGACCTTCTCCAACCACAGCACATGGCTCTGGGGTCCTGCACACACCTCCTCCTGCTGGGCCATAGACTCCCCGAGTCCCCACAGCTCCCAGGACTCTCATCCTGCCACGTGTCCGTCCATAGCCTGTGCGGGCGCTGAGGCTGTGAGTTTGGCTCCCTGGGAAGCCAACCCTGAGATGCAGGTGAGAGAGCCGGAGGCTTATGCAGGAAGTGACATCCCCAGGGAAGAAGGCAGCGCGGAGCCATTTGCCACTGTAGGCCACCAGCTCCCTCCCCAGGAGTCCCCTGGAGCCTGTGGAATCCTCAACCTAGAAACGTCCACCCAAGGAAGCAGGGAAGGTGTGTCCTTACCAGCCCCAGCATCATCTCTGGGGGCTCAAGGACTCCTGGCAGGCCCAGTTTTGAGGAAATGGACTCCAGACCAAGGGCAAGTTCCAGTCAAAGACATGCAGGGCCCGTGTTGGAAGCTGGGTGTGGCACCGGTGGTGGGCGGGGTGCAGGGGCACCTGCTGGCACCATCTCACTGAGTCTGCAGGAGTGCCTGCTAGGTTGGCCATGCGGGGCCCCTGGTAAAGATGGTGAGCGAGCCGTGGGCAGCAGGAGCAAGCGCCTCAGGCTGGGAGGGCACAGCCCGGCTGGGGAGCCAGGTGATCCTGTGCCCTGGGCCAGGAGGATGCTCTCCCGCGAGGTTCCTCAGCCGCCGGGACTGTAGGAGCACATTCCTGGCGTGGGAGTTATTCCCTGTGGCCTGTGTTCTCACCACCTGCATCTCCCCCACCCCAGCCTGTGCCCTCAGGGGTCCAGGCAAAGCCACTGTGGCCCACACCAGACCCACACCCCACATCTCAGAGGTACAATAAATATTTGTGGAACTAATTAATAAATAAGTGGTTTTGTGCACGGAAGCCACACCTGTTTCCTGTTTGCAATGCCCAAGACCTGCAGGGTCCGGGAGGCGCCAGGAGGGCTGAGCCCCAGCCTGCGTGCTGGTCAGGCCTCTGCAACAGAGCCTGGCCCACAAGCTGCCCACGAGCCTTCCAGCTTCTGGGAAGCCTGCTGACCCTCCTGAGGATCCCCAGCTTTCCTGGGCCACCTCACCCCATGTTCCAGAGCCCTCCATGGGCCAGCCTACAGGTTGGGCCTCCAGGCTTGGAAAGGCACCCCTGTATGCTGAGTGTGCTCAGTATTTTGTGTCTGGTTTCCTGAAGGCTGCCAGGCAGGACAGTGCAGTGGGAGCAGAAGAAGAAGGTGGACCCTAGCAAACCTCAGAGCGACTCTGGGTGCTGATTTTCTTCAAAGCTGCCCCCAGCCCTCAGGCATTCTACAGGTGGTGGCAGGGGGTAAAGGACAGTCCTCCACCCACTTGGCCATTTTATCCCTTGGCCAAGACCCTTTCCCTGCCTGGCAAAGGTCTGGCCCAGCAGAGAAGCCTCTTTCCAACAGTCCCGAGGGCATGTGGCCTCAGCTGGGCCCTGTGCTCCAAGGGCTGCTCAACCTGCATCCTGGATGGGAAACCCAGGCCACCTGTCAGTGGCCCTCAGCAGACCCCTCACCAGCTTCCAGGGACCCCCTCCGGGCACTGCACTCTATGCTTCTGCTACCTCCTGTTTGCAATCCCCACCCCTCTTGCCTCCTCTGAGCCTTTCCCCCATGCCCAGTGGGACCAGGGACCCCTCAGATCAAGTCGACACGTGGAGGGCTTGGCATGGCCTGTGCGTGGCGGGGAAGGGCAGGTGGAGGGGATGAAGTAAGGACAGGACTAAGCTACAGCCCTGCTTTTGGTAATCTTAGACTCTGGAGTTCAGTGACTCCTCCAGTGGCCTCAGGAGCCAGGACTGCAGCTGCCCAAGGGTGCCCCAGTGTCTACCCTCAAGGAGAAGGTGCAGGGAAGGTTGATCGACGAGGGGCTTCAGACCCTTGCAGAGTGGGCCCAAGCAGAACAGGGAGGCTGAGCAAAGCCCAGTGTGCACCTGGGGACATGGTAGCTCATGGTCCCCTCCCCTGGAAGCCAAAAGACCCAGAAATCCGGGAACAGAGGGCTCGGTGTGGGGTCAAGCGATGCTTCCTGAAGGAGAACTGGGGGGACGGAGGGGCAACTGTAGCTCAGGAGCCCAGCCCGTGGGAGGGTGGCCAGCACCAAGAGGTTGGCCAGCACGAGGCGAGCTCTGTGGGGTCCGCCCACACAGAAGCAGACGCGCCGATAAGCTGGGCACTCCCGGGGCTGGGCTGTGGGAGTGCCTGGAGGGTCCTGGGACCCATTGGAGGCCCAAGCTGGGGGCCAACAGGCTGGTGTCAGCTGGCAGAGGGAACCCCCTGCCAAGATGGTCACCACTCCACTGTCCCCGGCCTCAGTTTCCCTGAGGTGCTCAGAGGAAAATCGTCTTGCGAGGGTTCCTCTGCACAGGCATCTGCTGGTGCCTGGTACCCCTAAAGCTGAGCCTGCCCACAGAGGCCACGCTCCCTCCAAACACTCCTCGGCACACCGGAGAAAACCCACTCCTTCACCTGCAGCGGTGGCCAGGGTATCGGCTTGGCAGGTGGGCACTGTGTCTGAGGGTCCTGTGGAGGCGGGAGAGCTAGGGCCACCTCCCAAGGCCCTCAGTGGGGAGAAAGCCTGGGCCACCATGGGACCTGTGCAGTGTGGGAAATATCTCCGGCAAGTTAATGCCCGCCTGGGCCTAGCCACGTCCTCCGCTCAGGGGCCATGCAGACAGCAACGCCCTGCACACCCAAGCTGCCCAGTGCCCACCCCCTCCTTCCCAGGTCCTTCCCCTCCCCTCCATGCCAGTCAGATGCCACTGCCTCACCCCTGGCACGCGGCATGCTCAGAAGAGTCCCTTGCCAAAATGAGTCTCTGGGCAGTGTGTCAATGTGACCACCATGTCCAGGGAGCCCTGGGTCCAGATGCTGCCCGTCCCCACTGTCACCCATTGGGCATCTCTGGAAGGGGCTCCAGGAGGCCATCCCCTGCATGCGGGAACAGGAGCCATGCTGCGGGACTCAGACCAGTGGAGCAGCCCACTGGCCCCGTGCAGGTGGGCAGCCTCGGCTCTCATCAGGCTGCCCCACCCTGAGGGGACAGCCCCGCCCCAGGACAGAGCCCAGCTGGGATCCAGGCTCACCTCAGACCACTGCTCCCAGACCTGGGCTTCCTACGCTTCACACATCACCCCGCAGGCTTCCTTTACCAGGAGTCGGTCCCTGATGGCCACATGACCTGTCCCTCAGGGATCAAACTGAGCCCCTGAAAAGAAGTGCTGAGTGGGTACCAGAGTATGCATCAGAGGGATACCAACTGTGGAAGTGTGTCAGGGAGTGACTGTGCAAGGGCGTGTGCACATCTACAGGCACGTGTGCGTGTGTGAGAGTGTGTCAGGGTGTGACTGTGCGAGGGCGTGTGCACATCTGCAGGCACATGTGCGTGTGCATGTATGACTTTTGGTGGACTCACCTGCAAATGTGTGAGGGTCCTGAGTGTGCAGGCATGTGTTACCATGTGCACGTGTGTTTGGGTGCCTATGCCTGTGTGTTGGTGGATGGTGAGAGCCTGTGGCGTGGGGCAGGGGCTGTGACAGGACGCGGGCTCTCTGTAGGAGGACTCCGTGCTCCGTGTTGGTTCACACGAACCTCGACCTGCAGCAGCATTTAGGGGGCTGTCTGTGAAGAATGGGAGGGGCCAGGATGGGTGTGTGAGCCCTGGGGCCACCATGCCTCTGCCTGGTGTGGAAGGAGAGAGACAGAAGTTTCCCGGTGGAGGGGCCATTCTGGGGTCCAGCAGCCTGGCTGAGTACCTGGAGGGGAGGTCCAGGGTGCGACTGCCCGCTGTGGCAGTCATCTGCTTTAAGCAGGGAAGGCACCCATAGAACTAACAGGCTGAGTCCACAGGGGCAGTGGCTGGGGTGACTGTCCACTCCCAAAGCTTGAACAATCCATGGCTGCGCAGTCAGGGTGCTGGCAGAAGTTCCGGACTCACACCCGACACTGCAGCTGTGCTTCTGCTCTGCAGGCAGGGGTGGCTGGAAGGACCCTGGACGCTGGGGGCTGGGGGCTGTCCCTCAGTCTGGCTTAACAAAACAGGATAACTGAGCGTCCATCTCTCAGATGTACCCAGTGTGGAAACCTCTATCACACAATTCTGGTCAAGAACCGAAGGGCTCATGTCCCAGAGGCCAGTGGTACCCACACTCCCCAGGACAACTTTGCCCAATTCTCTAAGCACCGTCCTCCCGGCCCAGCAGGACGGTGAGCTCCTATCCATCCTTCCTGGCCCCCCTTCAGCGTCTCCCACTAGAGGCCCTTCAGGACCAGCCTGTGGCTCAGCCCCAGCTGTTGGGGAGGGGGCAGACAGAGCTGTCCCAGGTGCACCCCAAAGAGCGCTGGGGCCTGGGAAGGAAGCCAGAATCCCTTGTCACCCAGCTGCCACCTCCTCAGTGCTGGAAAACAAGGGCCGCTCCCTGGCTCAGAAGCACATGCACAGGCGCCCTGCAAACTGGCTCCCGGCCGGCCTGACTGGCTGAGCCTGGTGCAGCTGGACTGCTTGGGAACCCAGGACGCATTATCAGTGTCCACACCCCACCCCGCGGCCTCCTACAGGAGCCAACAAGGCTCAGGGAGGGGCAGCAGGGCACGTCTGGACAAACAACTGGCTGGTGCAGCTACCATGGCACTTGGCGAACCCAGACCCGAGACTGGTCCCTCTGGGTGGGCCTAGGGAAACTGGTGCCTGTCCCAGAGGAGAACAGGAGGTAGCAGGGGACAGAGGTACAGGGGCTGGGCAAGTCAAGGCACCTTGGATGCCCAATTTTCACCTGGCAACTCCCCCAGTCAGGATGCTCAGTGCCCATGGCCTGAATCCGCAGTGCTGCTGAGCCCTTCAGGGGAACTCTGTGCCCAGGCAGACGGGCACTGCCTTGTCCCCAGGTTCTGTTCTGAGTCCATGACCTGAGCCAGGGCTAGCAGGTGAGCAGGACTGACACCAGAGATGGGGACATTTGGCTCAATGACAAGAGACATGAAGATGGGCCAAAGGGTATAAAACAGGGAAGGCTTTCTAGGAAGAGGGGCTCACCCAAGAGGGCAGCACCGCAGTGGGGAGGAAGCCCGGGGAGGGAGAGGCTGGCCTTCCATCAGCCAGCGAGGCAGGGCCGGGGCTGGTGATGTTGGGGAGATTTTAAAAGAGCTTCCCGTGAAGGAGCCTCAGGGCATCCAGATGGCCATGAGGGCACCTGGTGTTTATAGTTGATCTGATTAAGAAAGGCGCATTCCACAAGAGCTAGACAGTGGGGCAAAGGCTCCAGTGTGGAAGTTGTCGGCCACAACAGGTTCCAAATCAAGGACCAAGAGCTTCTCTGTGCTCTCCCATGACTATCTCGGGATCAGGGCTCAGTGTGGGACCAGGGCCAGGGCTCAGAGTGTGTTTAGTGTCAGAGGTCAGTGTGTGTCCAGGGTCAGGGCTCTTTGTGTGTCCAGGGCCAGAGCTCACTGTGTGTCTGGGATCAGGGCTCTGTGTGTGTCCAGTCTCAGGGCTCTGTGTGTGTCCAGGATCAGAGTTCAGTGTGTCCAGGGTCAGGACTCAGTGTGTGTCCAGGGTCAGGGCTCAGTGTGTGTCCAGGGTCAGGACTCAGTGTGTAATAAGGGTCAGGGCTCAGTGTGTGTCTAGGGTCAGGGTTCAGTGTGTGTCTGGGATCAGGGCTCAGTGTGTGAGCAGAAGCAGGCTCAGTATGTGTCCAGGGTCAGGGCTTAGAGTGTGATCAGGGTCAAGGCTCAATATGTGTCACAGGTGAGGGCTCAGTGTGTGTCTATGGTCAGAATTCAGCATGTTACTAGGATCAGGGTTCAGTGTGTGATCAGGATCAGGGCTCAGTGTATCAGCAGGTCGATCGAGGCTTAGTGTATGAATAGGGTCAGGGCTCAGTGTGTGTCCAGGGACAGGGCTCAGAATGTGGCCAGATATTAAATTTTAGCCATTTTCAAAGTCAGAATACCCTCCAAGGGCAGTGGCTGGAGGGCATGCTGTGGCCTCTGCCCATGGTCTTCACATTTGTCTCTGTTGAGGAGCCATTTCCAGGGCTTCTTCAAGCTAAAGAGATGGTGCCACTGCCCGCACAACCAAGCCATGCCAGTGGGACATTTGAGGTGCCAAGGCAGCACCTACTCTAAGGTCTGTGGGAGACCAACCTTACACGTGACTGAATCACACTCCCCAGCTGGGTGCTGAGGCGCTCAGTGTCACGTGCACGGGTGTGTCTTGCTACAGCCCCATGGGTGGAGCTACGCTCACCTGTTCCTTTGTAATATAACCCCTTGCCCTGTTTAGGATACAGTCTTCCATGGAAGTGCCTTGTGTGTGTCCCCTCCTCTTACTGTGCCCTTGGGTGTGGCCTACCCAGGTGTCAGTCAACCTGCTGACAGTGGACATCATGAAGATACTCAGCCCCCTGAAACCTGACCCCTGGCCTCATTTGAATAGCTTCTCCTCAATAAAAGGGGTCAGCGAGTGCTCTCTCTCTCTCTGTTTCTGCGGACCCTTAAGGTCAGAGGAGCCGTCACAGTAACCCCGAAGAAAAAGGTCTTTGTGTCTCTTGTGTGGTTATTTCGCGCAGCCCAGTCAGCCCAGTTTACCTGGAGTGACCCCTGAGCCTTTTAGTCGCGAGAACAGAAACCTGGCAAAGGTCGACCAGCTTGGGTGGAGGAAGGGCCATGGCTGCCTGTCGCCCTGCCAACCACATAAAACCTCGCGTGTGGCTCACCTTCTGGAGGCCGTGACTCGTTTTTTTATGTAAACTTCCCATTTTAGATTGGGCCTGGGTCCTCCGAGTGGTCGGAGGGACAGCGAGCATGGTGCCATTCCCTGCACTCGGGTTCCCCCCTCCTGGCACCCGCCCGCGTTCTGCCCTGTGGTCCGTGAATGGACATGGCTGCCTGCTCCCAGTGAAAGTTCAGACCTCCCTGCTTCTCCCTGCGGAACTTTCTGCTCCAGGGTCCCTTCCAGGACCCCCCACGACACTTATTCACCACGTCTCCTTGGACCCCCCAGACTGTGACCCTGGCTCACATGCCCTTATTTCCCATGACCCTGACAGCTGTCAGTACTGGTCAGTAGTTTTTAGAATGTCCCTCGAGGATGTGGAGCCAGGTGGACATGGCCAAGAAAGCCCGAGCAGAAGGGAAGGGAATTTCTTGTCAGGGCCTCACCCTCTCGGTGTGACTTGTCACCGAGGACGTTGGCCTTGGTCTCCTGGAGGACCACGCTGGCCATATTTCCCCATCCCAGGGTTCTGTCCACGCCCACACTGCACTCCTGGTGTTGAGGTGTGAACTGATAAACACAATCAATAAGAGTGTAAGTCACAGGTTATAGATTAGTAAAGAACATAGATCACAGGTACGAGGTTTTGATAAGTGAGACAAGACAATCATCTGGCTTTAGCAAGAACTGTCCCAGGCCTCAGCCTCCATTTTGCTGCCTTCTCTAAAAAACTGTTACAAGAGCTGTTTCTGAGAAGCTGAAATGAAAGTTGTTTTCTTATTTTGAAAACTTGTTTTTCTGCACTTTGTACCCACACCCTGAGCCCTACTCGGGATGCAGCAGTGGGCATGGGAGCTACACCCTGGGTGTGAGTGCCCTTGTGGGTCTACGTGACTTTGAAGTAGATTCTTGTCCCGCTGACGCCCACCCAGGTTCGGGGGTGACTGTCTAGCACCTGCTTGAGCCCGGGACTGTGGTCATCTGAAGCGCAGAGCTGTGCATTTGTAGCTTCTGTTTATCGCTCGCTTGCTGACTGGAGTCCTGCCCAGAGCCCACGGTCCCATTGTTAATATTTTCATGTCTGTGACTGGCTAGCTTCGATGACGACAAGCACGTCACTGAGTTGGGGTTTTGTGCTTTCTCCTTGGATGGACAGGAAGCTGCTGTCCTCCCACAGAGCGAGTCTCTGCGGTGGGTGGAAGTCCCGGGCCAGGTAATTCGGACTTAGCGGCTTTCTGGAACGGCTCCCCATGGCACTGGGAGGCAGGCCCAGCTGGCTGGGGGGGAGAGAGCTGGCCGCCTCCCGAGGGCCGAGGCCCATAGAACCTCTGAAGGGTCAGCCGCGTCTCGCACCCGCTGTGTCTGGCTCTGCTCTTCTTCCGTCGCCTGTTTGTGTCGTGGTGGACTCAGGTGGACTCAGGTGGACTCAGGTGTTCAGTTGACACATGGGGCTATGACACAGTGCCGTCCTATTAGTCACTTGGCTGTTCAGAGTGGCCCTGGAAGATTCTTTGGTTGCCTCATGATTCCCTCTGTCAGAACACCATCGTTTTGTCTTATGTTTTAGCATTTTCTCATTTTCTGTCCCACAAGATGCTCCACGACCCAAATGTCCACCAGTGAGACACAGCGTGGCCCACCCACATGAGGGAGCACCACTCCATCTCTGAAAGGAAAGCAGGACGGACACCTCCTACCACGTGGGAGAACCTCAGGTCACCAGGGTGGGCGCCACCAACACGGGGTTGTCCACAGAGACTGTCCTGGGCTGGAGGGAGGCCCGGGTGGCTGCGATGGCACAGGGCTTCTTTTCCGGATGACAGCTGGATGCTGGTGATCTTGAGGGACAGCCCAGAGCCTCACAGTGCAGGTGGAGTGAGCCCATGCCACTGGCTTTGGGTCCTCCCTAGATGTCCTCGTCTGTCCCCTGAGAGGACCTGAGATTCTTCCATGCTCCCTCTGACTGATGCCAGCCCAGGGCCTGGACATTCTGCCGTCCTCAGCATAGGGGTCCTCCGTGGGTGCAGAGCCCCCAAGTCCAGTTGTCCAAGTCCCCAGCACAACCCCTTTCCACACTTGCCTCCCAGTGGAGATGCCTGAGTTCAGCCCGGGCTCCTCCTCAGCCTTCCCTGTGTCCCGAGTGAGGGGGCCGCCTGGCTGAGCGCCCAGTGCCTTCAACCAGCTGGACCAGTGCGCCTCTGCCTGGGGCGGGGGGCACATGATGGGCACATGGGGTGCTAGGAGGTCTCAAGGTGTTGTTGGGGCTCAGCAGGCAGCAGGTGGTGAAGCGGGGGTGCACACAGCCTGGACCCTCCACATCCAGGGGTCGGTGTGCGTCCAGCCCCCAGACCACACTGAGAAACCCCGCCAGAGGCTTTCCTCAGCGCAGCTCCCTCCACAGGGCTGTGAACGGCATTCAGACTGCATCAGGTGCCGTAGGTGATCCAGAGGTGACTCCAAGGTACCGGAGGAGACGCGTAGGTCAAGTGCAAATGCTGAGCCATCCTACGCGAGGGCCTCGCCGGACTGACTGCTGCAGAGACCAGCAACATGTGCTGCTGCCCCTGCCAGCCGAGCAGGAGAGGGCGGGGTGCCTGCCCACACGCCTCCAGCTCCAGCCCCCCCCACAGGTGGGAGCAGGCAAAGTGGAGGCTGGGAAGGGCCTCAGGAGGGAGAGAGCAGAGCGGGCCTTGGCCCTGGCTCACTGGGAAGTCTTGGGGCTCCTAAGGGGACGCAGGGTCCTTCCTGACAGTCAGCTTGAGCTGGGCCTGGTAGAGCACTAGATGCTGACCAGTGCAGCATCCCACCCTGGCCCCGTCCCTCGCCTGCCCTGCACACCCCTGGTCCGGGAGGCCTATCCCTGGTGGGCTGCTCTGAGAATGGAGGCCAGTGCCTGGTTGGTGAGGCCAGGGGTTAATTATGGCCCTGAGTGAGCATGGGCTACAGTTAGTGCACACCCAGCTCATAAAGGAGTGAGTCTCTGATGCCTGATTAGATTAATGAAGAGGGTCACAGCCAGGCCGCAGCCTCCCCGGGTCCCCCGCCCCACCAGCCCCCAGATTAGAGGTCTCCCTTTTCTAGGACCACCTGAGCACCTCCCCCTGGGGGCTGAGGAATCTTTGCCCCGAGAAGGCCCTTTGAGATTTGTTGAGTGCAGCATTTCTCATTCCTTACTTTCATGGGTTCCTGACAATATAGACCCCAACCTAAGACCCTTCTTGGGCAAGGAGTAAAACCCGGCGACTTTGCCGGCACCGAGACCGTGGAATCCAGCAGGCCCTGGCTCACCCTGTCTGGGTGGCTTGTCCTCCACTGTCAAGGGTCCATTGGGACGTCCACCTTCTCCAGAAAGTGCAGCCTGCCCCTGCCCTGCTGTCCCCTGGCTGTGATCACTCCTGCTACTGTGGGTCCCCCCACACACAAGCCACCCCAGGCCCCTTGTCCCTTCACTGGTCAAGAGTCCCAGCCTCCAGCAGGAGGCTCGCTGCCTGGGGCAGGGAAGCCTGGCCCAGCTGCTACTCCCCTGTCACTGCCCTCAGCTCTGTCCCTTTGCACTCGGGGCCGGTGGAGCCTGAGCAGGGTGTGTGGGCTGCGGGCGGGGAGCAGATCTGGGTGTGAGGATGGAGGGAAGCTTGGCACAGCCTCCTGCTCGGGGGAAAGGTTCGTCCTGCCCTGAGGGCCCACCTGGGGGAGGTGCCCAGCGGGACCTGCTCTGGGCCACCTCCACTTCCCTCAAGGGCTAGGCCCAGGGCCTGTGTGCTGCTGGCTGCCGACAGCCTGTCCCACCACACTCTTCCCACTGCCTTCCCGGCCACAGAGCAAGAGAACCTCGGGTCAGGCCGAGGGCTGGGGCTGCATCTGAGGAGGAGCCCAGGCCAGCTCTAGACAAGGCTGCCTATGGGCCTGGGAGACTGGGGCTCATAGCACAGGAGGAATGAGCCCATGCCACTGGCCCCGGGTCAGCCAGGGCCTCCGGGGCCTGCCCCGCCTGTCTGGGCTCACTCTGTCGTGCCCAGCACCAGGGGCTCCAGGCTCAGAGGAGACAAGAGTGGGCTGAGCAGAGCCCAGGCGGTCAACCTGGGTGTGTACAGCCGTGTCTGCCCTCACAGCCCACAGAGGTGTCCCTGTCCCAGGAAAGCTTACGAGAGCCCAGGCCTCACCGTCCCCCACGACAAACAGCAGCTCACACATCATGTGTCCAAACTAGGGAAGTTCTAAGGAAGTCTAACACACACAGTCAAATAAAATAGACCATCCCAACCCCCTGGAGTGCCTGGTATGTGGGAGGGGACTCGCCCCAGCTGACCCTCATCTTCCCTCCCCAACCCCATCCTCACCGCCCCACCTCCCTCCCTGGACCTGACAAATGCCCCTTCACCTGGGGCCCAGCAGCAGGCAGCCAGCAGCTCGGCCACACTCCAAGGGGGCGGGAAGAGAGAGCCTTGGGCACCCAGGTCCCCAGAGAGGGTGTGGGAAGGGGCCAGGCCCCATATGAGTGCCTCCTGGGCACATCCAGGACAGGGGAGGTGGTGTTCTAGACAGAAGGAGTCTTCCTTGGGTTCCGTGTTGTGAGCACAAGGTCCTGAAGGGCCTGGAGGTAGGTGCCAGTGGTCCACACAAGAGGGCCAGAGCCACCTGGAGTGCAGGGAGGGGTCGAAAGGGACAGGGAGGCCTGGAGGCCAGCTATTAGAGGGATGGAGGAGAGACCAGGGACCAGAGCTCCTCCCTCAGCCTCCAAGACCCAGCGAGACCCGTGGACCAATGCAAGCACAGACCCTTTCCTGTGGCCCCTGGGCACCCTGGTCACACCCTGGGCACTCTGCCATCCCCAGTCCAGCCTGGAGGCCAGACTCAGGAATCTGGTGGGGATTGGCTGCTGGGTGCTGCTCGGCTCTGCCTCAGGTTCGGCTCTGTGGGTGATGGACCAGTAGCACCATCAGCCCCAGGACGAGCCCAGACCTTCACCCTGCCCGGACCTCCACGTCAGAGTCAGCATTAGTCCCCAGTAGGCCCAAACAGGTGTCCATCATCGACCTCAGGGAGGAGAGGTGGCTGGCTCAGAACCTAGGCACAGCCAGAGTGGGCACAGAGGACCTCCTGAGAGCCCTGAGCCCTGGGGGTGGGGCCAAGGGAGCCTGGGGGCATGAGTCAGGCCAGCCCTGCCATCCCAAGCTCATCTTCCTGCTAAATTACCAGGTCTGACTCCGGCACCCGCAGCTGTATAAAGGCACCCTTACCCAGGCGGCTCCCAGTCCTGGCGGATGTCCACGATGAGGCCCCTCCTGGTGTTACTGCTCCTGGCTACTGTGTGTACTGTCCTGGGTAAGGCCGCTGGCTGCAGGCGGGGTGGGCCGGGCTCCCAGGCAGGGCGCGGGGGCCTGGGCACTGGCGAGGCTGGCTCTTTGCCGAGGAGACCGAGTGCTCCCTGGAGCCTCAGCCTGGGTTGGGGGTCACAGGGAGTGAGGGGAGCCCCTCAGGCAGTCCCCTGCCTGGAAAAATGTTGTGGCTCTCTACTTAGGGCCTGGCTCTTGTGGAGACAGAACTCTGGCGGAGGGCTGGAGAGGCAGACTGTGTGCCCGGGGCACCGGGGCTGGCCTTCGACTGGGGTAATTCCATCCCCTCCCCCCCAGGACAGGGTGCAGGACTGTTCACTCGAGGAAGGAAGTTCCCAAGCAAAACAGAATGAGTGGGTCACCCCCACCAGCCCACTCTGCCCTGACCCTGATAAGCTGGTTTGGGGACAGAAATGAGGCCAGGGGTGGGAAGGGATGTTCTGCAGCAGGCGATTACCAGCTGAATAATTATCATTTGGAGGATAATTAGCCCCATCAGCTTCCCCTGGGGGTGTGGAGAGGGAACCTTGGGGATCCACCCAGCTGGAGGGACACCTTCAATAGGAGGCTGGAGAGGCAAAGGCAGGGGCATTGGGCAAGGGCCTGAGGCTGACTCCAGAGGACATGGCAAGGACAAAACTTAGGCACTCACCAGAGGAGGCAGGGTGCTGGAAGATCCCAGGCCACAGCACCACTCAGGTCTCACCAGTCCTGGTCAGGACACCGCTGTGGGAGAGAGGGGCTGAGAGGCCTGGGTCAGGAGTTAGGACACTGGCCAGACCTTTACCCTAGGGCTTAGCATCTGTGGGTAGCTGATGAGGACCTAGTAAGGGTTATCCTGGGGTCTCTCACAAGTGCCCAGGGCAGAGGGTCTGGAGAATCTCAGGAAAGAGACTAAGGTAGGGTCCTTGCTCAGAGAACCCTAGGAGTGCCTCTCGGGCCTGGCAGGACCAGGGACCCGCTGCAGAGAGAGGAGGCAGAAATGGCCAGGGGTCACCTCAAAGGCAGCTATTTCTCCTTGGGTGGTTCCAGAGCCCTGACCCGAGAAGTGTGGCCTCTGAGCTCAGAGTGGGGACTAAGCCCCTCCCCACTCTCTGCCCAGGGCCGTGACAATGGCTGTACATGGGCTGACCCATGAGTGGAAGGTGTGATCACCTCATTGCACAGGTGGGGCTCTTCAGTCACAGTAGGTGTGCATATCCAGGGGAACCAGGGCACCCTACAGACCACCCCTACAGGACACCCCTTCAGAGAACCCCTACAGGACACCCCTACAGAGAACCCCTACAGGACACCCCTACAAGACACCCCTACAGAACACCTCTACAGGACACCCCTATAGGACATCCCTACAGGACACCCCTACAGGACACCCTTACAGATACCCCTACAGGGCACCCCTACAGAGTACCCAAACAGAAACCCCTACAGGACACCCCTACAGGACACCCCTACAGGACACCCCTACAGACCACCCCTACAGGACACCCTTACTGGCCATCCCTACAGACACCCCTACAGGACACCCCCATATGACAACCTATGGGACATTCCCTACAGAACACTCCTTACAAGGCACCTCTCCCGGCAGCCCAGCCTCCACACAGGACACCGTGGGGGAGCCTCCTGGCCCCTGCATGCCCTCTTGTAGCCCCCAGGTCCTGGCATCTCTTTAACTAGCACGTCCCTTCCCCAGACTGCCCACAGAGATCCTTACTACAGGCCAAACTCTGGGCCTCCCACTCCAGAAGACCTTTCCAGGTCACCCTCTTCACTCTGTGGAGACAGCGTCCACAGAGTGACCATTGTACCTTCTGCTCCAACCCGCTGCCGGTCATACCACTGTCCCTGGGCCAGCCACATCCAGGCAGTTTGTCCTCTGTTAAGGGAAGCCTTGACACAGTCCTTGTAGTCAGAAGTTGGGGTAACCACAGAGCACCAGAGCCAGCCATCTCCAGGGCCTGCCCAGCTCCTGACCACTGGCAGCCTGGACCAAGGCCTTTTGCTGCAGACTCTGTTCATCCCAGGGATGAGGGTCACCCCATCCTGGAGGCTTCTGCCCTCCTTCCTCAAGGAAGGAGAGGACTGGACACACACATGTCATGCATCACACCACTCCATGATCTGAGAACTCCAAGAGCATCATTGTTCATCCCATCTCATCGGTGAGGACACCCTGGCTCAGACAGGGAGGGGACAGGGATGGTGGGATTAGAACCCAGATCACCTCTGAAGCCAACCAACCCACTCTGCACAGATCCTGCTGCTGAGGACTGTTGCTTTCTCCCACCCATTCATGCACCCATGCATCCACCCACCCACTCGTTGCCAAACACCCATCAGGTCAAGGGGGTGCCCGTGGTCTGCAGTGGCCCTGTCGGCACTCTGGACCCACTGTCCTGACGGCTCCAGTTGGGCACAAGGTAGGAACAAGAGCGGCCGGATCCTGCCCGGCAGGCATCCTGCTGGGAGAGGAAACAAGGTGCCACCCAGAGAAACAGATGCCAGGCCCCAGGGCCACTCTTCTCCCCAGTGGTTCCCAGTAGCTCAGGACCACTCACCTACCCATCATCCACCCCCCTCCCCCGTCATCCACCCGCCCATCCATCCATCTGCCCATCACCCATCCATTCACCAGCTATCTACTCATCAGGACCTTTCCTGGTTCAGCTGTCATGGCTCCGCTACTCTCTCTAGTCCTCTGTAGAGGCACTGCAGGGCAGAGACAGAAGAACGCAGGAGTTCACGGTGCCAGGAAAGCCTGGGCAGAGGGGCTGTGAGCCCAGCCCCAGGGCAGCCTGTCCACACCACACCCCACACCTACCTATCCCTCAAGCTGACGGCCCGGCACTGACACATGGGACCAGAAGGAAGGGAGTTGGGAGCATGTCCAAATCACCAAGTCCCTCCCCCCAACCCTCCAAAGACGTGGAGCACCCCTGGAGCAGGGAGGAGGAGACCCAGAGAGGAGACCCTGAGTGGGCCGCAGGGCAGGCAGCTGGGCCTTCAGCCCCAGCCCAGCCCAGACTGACGGCCTGTGCTTCCCCCCAGCCCGGGCCCTGCACTGCCACGTGTGCTGCGGCCACGAGAACTGCGAGTCTCTAGTGGAGTGTGCCCCGACGGACAAGTTCTGTGTGATCACCAGGGCGAGTGAGTACCCTGGGCCACGCGGCCCCGGCCTGCCCACCTCCACACCCAGCCAGAGCCCAGTGCCCAGCCCCACCTCAGTCAGATCCCAGGGACACCCTCCAGTCCACAGTGCAACCCATGAATCCATGTAGGAGATGAGGGATCAGGGGCAGCTGTCCACACACTGGCACCTGGAAGACGCTAGCCCCACTCCACCCCGGCTCCTAAGCCCAGCCTTCCACCTACTGTGTGCTTCTTGGCCTCTTCCCAGCTCCCTCTCAAATCAGCCATGACTGGACATGACCTCCTGCCCCAGTGCCCACTCCCTGAGCTGGATCTCTGCCCTGTCCACATGGTAGCAGAGCAGCCTCCTCCAGAAGTCACTGCCTGCCGCCCTTCCCACACCTCCACAGGCCAGAGCTCCTCCTTCCTGTGCCCCTCTGCACCCAGGCTTTGGGGGCTGAGCTAGGGCCAGAGCTCAGGTGTGGGGCCAAGAGGTGCCTGTGACAGGAGTCCGGGCAGTGCACAGGAGTAGCCCAGAGGTCACCTCACAGGGCTGAGCAGGACAGAAGAGAAGGTGCTGCGCACAGTGAAGCAGGTCACCGTTGGTGACCCCGAGGGCTGTAAGGCCTGACCCAGTTGCAAAGGATGAGACTGGGCAGTGGGGAAGCTGGCCAGAAGGGGCAGCAGGACCAGGTGAGACTGCAGAGAAGGAAGGAAGTGTACAGGCAGAGCCTCTGACCTTGGTGTGTCACCTCTGGGCAGTGTCACCTCTAAGCCTGGGGTGCTCTCCCCTTGCAGCTTGCTGCCACCATTGGGATCATGTCCATGAGGTTCTCTGGCCCCTGATAAATGGCAGCTGCAATGGTGACTGTCCCCAGGCTCCTGGCCTGCGTGTCAGGCAGGGGAACCAGGCAGCACTGCAGCTCTGGGCCACTCCCTGGGCCACAGACTCCTACAGCTCCCAGAGATGACAAAAGCCCCCTCAGACTCAGAGTCACCCCATCTACCGAGGCAGTATCCTCCCCGGGCCCTACAAGGACCCAGGTGGCCCTTGTGTACCTGCCAGCCCTGGAGAATGAAGGGGAAGCAGCATGTGCCCCCCCATGCCCCCTACTCAGCAGAGCAGGGCCTGCCTGGAGACACCTCCTCGCCCCACTCTCCACCCTGCTCCGCCCTGCTCCGTACCCCCGAGCTCGGGCACACCCGCCCTTCCGAGGCTCACGTGATGCAGGGGTGGCAGGTCAAGGGGGTGCCCGTGGCCTGCAGTGGCCCTGTCGGCACTCTGGGCCCACTGTCCTGACGGCTCCAGTTGGGCACAGGTAGGAACAAGAGCGGCCAGATCCTGCCCTGCAGGCTTCCTGCTGGGAGACGAAACAAGGTGCCACCCAGAGAAACAGATGCCAGGCCCCAGGGCCACTCTTCTCCCCAGTGGTTCCCAGTAGCTCAGGACCACTGGGCGCCCCTCGCCTGAAGCCTCGGGTCTCACAGCCAGACAGTGCCCAGTGCCCTGAGGGCCCTGGCCTCTTTGGGATGGGGGTTCTCTCAGGCCCTGCAGGCTCCCACTCCACGCCCCTTCCCCTAAATAGTCACTGTGTCCCTGAGTGCCAGCTGGGGGTGGGTTCAGAGATGGGTGCAGACTTCCGGTCCTCCAGGGACCTCAGGGTCACCGCTGACCATGGGACAACGGGGTGCCAGGCTGACAAGCAGTCAGGGGCACTCCTCTGGGGGGCACCAGGAAGCACCCTGGAGCAAAACAGGAGGCTGGGGACACAGCCTTGGCAGGAAGGTCCAGGTGGAAGGACCCCACACCCTGGGCCACCAAGCTGACCCCAGCAGGTGGTGGGACTCCCTGACTCTCCTGGCCCTGAGGAGGGAGGGAAAGGGGATTAGGAAACCTGCGATGGCAGTAAGGGACTGAAGCTGCGTCAGAGACTGACCCTGCCGAGCCTGGCCTGCGTCCTTGCCCACCTCTGACTGGAGCCTGCAATGGTCCGGCTCAGTAGCCCATCTCTTGGGCGAGGAAGCCAGCTCAGAGCCCAGCCAGGGAAGGAAGGCCAAGCTCCGGCCAGAGCCAGAGCTTTCTTTCTTCAAACCAGTGCCGGCAAGGACACTGTGCCCGTCCATGTCCCCAGCAATCACTCAGAAATGGCCGGTGAACATTGCCTCTCCTTCACCTGACCCATCAAAAAAGCTCCTTGCTTAAAAACTGGGCATAATAACATACTGACCACAGGTCTCAAGCCATGACTCACGCAGGGCAGGATGGGAAGGGGTGCCACGGCCTGCCATCCTGTGCCACCCTGAGAGTCTGTGTCCTCAGAGCCTCTCAAGAGGGCCACTCAGCCTTAGCCAGCAGGTGGATTCGCACTGACCTCAGAGGCTCCCTGGTGTCCAGGAGAGCTTCGTTCCACCTGGACCCAGCGGCTCTGTCCTTCCACTCTGCCAAGGCCGGGAAAGGGCTGTTCAGACTTGGCCCCCAACTCTGCTGTCAACCACCAATGCTCCCAACACGACCCCAAGTTCACTCGTGACCCCAGAACAAGGGCAGAGGCTGCTGGCTCCACTGTTACCAGATGGAGAGACCGAGGCCCAGGGACCTGGCCCGCGAGGGGCAGAAGCACCTTACCCCACCCGCCTATTTCTGGGCCAGTTGTAAACAAGAGGCCCCTGGGGGCTGGCCCGCGTCCTTGCCCACCTCCGACTGGAGCCTGCGTGTCAGGCAGGGGACCAGGCAGCACTGCAACCCCACCCCACAGCCCCCGGCCTCCCCCCGAGCCCTGTGCACACAGATGCAGAGTCACCTCCCAACAACAGCCGTGAGGCCTGGAGGCAGCGTGCCGGCCACGGGCCTTGCCACCCTGTCCCTTACTGCCATCGTAGGTTTCCTAATCCCCAGGTGACCAGGGCTGAGGGTGGGGTCGGTGCCTTCCTGAAGCCCAGAGGAGGAGAGGGGAAGGGAGGGAGGAGCCTCCAAGTCGCTCCTTGGACTCAGAGACCACAACGGTGCCAGGCAAGGGGGAGACAGGTCACGGCAGGTGCCAAAGTAGGACCCCACCTACTCCTCCAAGGCTCCACCTCAAGCCCTCGCAAGCATTCGAAGTCCCAGGAGCCCCCCAAAGCAGGCTGCGCCCTGGGTGTTTAGGTGGCAGGGCTGGGTGGGTGCCGGGGCCTCTGGGCCTGTGGTTCATGCCACCCATGAACCCTGTCCTCTCTCCACAGCCAACCCCGGCGGCATCCTTGTCATGAAGTCCTGCGCCCCGACCTGCCCCAACAGCACTGTGTCCTCGGACGGCCGCGCCCTCTCTGTCTCCTGCTGCGAGGGCAGCCAGTGCAACCGCAGCGCAGCCTCGGGCCTCGGGGGCAGCCTGGGGACCCTGGGGGCCAGCACCGCCGCCAGCCTGCTGTGGGCCCTGCTCCACGCGGCTTGGTGAGGGTCCAGCCTGCATCTCTGCGCCTCGCAGCACGAGTCTGTCTGCACCTGAGCAGTGCCCCACTCCGTCCCAGAGGGGGCCCCAGACCCAGCTAGCACCCCTCCCCCTCTTCCCAGGAGAGAAATGAAGGACCACAGCCCCTCAGTCCCCTACCCTGATGAGGAAAGAGCCCCTCCTGCCCTGGGGGCCGTCCAACAGGCTGCCCAGGAGGGGACATCTCCAGCCATGCTCAGCCCTTTCCTGCTCCTGAGGCTTTGGAGTGGGAGGGGTGCCCCAGGTCTCCCAGCTGTCTGCACCCCCACTCAGGGCTAAGACCCAGGGGCTCAGGCTGGGGTTTTCCCTCTCAAGGGTGCCTGTAAGACCTGGTGCTCATGGCCGTCGGGCCCCTGGGCCTCTCCTGTGCCAGGAGTAGCCCTGACATGGAGAACATGGCTGTGAGTTTTGGGGCATCTCTCTGCACTCCCGTGCAACCCCCGTTCTTACCCCATTCACCCACCCGCCACCACCCACTGCTGTCACTCACTGTTCCTCACTCTCACACATCCTATCCACCACTGACCACAGCACTGACCAGTCACAGACCTACCTCCCAGGGCTTTCCAGGGACTCCAAATGCTAGCCAGTGCCCCCAGCCCAGGGACCACCACCAGCCCCTGTCCAGGTGAACACAGGCTTTTTAAATGGTCCCTTGGTGGCCCCCGTGGGGGTGGGGCAGGGCCTCGGGACTTGGTATCCGGCATTGAGACATAGGGGGTGGGCTGTCCATTCCCACTGGGCATGGGGAGACCCTCCTATTTCCAGAGAGTGTTGCCTCCCAGCCTGTTCCCCAGGGTGTCCTGAGAAATGAATAAAGTGGCAGAGATGTCAGGTCTGGGGGTCTTTCTGGTCCTTGGTCTTCGCACTCAGAGAGAAGACGGGCCTCAGCACCTCAGACAGCCGGGGGGCTTTGGGAAAGGCTGCTGGTTCCCAAGAGGCCAAGCCCAGGCATGAGAGAGAGCACTTGCTTCGTACCTTGGTCTACTGCAAGCCTCAGGAGGGCGCTAGGAGTGCGTGTCCAGTCAGTCCCAGTGGGGGTGCCCTTGGGCTGCTCTGGGGAGCTCTTCTGAGCCTTGGTGTCCCCCAGGGTGCCCACATCCTCCTTGGTGTCCCCACGTGGCCTCACCCTCCTGCTGCCGTGGGCCCCATGCCCTCACGGTCCACATCCCCTCCACCCCCTGACAGGCCCTGGGACTCTGAGGCCTCTCAAGGCCACGTCTCCTCCCAGGGCTCTTTCTGGGGAGCAAAACCAGAGCCCCCCAATTCTGGAGGAACCCTGTTCCCCCACCTTCAGCCCAGGGCTGGCCTGCAGGGGCAGCAGGAGGCCCATTCTCAGAACCCGCCCAGGTCCTACAGGCCATGGCTTGGGTTTCCCTGCTCCCGCCATGGGCCTGCCTGCCCTGCCCACTTTAGTGTCCAGTCCTGAGTCCTTCCCTGCTCTTCTGCCTTTTGGAGTTCAGAGGCTGGAAGAGATGTCGTTTCCCTTCCCCTACTTCTTTATCCCCCATATCCCTGCCCCAGGTGACAGGAACAAACACTGGGCCCAGGCAAGTGGAGGCAGGCCTCCTGCCCACCTGGCAGAGCCGGCTCTCATGGCCAGGTGTGGCTGCGAGATTCCCTAAGCAGTGTCTGTCTCCACTCTGGGAGTCTGGCAGGGGGGGAGGCAAGGCACCCAGACTCCCCCACAGTCTCCCTTGGCCTCTACCCTCTTCACCTGCCTGCTACAGGGTCACACCCAGAAGGAGGAAGGCCCCACCAGAGCCCCACCTGTCCACTGGCCACTGCCCCTTTGTGCCCAGACTCGAGCCCCCTGCCCTGCATGTTCCTGAACAGCCTTGCCTGGCTGATCCCGTCCTGTGCAGTGGCCACTCTGTGGGACATGGGTGTAGCTGGAAATGAGGTCAGGACACCGAGATCTGGAGGGCACACTTTATTAGTGGAGCCACGGCCCAAAGGGATGATTCCCAAAGTCCGAGCCCCGAGCGCAGCCGGGTTCTTACTTTCATACATAAGCAAGTTTGGGGTGCAGCAAGGCAGGGAGTTGGTGCCATGTCACTGGGGGGTGTGTTCTACGTCTCCTGTGCGGGCACAAGCTTGTGGACAGTCCGGGACTCCACATACAACTCAGGGACTTTCACTGCACTAAGTCTGAGGGGACGGTGCCGTTGCTTTGTTTTCCTGCTGCTGCTGCTGCTGAGGTTTCCTTTCACAGCTGCTGCAAGCCTCTATGGTGACATGTCCCTGTGCAGAGCTGCTGGGCTTCCGCCTGCAAGACGGCAGCCCGCCAGCTCTGCCCCTGCTCAAGTTCCTATTGTGTCCTTCTACCACGTGGGAAGCGGGGGGCTGGGGCATGGGGTGGGGTTCCCGTTCCGCTCTCACCACACCTGGCGCTGGGAAGACAATGAAGGGCAGTGCCCCCACTCGGAGCCACCCCCTGGAAGCCAGGCTGTCGGACCCCTCACCCTCTGGCCCCAGCCTCCAGGCCCTGCGTGGCCTGCCACTCTGGGTTCCCTTGGGAGTGCTATGGCCCCCGGGAGGGACAACCATCCAGGAGCAACATGGGTCTTCTCTTCTTAAGGGTGGAAAGCCCAGCATGACCCAGGAGGGACCCACCCTGAGGGCAGTCCCCAGCTGCAGGTCCCCAGGGAGACCATCAGCTGCCACATGGCATCACACCCACCTCCTCTCAGAGCTCCCTGCTCCACGGGCAGGCGGGACAGGGACGCTATTCCCCTCCAATGGGGAAGTGGGACACAAAGAGCTTCCCACCCCAGCCCCCAGCTCCGGGGGAGTGGCGTGGGCAGCCTGGGTTCTCCACTTCCCACACACTGAGTCACCACACCCAGGCGCCCCCTGCACACCAGGCTCCTTGGGCTTGGGATATCGAGGGACAGCAGACTGGGTCCCTGCCCTTAAGCAGGAGAGGCGGGGGGCACTGTGAGCAAAGCAGCTAGCCCACGGGGGCCCCGTATCAGAGAGGAGGGAGGACAGGCCTGGGGAGCGTGGCTGAGATGCTGCCCATGGGAAGACACTGACCGTGGGCCCAGCACAGCCAAGGCCTGGAGGAGGGGGGTGGGTCCCGGGACTAGGAGGAGCCCAAACGCTGGGAACAAATAGGGGTGGGCCCCTGAGAGTGGCAATAAGCCTGGCCAGCCCAGAGGGTGCTAAAGCAGGGCCAGGAGGCGGGTCTGACTCTAAGGCACTCTGTGGGCAGAGGCCCTCCATCATCATCTGTGTCTAGAGTCTGGCCCCCTCCTTGGGACAACACTGGGGATCCCGAGGGGATGGCAGGGCTGGGGCAGCAGTCTCAGCCCCCGCCAGCCAGAGATGGGGCTACAGAGGAAAGAGAGGAAGGAGGGAAATGGGGGACCAGGACTTGGGGAGGGTTTAGATGTGCCCTCCTAGGTCCCTTCTTGCTGCTAGACTGGTTCGGGAGGAGCCATTGCCATATGTGGGGACAGGAGCCAGCAGGCTGGGACAATCACCCCTGAAGGCCAGGACGGGGAGAGGTATCCAGAGCCCACAGGAACTCGGCCAAGACTCAAAGTGCAGGCCAGCCAGACCCGGGGGCCAGCCCGTGGCGGCCCTGCTGGGAGGGCAGTGGGGAGCTCTGGAGCGGAGGCGGGGCCCTCTAGACTCTGCCAGCTCAGCTCATCAGACCTGGGCCCCGAGTCAGGCTGCACCTCTGTCCTGGCACGGCTCCTCTGCCCCACAAGGGCCTGCCAACGTCTCGCCCTACATAACCCTAGGTGCTCACAACACACTTAAACTCTGAGGACTGTGGTAATGAGATCTCAGGTAGGGCCCAGTGTGGGAGCCTCCTCCATCTCCTGGGGTTGTCACCACACCCCAAGAGGGGACTTGTAACAACATGCAAACTCCTGGGTCAACTTCCCCGTCCCTGCCCCAGACAGAGCACCAAAGTGGGGTCCCTGGCTACCAGGCCAAGCCCACCTACTCCAGACTCAAAGCTCAGAAGCCACCTGAGCCTTGAGGGACCCCAGTCCCCCCGCTCCCATCATGCCATGTGCAGAGAGCTGGCTGCTCCCAGAGACGAGGACCCATGACAGAGGCCAACCTGGCAAGCAGGTGCACAGGCACGCCCTTTCCCCTCTGGGCGAGCATCCCAAAGCCCCTCCCAGACCCCTCATATCATATAATCCTTAAAAAGAGCCTGTCTGAAGACTGGGTGTCTCAAGTCCCAGAGCTACCGCCCTCCACCTGCAGACCCAGGGTCTCGGAGCCCCCCGTAGCTACTCTACAGCTTGAGAAGGACCGCTCTCCCGTAGGGAAGGTGCGTGTGGGTGGGCAAGGGCAGGGGAGACGAGAAGCAAGGCAGAGGCAACCTGGCATCTGCCCTATCTCCAGGGGGCACAGCCCTCCAGTGGGAACTTCTAGCTGGGGACAGGGCCTGGAGGAACAAAGCAGACCACCAGGTGGCCCTTTCCTGGGATGAGCTAAAGGTCTCCATGCCCCTGGGCCTTGTGGGACTCCACCCTGGGAGTTGGTCTGCACTGACTCACAGGGAGGGGTCCCTGGGTGGGGTAGGAACACTCCAAAGGCACAGGGAGGCCCTCCGGGAGAGTCAGAAGACCAAGGCCCATCCAGAGGGCGGGGAGCAGTTGGGAAATGGATATCACCGTCCTGGGACTTGTTCCCATGACTAAGGGAAATGTCATTGGGCAGCACTGCTGAATTCACCCAGGTCGTGACAAGATCCAACTCACTGCTTCTTCTAGAACAATCAACCCACACGGCGCCCCACTCCTCATCCCCCACCCTGTTCTACTCCTCTTCATAGGCTCTGTCCATACCAGATGTCCCAGAATGCATTTTGCTTTCCTTATTTAACAAAATAAAACCTTCAGCTCAGTCCTGAAAAAGTGAATTCTGTGGGGAGGAATGCTCCTCGTTCGTGTGGGTCTTCCTGTGTGCTGTCCAGCAGGCAAGCAGCCCATGTCGGTGCTCTTCCGACCATATTTATGTGACGGAAGATGGATGAATGGGCACAGGGATGGATGGGGGGATAGATAATGGATGGATGATGGACTGATGCATGGATGGGTGGATGAATGGATCAGTGAATGGATCGGGGATGGATGCATGAATAGATGGGTAGATGAAGGGCTGGACGGATGACGGGTAGGTGCATGAGTGGACAGATGGTGGACCAGTGTGTGCATGATGGAGGAATGGGTGACGGCTAGATGAACTAGTGTGGAGGTGCACGCGGGCAGCAAGTGAAGGCAGGGCCAAGGACGGAAGTGGAGGAGACGCTGTGTTCTCCTCCCCCATGGAGCTCCAGGCTTGGCAGACACCACCTCTGGGCTATAACGGAGGAGAAGTGAACTGCAGCTCAGCAGAGAGGTGAGCCCGGAAGCTGAGCATAAGCGCAAACCCTCGTCCTTCCCTGGAACCTTGGAAGGAATTTATCTCCACATGCAGAGAGCAGATCACCTGCCAGGTACCTGGTCCTCGGGGCCTTGGTGTGCTGCAAGCCCACACTGCCACAAGCCTGCCGTCCTGGTTTGGGGTCCCCATAGTCATTTGTGCCAAGGTCCCATGGCCCCATGGCTGTGCCCTCTGCACTCTGCCCCACTTCATCATCACTCACTAAAGTCTTCTCCGTCATCACCCAGACGGTGGCCCGAGGCACCCCTGGCTGAGACCTTGGTGCCCGTGTCTGTTGGTCCTCCCGCACAGGCCTGAGAACTGGTTGCTCCCTCTCTGAAGCCTAGGGCCCCAGTCTTGCCCTTCCCAAGAGCAGGCCCCACCCAAGGCAGGGCTGAGTTGCTCAGGCTGACTCCGTGACGTGCTCCTTGGATGTGTACCGTGGCAGGCAGAGAGGAGAGGCCCAGCAAGGATGGAGGGCCAGCACAGGGCATGGCGCCAGACACACACCCAGACCCCGACCCAGTACCTGGACACTAACGGCACCCAGCCCAGCCCAGCCCAGCCATGGGGGGAGGGTACACTGGAGAATGACTGCTGGGGGCCAGGAGCAAAGACGCAGGCAGGGTCATGTAGGCCCTGGGAAGCAAGCGAGCAAGACCCACTTCCAGGCTGTGGCTGGGCGCAAAGGTGACTCCTGTGCTCGGAGGGAGGGCTGTGGAAGAAGAGCCCCAGGCCCCGGGGACAGGCCCAGCTATGACTCCACCGGCAGGGTGATGCTGGGAAGGCCCCACCCCTCCCTGTGTCACCGAGGCCCTGCCTGCCAAGTGTGTGATCTGGAGGGACTAAGTGGCCCAAGGGAAACCCTGCCTCACTGACTCCTCTGGGAGAGCCCCAGGTGACAGGGGACTTGGAACCAGGCCCTGGTGCCCTTGTCAAGATGTCCTCCTTGCTCCACAGCTGATGGCCACCTCGGGTCTCATTTAGATGGCTCCACCCAGGTCTGCCCTCCCGCGGCCCCAACCTTCTGGATGGTCACATGTCTGCAGCGTTAGGGGCCAGGCTCTACGGGCCACGGCCAAACAGACTCCATTTTACCCGAGACTCCACGTCATGGACGACGTGCTTCTCCCAGGGAGAGCCCCTCTGTGCCCAGGGACAGTTGCTTACAGAGCATGTTTGGCAACACAAGATGGCGATTCTCATACAGTGTAAAATCGTTCTCTTTTGGTTCCCATTTTTCTTGGACAATGTACCCTGTCAGAAATTGACTGTCTAGATGTTAGTAACCATTCTCTAACTTGTACTCAACTAGGGACATTTGGGGTCACTCCCCCTTCTGCTTATGATTTTAGATCTCATGATGTTTCTTTATGGTTTTAAATCATAGCAACAGCCACTTATGATTAATATGGTTTGGGACCATAAAGATGCACTCAAACCCCAGGAGGGGGTCAAAGGGTGTAGACTTGCAGCCTGCCCCTTGGCTTGCCAGCTGCTGGGTCCAGACTCCGGCTGGTGAATAGAGCTTCTGTCTCCTGCTTTAAGATCAATTTGGTGATTTATTGCAATCTCGCCTTAACAGCATAACCGCGTACACCACAGATCAGTCTGCCATCTCTCTTTCCCCCCGCTGACCTGGGGCCTGAGACCTGCATATGGTATGTCCTGATAGAATGTAGACTGAATAAGTGAAGTGCCTGGAGGGGCCTGGGTGAGTGGCCAGGACTCGTGCCTGCCCACATGGCAACCTTCCTTTGCCCCAAGGTTTTTGGACATCTCCAGTCCAGGGGCCTGACCTGTGGCCTGGTGTCCGACTTCAGGCCAGGGCAGGACCAGGGCTACACTTTCAGAGGGCCTGGAGTAGCATGCTCTGCCCCCTGAGCCAGGGCCTTCCTTTCTGAGCTCAGGCACCTGGTGACCTCCTGGCACACACAGGGGGACCACAGGAAAGCAAAAGGGAGGGACGTCAGCAGAGGTCTCTGCTCCAGAGCGAGGTTCAGGCCTGTTCCCCAACTTCCTGGCCACCCAGCCAAGTTCAGGGAGTGGGCTGGGCGAGGGGCAGCACAGTGGAGTCCCTGCTCTCTGCTCTCCACCATTCCTATGGCCAATGTCCTGAGGGTACAAGTCACATCAGGGTCCTGGTCCCAGGGACTGAGAGAGAAGGGGCTCTGTGGGAGGAGGGTACTGGAGGGCCATGGAGATGGTAAGAGGGCTTGAGACCACTCCAGGGGTGCTGCCTGTCCTCTCTGCCCTCATTTCCACTAGTAGACGGGTGCTGGTGGGACAGAAGTAAGGCACCACGGGCTCCTGTACCCGCCATACCTCCAGGGCCCCGATCTGGCTGCTGCCTACAGAGAGCCCAGAGTCCACATTTCCTCCTGAGAGTGGATTTCCTTCGAGGCTGTTCCACACGTGGGCCAGGAAACTGCGCAGGGAAGCCAGCTCACGTCCTCTCAGGCAGCCCTGCCAGGGACAAAGGCCCTCCCCACAGAACTGGAGCCCAGCTTCTCTCTTGGCCTCGGGACACACAGCCATTGTGAATCCCGAGGCCCCACCAGCTCCATCATACCCATCAGAAATTCCAAACCTGTTTTTCCAGCAGATTCCTAGCCCAGTGAGTCACCCCTCCCACCTGCCATGCCCCATCTTCACCACCCTGTCCCCAAGCTCTGGGTTCTGCTTCCCAAGGCCTCCAAGTCACCCTCCCTCCAACCACCCTGCACACCCTGGGCCTGTTGTGCCCAGCGGGCCTAGAGCTGGGGTGGCCTTCTGGGCAGCATGGGCCCTGCATTGCCTGCCCACCCTGTGAGGCTGTGGCAGCCCTAAGCAAGCGCCCGGGGACCGGGATCAGCCAGGGAACAGGAGCCCTGACACACGCAGGCTGCAGAGGTGGGGCCGCCCCAAAGGGCTACTCCCAACACCCCTCCGGGTCCCAAAAAGCATCACCCGTGCCCCCTCTGTCCTTGGGCAGGTCTGGCAGGCCCAGGGACTGTCAGAGAGCAGCCTGTCCTCTGTTCCCCCGCCTACAGCCTTAGCTTTACCCCCGGCTCAACACAGAGCCAGCTGGCCCAGGTGCAGGCCACCAGGGCCCAGCAGTGTCAGAACCACAGGGCTCCCAAGAACTTCAGACTGGCCCAGGCCCAGCCTTGGGACAGGCCCAGAGCTCCCTCCATGTTAGCCTGGCCCCCCAGAGCAGGGGCAGCAGCCGGGGGAGCAGGAGGACCCTGCAGGGTCCACCCACACTCCCAGCTGGGCCCATAGGGGAAGCCCCGGCTCCAGTGAGGTGGGTGCTTGAGAGACTAGCTCACGGGGAAAGAAAGTCCCTCTTACACACACAGAGCAAGAAGTGGCCTCTGCCTCCACTCGGCACCAGAGCCAGCACCTGCCAAGGACCCTGGATGCTGGGCCCAGACTTGAGGAACTCCGGCCTGGGAGGATTGAGCAGACGGGCAGATCAGGATGGTGCTGGTTCTGTGCCCCTGAGCAGGGCAGGGAGTGCTGGGTGGGGAGGGTTATGGGCTCCAAGGGAGGGAGGGGGTGAGTCGTGCCTCCACAGGCATCTGCAACGGCCAGATCTCCACAGCCTAAGGTCTCCACACCACCTTCCCGGCCCACACTCGACTTCCAAGAGCTGTTCCTGCCCAGCGGCTCCTCCTCCCCACCCACCAACCCAGCTGCCCCACAACCTCTGCCTCAGCAGGGATGCTTTACTCCCTGGGGTTCTTGCTCCAGGGTCCACTGGGCTGGCCCAGCACCCTGAGTCAGAACCCAGGCAGGCAGGGTCAGTGCCTCTCCCCTGCCTCCCTGCAGTGGGTTCCCCAGAGCATCTGGGACAAGCTGTGGCTTGAAGGACCTCTCTGGGGTTGGGAAATGCAGGGCAAAGACACAAGGTGACAGACCAGGTAGATGGTTAGAGACAATGTGACCCAGGACCAGCAGACAGACCATGAGGGGACTGAGCAGAAGCAGGGAGCCGCAGGGCAGGACGGACACGGAAGCCCTGTGCACACCCAGCCCTGGCTAGGCCCAGAGAGGTGGGCTAGGGGCAGTGTCCTTCCAGCTGGCAGGAGCCAGGCATGAGTGGGGCTGGTGGGTGTGGACCAGGCAGAGTGAGGCAGGTCCAGATGGCATGCCACTGGCTGGCGGGCTGCCACCCCACACCCTCCACGGCACCATCCCAACTATAAGTCCTCCCCAGAGGAGGGGCCCCCACTGCTCCCAGATGATGCTCGGTATGAAGACGGTCCTGCTGCTCCTCGTCATCCTGGCTGTGGCCATGGGCCCAGGTGAGAGGCTAGGCCTGGGGGTCAAGTGAGGGTGGGCAGCTTTGGCCTGTTTGCCAGACCCTCAGCCTCAGCCAGGGCAATCACCAAACACTGGAAGCCTGGAGGAGTTCAGGCTCAGAGAATCCCGATGTTGTGGAGGGCTCGACTCTTGGAATCTAGAGCAAAACGAACTCCATTTCGACTTGGCAGAATCCCAGACTTAGGGCACTTCAGAATCAGGGAATTTTGTAATGCACCAGGAGAATCTCGGGCTGAGAGCCACAAAGCCTGGAGTTGTCTTGAGATGCCGCTCTCCTGGGAAGGACAGACTCAGGGCCATCGGCCCCTGCTGCCAGCCCCTCCCTGACAGCCCTGGGGTGGCTTAGCCCCACTTCCCCAAGACTCAGGAAGCCAAGCCAAGAACCCGCGTCCTCAGAACCATCAGGGTGGAGCAGCAGCTGTGTCCTGACAACTGTCCTGGGCCTAGTCCCAGGGCTGAGACCTCTAGGAAGGGTCTAGGAAGGGTCTAGGAAGGGTCTCCCCGGTACTCTATCCTCTTCACTTCCTGGCTGCTCCCCAGGCATGGTCCAGGACAGGACCTCTAGGAAGGGAGTCTGAAGGGCCAGCAGACTCCCCCAAGCTGTGCAGGGGGTGAGGGTCCTGTGCATCCGTGGGCTCAGGGGCAGGGGCAGGAGTAGAGAGGGTTCTGTCCTGCAGGGATCTCTGTGCGCAGTGGCCCCAGGCCCAGCTGAGACACTGACCCCTCACCCCCTAGCCCGGGGACTCCGCTGCCACGTGTGCTCCAGCTCCACCAACTGTAAGCAGCCGCAGACCTGCCCAGCCAGCTCCCGCTACTGCAGGACCATGACCACAGGTGGGTGGCAGCCCAGCTGCTGCAGGGTGTGGGGGACCAGGGGGGAGCCACGCTCGTGACGGTTTGGTCTTAGTGGTGATCCTAGCCCGGAGGTGGAGGGTGCCCGTGGCAGCTGGACTCGGGGCTGTGTGGGCGTGGGCTGGGGTGAGGCGGGCAGGCCTGACACCCCGTCTATGTGCAGTGGAGCCTCTGTCGGGGAACCTGGTGAGGAAAGAGTGCGCAGACGCGTGCATGCCCAACTACAGCCAGCAGGGCCAAGTCAGCAGCGGCGTCCAGTCCACCCAGTGCTGCCAAGACGACCTGTGCAACGAGCGGCTACACAGCTCTGCGCCCGCCCGCACCCTGCTCAGCAGCGCCACCCTGGGCCTGCTGCTGGCCCTGGGCCTCCTCGCCGGCGTGGCCCCCAGCCTGTGACCCCCCCAAGGCAAGGGTGTCACCCCTTTCCCTCTCTCCCCTGGGGCCCCCCACAGCCCCCTTCCTCCCTGGCCATGACGGGAGTGCCCGATGCCCAAGGCTGGGCCTTCCCAGGAGGCTGGGCGAGGTCAGGGTGGGCATGGAGAGTCGACCACCTGGAGCAGCACCTCCCCCGGGACAGGAGGGTGTGGCCGGCCAGGCACGCAGGAGGGCAGACAGGCCACCCTGGTCCCCTGGTTTTGTCCTGGCTCCTTTATTTTTCTACTTGAGCCTCTGCAAGGAAATAAATGATGTAAAACCAGTGTGGGTGTGGAATGGGGGTGGGGCTGGAGACCCCAGTCTCCAGCACTTGCCGCCTGGGGCAGCCTTGGCAGCGCGCGGGCAGTGCAGGAGGCTTCACCACCCCTGGAGGGATCAGGCCTTCCCCGGTGCCTCCAGCAGCCACAGAGGAGGAAGGCGCCCCTGGGGTGAGGCACCCTGGAACACAGGCCAGTAGCGCCCAGAGGCGGAGGGACACCCACCCAGGCCACATCCCTGAGATCTGGGTACAGAGGCTCAGAGAGACCCCAGTCTTGAGCTATGCAGACACTGCTCCAAGGCCAGGCCAGCTGTCCCCTGACCACACAGAGCCCCGCAGCCCCTGGGCCAGAACTCACCCAGGGGAGCTGGGGGCCTGACTCGGCCAGAGGCTAGGTGCGGTGGCCCAGGGGCAGGGAAGGGCCTGAGGACAGCACAGGCTCCAGCTGGCTTCCTGCCAGGCTTGGACAGTTCTCCAGTTTGGAGGCTGAGGTGGAGTGAGAGAGGAGTCTATTTACAGATGCCCAAGCAAACATCGTCCCCATCCTGGGAGCAGGCCAGTCCCGCTCTCCAGTAGCCATCCTCTGAGCCTCCTGGGGTCAGCACAAGGTTCTGACCCCGCCAGGACTGGCACCGTGGCACCCTGGCACCGTGGCACCCTGGCTCCCTGGTGTGGCGAACTCCTCAGTGGCCCAGCATTACCCTGCCCCCAGCAGACAGGAGGGATGGCCCTGAGGAAGGGTCTGGCCTCTTTTCCCCGTGAACCTGCCCTGAGATAGGCATTCTGGACACGCTGGCTCAAGCTGAGGGCCCTCAGCCTGGCGCGCTGTGAAAGGTGGAGTGTGACCCAGGAAGCGGTCACTCTTAACCCCACCAGCATCTCGCCTCCCCTGAGACCTGGGCCAATGTGTGACCTCAATGCCCAGGCTGCCCCTTCAGCTCTGGGTATGGCCTGGGTGAGCCCCATAGCCTCACCCTGTCAGCCCCCTCTCCATACCCAAGCCATTCCTCAGGGCTGGCCTGGTCATTCCTGGTCCTCACCAGGTGAGTTGAGCAAGACACTCGACCTCCCAGAGCCTCACCCACCTGGTGGGATCAGCATCTGCCCCTGGTGCTGGTGCCTGTAAGGGGTCCCCTGGTCTCCTGCAGGGCCACTGCTGAAAGAATCCTCCACGCGAGACAACTCGCCAGGGAGAGTTCCAATTTTATTGCAAAAGGCTCTGTGCTTATATAGATCTAAGGGGAGATGGCAGGGCTTAGGTAAATGGCAGGCCACCCGTTCATTGGCAAGTTCTTCCAGATATCAGCTCCAGAGCCCAGGAATTAGTTCTTATTGGGGCTAAGGTTCCCCGCCAGCGAGATTTGAAATTGGGGCCGGCAGGAGAGTTCAACCCGCGAGAACTTTTCGAGCCAGTGGAAAAAAGGGAAAGTAGGAAGAGAAGGTCCTTAGACGCCATGTTGAGGTTTTTCTCTGGGGTGCAGCTGGCGTTATACTTTTCCCAACAACTGCCCCTCCTTCCAGCCTCTGCAGGGCAGCAGGCTTTCCCTCTTGCTGCATGTACAGCACCCAGTGATCGGCTCCCGTTGGCAACTGTGCCCCAGGGCTGCAGGGAGGAGCTCCTGGGGCCCCTTTTGGACCAGCCACCCCTGGTGGCTGCCAGATCGGGTGTCTTAAGGCACCTGCCAGGATCATTCTCTTCCCCTGACCAAGCCACCCAGAACCCGTGTGTGCCTCTCACTATCCCCGCTGGGCACCCAGGACAAGGTATAGTCTGGACATGGGAGTCAGGCAGAGCCGAGGGCAGGGGCACCCATGATGCAGACCCATTCCCCATGTGGACACAGAGGACAGGAACAGGGAAGTGACTCCTGCTCACTCCACAACAAGCCAGCTACAGAGTCCAGGGGACAGCAACAGCCACCTTGGGCAAGGGAGGCTCTGTGTCCAGCATGGAGGCAGGGAGAAGTGTGCCCCCACCCCAGAAATTAGGCCACCGAGTGAGTGCCGTCTGGCGGGTCAGAGAGGGTTTCTAAAAGCCAGTAAAGGGACAGCAGAGGTGGTGGGTGGGCGTGTGCAGGCCCCAGGCCAGGGTGCAAAGCTGTCTGCACTCTCGAGGGCGCCAGGCTCCTGTGTGGCGCAGCAGTGCCTGTGACTGGGCAGCTCTCCAGAGCAAGTCCAGAGCCACAGCTCCTAGCCAGACCCTGTGCCGTGGCCTGCAGTCCCCGGGGCCTGACTAGCCTCCTGGCTACCTCGGCGTGACCCCACTGGGCAGCCCCTTCAGTGGTCTTAGGATCAACCTGACCCCAACCTAACTGGGATCCACCTCAGGCCAGAGCCCTGGGCAGGGTCTGCAAAGGTGGGGGCCCTGTGGGTGTGGACAGAGCTTCCGACCAGTGGGAGCCCCAGGCCTGCCCTCTCCTTCCTGGTGCCCTCAAGGAGGGACTCCCCCTGTAGAGCCCAAGCCCAGAACCTGCACAATGCTGTTGGGGAGGTGATGGCAAGGGGCAGGGCTCCCGGATGGCCTCCCAGAGGTGGGTGCTGACCCCTCCAGGAGGTCTGGATATTCCTGACCCCATGAGACAGGGAGGGCTGCTTCTCTCTGCCTTAGCAGAAATGCTCCACACAGCCCAGCACCAGGGCAGCCCCTAGGCCATCTTCAGCCTCACCAAACACTGGTCCTCAGCCTATCAGGCCTGGCTTCCCCCTAGAAGGAAGGACGGGGTCTGTGCCTCCCTGGCCCCTAGCATGGCATCCCATCCTGGACAAGGCCTGGGGGCAGCCCCACCACCTGCCCTGCTGGTCAGCTACCAGCCAGCTGGGTTGGCATGTGACAGGCCCTCTTTCTGGTCCTGCCATGGACAGGCTGGATGGTGCCACCTGTCTTCTCCCCGATGCTCTCAAGGAACCAACAGGTAAGTTCCTGGCCCTCTTTGGTCCAGCTCTTTCTAGCTCGTGATTCTGTGGTTGCTCTTCTCCTTCTCCCAGCTCCCCTGTGCTGCCTGCTCTGGTTGGTCTGCTCATCATGTTCTGTTTTCTGGTGTTGTGGTGGGAACTGATGAATCAGTAAGAGTGTAAGTTACAGGTTCTAGATTAGTAAAAAAACCCAGATTATAGATACAAGGTCTTGATGAGTCAGATAAGACAATTATAAAGCAAGAACTGTCACAGGCAGGCCTCAGCCTCCATTTTGCTGCCTTCTCTAAAAAACTGTTGCAATGGGGCTGGGCCGGGGCTCAGCGGTACAGCACTCACCCAGCACATGCGAGGCCCTGGGCTCGGTCCTCAGCACCCCATAAAAATAAATTAAAAATAAATAAATAGAATGAAGTGTCCAACTACAACTAAAAAATAAAAACTGTTATAAGAGCTGTTTCTGAGGAGCTGAAATGAAAGCTGTTTTCTTATAAGAATTGTTTTTCTGCACTTTGTACCCCACAAACCGTACCCTCTTCAGGATGCAGCGGTGGTCGTGGTGAGCCACATCCTGGGTGCCCTTGTGGGTATGCATGACTTTGAGGTAGATTCTCGCTCCCACCAACCCCTGCCCCAATTCAGGAGGCGACTGCCTAGCGCCTGCTCGAACCCGGGACTGTGGTCAACTGAGCTGCAGAGCTGACGCCTTTTCTCGCTTCTGTACTCGTTGCTTGCTAACTGGAAAATTCCAGTCCTGCTTAGGGCTTGCAGGTCCAGCTTACTGTTTGTTGACCCCTGTGATGGGCGTACTTGCATGGCGTCTTTACGTTCCCAGGACACAGGCCAGGAGGTTGCTGATCTCCCACAGAGCTTCAGTCTCAACGGGTGGGTGACAGTCCCTGGCCAGATAAATCAAGCGCTCATTGATTTGAATGTGGACTTAGAGTGTTTTCTGAATGGCTCCCCATTACACGGAAGGTGGAAGATCAGGTCCTTCCCGAGGACCTGCCCTCTCCAACACAGCCCCTGGGCCTGCGGCAGCTGCCTCTGCAGCCTAGGACTCCCCTTTCACCTTCCTTCAGCTGGAAATATTTTCTGATTTCCTTTTTTATCTCCCCATTGATCAATAGGTTATTTAGAAATGTGTTGTCAGCCAGTTTCTAAATATTTGGAATCTTATCAATATCTTGGTTATTAATATCTAATTTCATCCCATTGCAGCTCAAAAAGAAAATAATGTGCATGATTTCCATCCTCATACGTCCATCGAGACTCGGGACCCAGGCTGTCCTGGTCGGGGTTGGGTGTGTTCTCTTTCTGCAGGACACAGTGCTCTGTGGGTGCCCCACGGCCACTGGGGCTCTCCCCTGCACCTTGCATCCCATCAGGAGTGTCTGCTGCTTTGTGTGCTTTGAAGGTCCGGTGTCAGGTCTTGAGCTTTAGGCTGCTCTGTCCCCCGATGACCCTCTACCATTTGGAAATGGCCTCTGCTCCGGTTTCTTCCTTTGCTTGAAACCTGCTCTGTGGGATATCGCTAAGTCCTTCCTGCTTCCTTTCCCCACCCCGTGGTACCGGGGATTGGACCAGGGGTGCCCTAGCACTAAACTGCGTTCTCAGTCCTTTTAATTTTTCAACCTTGAGACAGGGTCTGACTGAGCTGCCCAGGCTGGCCTTGAACCTGTGACCGTGCCACCTCCACTGCACCTGGCTCTTTCTCTTCCTTGGTGTCCCCTTCCCTCTGTCTCCACTCTTCAGTTCTAACCTACTTGTGTTTGCACGAGTCCCCTGGGGTTCCTGGCAGCGGCTGTCAGTCTTCCTCTCGTCAGTCTGCCTGTTCTGGCGGAGGGTTAGAGCATCATGGTGGGTGCGCGTCAGCTGGAGTCCTGTTCCACTTGTCTCTTCTGTTTTTTTTTTCCCCGTTTTTCCTCTTTTTCTGTCTTCTCTTTAATAAACAGGTTAATTTTGTTACGGTTTTATATTGTCTCCTTGGTTGATTTATTATCCAGAACTTGATGTTTCCCTATTTCTTTTCTTTAGTCATTATTTAATGCTTACACCTTAACTTATTACAGTCAACCTTCAAGAAATATTGTGCTGGACACAGTGGCACATGCCTGGAATCTCAGCAGTCTGCAGGTTGAGGCAGGAGGATTGAAGTTCAAAGTCAACCTCAGCAACTAAGCAAGACCCTCAGCAACTTAGCAACACTCTGTCTCAAAATTTAAAATTTTTTTTAAAGGGATGTGGCTCAGTGGTTAAGTGTCCATAGGTTTAATCTCTAGAAGAAAGAGAAAGAAAGAAAGAAAAGTAGATTGATTGCATCGAGCTGAGATATACCTGTAGTCCCAGCTACTCAGAAAGCTGAAGCAGGAGAATTACTTGAGACCAGGGGTTCAAGACCAGCCTGGGAAGCACAGTGTAAGACTCGCCTCCCCCAAAAGAAGAAATAAATCATTCCACACTTAGTCTAATACTTTAAAACAGTAAGCTTCCATGTTCTCTGTCAGGCACTTTGGCTCTAAGTTGCTAAAAGTTCCATAATACCTTATTATTGTTTCTGCCCCGAGCGATCAATTATCTTCTAAAATGATCTAAAAATCAGAAAAGTTGCCATGTGCCTCCCAGGGCTGGTACTCTGTGTCTCCCCTTCTATCTCAGGGCTTCAGAGACAGCCTTTTCTGCCTTGGTGTCTGAGACTTCTCCATTTCACCTTTATTTTTCAAAGATATCTTTGCTGGGCATAGAATTCAAAATTGACAAGTGTGTGTTCCTCTTTATTTGGGGTTGGGGAGGGTCCTGGTATTTTAGACACTCCTTTGTTCTGATGCCTGTGTTGATTCTGACAAGAAGTCATGGCCAGCCTTATCTTTGACCCTCTGTACAAAAGTCCGTTTTTAAATCTTTCTCTTTTCCACAGTCACAAGTGACGTGACTACCATGTGCTCTGGGGTGACACTCTCCCCGTTTCCAGTGCACGGGGATGTGCTGAACCTCTGGGTCCACAGTTCATGGCTTATGTCAGATCACAAAACGTTTGGCCATTACCTGCCTGTTGGAGGTCCTCCTCTCAGAGACCCCGTGCCATGTCAGCCCTCCTGAAGGTGCCCGGCAGGGCTCCAGCCTGCTGCTCTGTGCTTCCTTCCCAGTGGACCCTAACGTGTCCTCACGTTCACGGACGGTCTTCTGCAGTCTAATCTGCTCTATCCCGTGTATTTGCGGTGTATTTTCTCAGTCTAACTTACTTTCCACCTTTCGAAGTCAGGTTCTGTTTTAAGCTTCCTCTGCTGCCTCCCCACCCCCCCCACCCCTCCACCCCTGTTCATGTCCTCCTCTACCCACTGGGACACATGAAATGGCAGCTGTGTCTCCCTGTCCTTGCCATCGACGCTCATCTCTGTATTCCCAGGCTTGTTTCTGGTCATTGGTCTGCATCCTCCGCCTGGCCAGTGATGCTTAATTGTGTCAGGCATTTCACTGGATGGGCTTCATATTGATCAAACTTTGAGTTTTGTTCTAGGAAGTGATCAGAAGCTTTTGAGGAGTGCTTCAGCTGTGATCCTGGGGCCAGCAGGGGCTGATTTGCCTGCCATAAGGCAGGTCCCTGCAGAGCAGGCCCACTATGGCCTGTGACTGGCAGGGTTTCTCCTGGCCACGCTAGTGAAGCTCCCAGGTCAGTGCTAGCTCTGGGGATTGTCTGCCGGCTCCTACCAGGGGTGCTGTCCACGCCTTTGGGTAGGTTCCCCAAACTCACACAAGGATCAGAACTCCGTTGAAGGTTGTGGGAAGTCCTCTACCAACCTCCTGGCTCTCTTCTGGGATACTTTTGCCTTGTGAATTCCAGCATCTTTGCCCCCCTTAGACACCCGCCAGTCTCCTTCCTAGGACACTGTGCACTGTTCCAAAACGGCCTGCCCAGTGCCTGAGGGCAAAGATAGCTCACTCCCTGCCCCCTTTATTCAGGGGTCACTGCCCTGTGCCACCTGTAGAGCAAGATCTGAAAAAGCATTATTTTGTGTACTTTGCCTCGATTTTCAGTTTTTAAAGTCAGGACAGTGAATCCACTTCCCATTCTGTCATGGGGTCTGATGGTTCCACACGGCTGGGATTGTGGGAATGGGGTGGGCTTTACTCCCTCCTGCATCAGGACTTCCGGCACATTTGGTGAAAAGCACGACCATCCAGCCCAGTTGCCATGAACCCCAGAATCAAGCTAGTATCCAGCAGCCAGGCCCATAATAGAGTTAAAGAAGAGAAAGAGAAAGAGAGAGGGGGCGCTGTCAAGGTCAAAGGAACCAACACTCTTGAAATAAACCCATACAGCAACAGCTGAGCGTGTTGAGGGCTTAAGCATCAGATCTGCTTGAAGAAACAGGAAGTGCACTCACTGTCCTGTCCATAAAAACTGGAAAACAAGGTAAAATATCCAAACAATGTGATTTCTTTCACAATAGAAAAAACGAAAATTTTAGGGCCCAGAAAGTCTCTTAAATTTTGCCTTAAACAGGCCATAAAATAAAATGAAAAAGTTTTAAGTCATATAAAAATAATCATTTAACACTGGAATCATGACAGTGGGAGGGAAGCGTTAACCACATGAAATGGCAGCTGTGTCCCCTGTGTCTCCCGGACTTCCAAGGCTCCTAAGCTCTGCTAGTAGACCAAGGCGCAGAGGCGTTCCCAGGCAGTGGGTCACCGGGCAGCGAAGCCGGCGTCGGTCCGGAGTCAGCTCACCCAGGGGAACGGGTTTAGCCCGCCCGGCCGCTGCAGGAGAAAGCTCACCGTGGGAGGACTCCGGCGGGACACGGGGGACAGCGCTCGGGAGGTGCGCACTCGCCTGAGGTCACCAGGTTGACACTGCGGTGCTCCTTGTGTGTCGAGGTCTCCGCGGGCAACCCTCGAGCCGGCCAGGGCCACTCGAGGCAAAGTACACAAAATAATGCTCAGCACAGGGGCAGCCCAGCGGCTGGGCCGGCGGTGAGCTCTGGTGGCGGAGAGGCACGGGGCGGGGCGGGGGCCGGGGCCTTCGGCGGGACAGGGCGGGGCCTACGGTGAGGGGGCAGAGAGGCAC
>NW_025999949.1:36655625-36662111 GCF_001458135.2 Marmota marmota marmota | reverse complement strand
GAGGCCGCGGGTGAGTTCCTGGCGCGGCGGGGTCTCGAGCTGTTGAAGGTCACTGTCTTGGTCACCAGGTACCGCACCCGTCTGGAGCCCTCCCTTGGTTGTGCCGCAGTCTTTGGGGCGGGGCTCTCCGAGAGGGGGCGGGAAGCTCCGGAGCCGCAGGCTCTGGGAAACGGGTCGGGAAAGACGGGAGTGTCTTCCAGGGAGTCTGATTTAGTCCCTGGGGGCAGGGTCGGCCCTTGTATGCGGCGGGGAGAAACAGTCCTGGTCCAGATCCCCGCTTCCCGGCCAAATCCCTTCCCAGACACGGGCCCTCTCCGCCCCAATCACCCGGACTGGGAGTTCTTCCTCCCGCCCTCCCTAGGCCTGTCAAGTGCATCTCCCTGGGTTGTGGTCAGAGCTCATCGCGACCCGGGGCTCCTGCGGTGCTGAGGACTCAGACCTGAGAGCCCAAGCAGGCTCCTGAGGCCTTCCTGGGAGACGGAACACAGGGTCGCCCAGGGGCAAAGTGGAGGGAGACTAGTGAGAAGAGACGCTCCTGGGGCGCAGTCCTGCCCTGCCCTGCCTGCTGGGCCCAGGGCCCTAAGGGGAGGGAGCTGGGTACCAGGCTTCCGTCGCCTTCCGCAGGGCAGCTCCTGTCCAGGGTACAGGTCTTCAGGGCCCTCCAGCCTCCCCTACTCTTCTCTAGCCCTGCCCCTCATCCTCCAGGCTGTGCCTCAGTCTTGGACTTGGTCAGTGCTGGTCTCTGGTTGGAATGCGCTGTCTCTGCTGCCTCTAATCGCAAGTGTCCAGAAACCCTGTCCTAATAGATATCTATTGAGTTGGGTGACTCCTTTGCCCACCACATGCCTGCCCAGCACTGACCACCTGTCTTTGTCACCAATTATGCAGCCTGCCTCCCTCCTCTAGGCCTGGAGCTCTGGGAGGGCAGGGGCTGTCCCCGTCCTGAGCTGGACCTGAGACTGGTGCTGCTCACCTCCCCACCACCACACTGTCGCTGCCCTCCAGTCATGGCGCCCCTGCTCGTGCTGTTCCTGGCCGCCCTGGTGGGCCTGCCTCTAGGTAAGGTAGCCAAGGCCAGAGGGGTGCAAGACCCATGTTTGGGGGAAGCAGGCTGGAAGTGGAGAGGCTGGCTACAATTCCCAGTGACCACCTTTCCTTTCCTTCCAGTTGTCCCGCGGTGGGGAGGGATTGGGCTGGGCAGTGGGTGGGGCTTCTCCCAGTTCTGTGACCACCCCCTCATCCTGACCCAAGCCCAGGCTCTGGACTGCCATGTGTGCGCCTACAATGGAGACAATTGCTTCAACCCCATGCGCTGCCCGGCCATGGTCACCTACTGCATGACTACACGTACCTGTGAGTCTGGCGGACCCTGGTCCCTGCCCCAGAGCATTGGGGTACAGGAGGGAGGGTCCTTCCTGGGAGTTCCTGCTGAGGGTCTGCTTAATGGCCCTGCATGCCGGGATTGAGCCAGGCAGAGTCCCTCCCCTCTCAGGAAGGCCTTCTTGCCTCTTCAGACTACACCCCGTACAAGATGAAGGTCAGCAAGTCCTGCGTGCCCAGATGCTTTGAGACTGTGTATGATGGCTACTCCAAGCACGCGTCCACCACCTCCTGCTGCCAGTACGACCTCTGTAATGGTGCTGGCTTGGCTGCCCCAGGGACCCTGGCCCTGGCCCCCCTTCTCCTGGCCACCCTCTGGGCCCTGCTCTAAAGCCCTGGTTCCCCGGCAGACCCACTCGAGGACAGAGCTCTCAGGAGACAGCTGCACGCTCTCACATGGTGTCCCCACCTGACATTCTGCCTCCCAAGACCCCCTCAGCCACACCCGGACACAGAGCTGTCTGCAGAGGGACTCCTGGCCTCCCACCGCCCACAAGGCCTCACTCTGAGGCCACGGGCTTTCATTTTTAAACAGCTGCTGTGTGGGACTGGGCCTCCCAAGGGTGCCTGGCCTTGGTGGGCAGGCTGGGCCCTGCCTGGGTCCAGGGACAGAGATCTGGGAAAGTGCTGTTTATGGGGAGGTCCATCAGCGGAGAAGCACTGATTTGATGGGAGTAGCGCCAGCCCCACCCTGTGTGCAGCAGCTGGTGGGTGTGCTGGAGCGGGAGGGAGACAGGAACCCACTGTGGGGCAGGCAAACCCAGCAGGACCTCCCTGCATCCTACTGAGGCCAGCTGCTGCCCAGGGCATGTGAGGTGGAACTCTCATTGTCAGCTGTCACAGGAACTGTGCCTGGCCTGGTGTCTGAGTGGCCCTCAGCATAGGAGGGGTCGCCCTGCCTCGACAGACCCAAGGAGAGATTTGTGCCCTCCTGATCAGCCAGACCTCTAGCTTTCCCATCCCCACCCCCACCTGGGTGCTGGACAAGCTTAATCAGCCCAAGACTGGCAGGACTTGGAGTGGGCAGGCCAAGCTATATTTGGTCTAGCCTGCACTGACCAGGGCCAGGGCTATTCTGGGCAGGGCAGGGCAGATAGGCCACCAGGCCTGGTCCTCAGCCCAGTGGCCCTGGTAGAGAAAGAAATGTGCCCACAAATCAGGCAGCCTTGGGGAACAGGAGGACCCAAGGGACAGTGAAGTGTGACAACAGGAGTGGGATCCGAGGCTGCCTCCTGGGTCCTGCAGGCCCCTCTGCCCTGCTGATTGTTCTAGATCTCAACAGAAGGGAAGGAGTACCCAGGGAGGCCCCCAGGGCTGCACCCTCTGCCTGAGAGCCCTTGACCCCAGGAGCTCCACCCAGCCCAGAGCTGGGAGGCTGGGTCTGCCCAACACCTGCCATTCAAATGTAGAGGGCCTGGGGAGCATCTGTCCTTTCCAGTGAGACCAGATGGGGCTGGATCCTCTTCCCTGACCAGTGCCCCAGACCAGTGCTGGCTGACGAGACCCCGAAGCTGATCCAGCCCAGGTGGGCAGGATGGTGGCCAATGTTCATGTGTAGCATTATCCCTGGCTCCAAAGCATGGTCCTCATGGGGGAGGCCTGCTGGACGCTGCATTCTGAGACCTTTGCTTGTGACTACGCCTCCAGGGGTGTTCAGGAGATGAGGACTTCCATCCTGGGGCTCCTCTCCCCAGCCTTATGCTGGGGCTGGGGGGTGGATTTTCCCACCTCCGTTAGCTTCTCTGGAGACAGGTAGCTGGATGGGGAAGTGGAGTCCCACTGAGGGCTCGCCAGTTCCTCAGGGAGGACAGTGTGGACCTCTTGCAGAGGTGACTCTGGTGGGAAGGGGCCCAGGGGTAAGAGCACATTGACTTCCCAGAGAGAGAAAGGAGTAGCACACACAGGGGGCAGGCCTGGACACACACTGTGGGGCCAGTGCCAAGCCCAAGAGACCACCCTGGCTCCAACTGACATCTCCTTCCCCCAAGGCCCTCTTTGCAGGCTGGCAGAAAGCCAGGTACTGACCTGAGCTCCCACTGGACCCCCACCAGCAGGCAGCCAGCCTCAAGACAGTAGTGACCAGTGCAGGTCTCAAAGTACTGGCTGGGGGCAAGGGACAGGTGTGGGCCCTGACTCCATAGGAATGGCCCAGGAAGCTGTCACTACCCCACTTGTGCAAGTCCATTGTCCCCAGTCAGATGGCATCCTGTGACAGAGCTGTGTGGGGCCCCAGGCTGGTCCTTCCTTTGCTCTCTGTAGCTCCCCAGGGTGGCTGGAATGCTGCAGGGGCAGCTGCTCAGACCTGCCTCCTACATCTATCTGTCCATGTCTCCCCCCCTGACCTGCCCCAGCCCAGTGACCACACTGCCCCCAACCCCAGTACTGTGCTGCCCGTGCTACCTCCACAGCCAGGGGTCCTGCCTGCCTGGCCTGTCCCTGGGACCTACTACAGAGCATGTGGAAGGTGTCCTGCTGGGCCAAGGCTGGCCGAGGGAAGTGACGGCTTGCATACTGGGGAATTGGGACAGCAGTGCTGGGGGTTGGCCTGTCCTGATCCTGTCCACTCCCACTGCAGCTGGCTCTGAGCACTCCATGGCAGCCTGCAAGGCAGGAGCCACAGCCATGCCCCAACAGGCGAGGAGACTGAGGCCCAGAGAGGGGAAGCCATTAGTTGCCCCAAGGCCAGCTGGCCTCCCACAGGCCCACAGCCCAGCCACCTTGCAGGTTCTTCCCCCACAGGCTGCTCCTCCAGGCCTGGGAGTGGGTGGAGTGCTTAGAACCTTCAGAGTCTTGCCATGTTATGTAAGAACCTAGGAGCAGGAAAGCTTGGAAGGGAAAATTGGAACCATAGGTTTGAGAAGCCACAGGCCAGTCGGATCCAGTCCTGCAACCGGCTGTGAAGGGGAAGGCGGTGAACAGGCAGAGGAGGGCAGAGGGGCACTGGGCACCAAGGGCTGGCCCTCCTGCCTGCGTCTGGGCTCAGGTCTGCAGGCCAGACAGTGGATGTCCCTGCTCTGGGAGAAATAAGAGCCCCTCCAATGTGGGTGAGTGCTCAGGGCTATTCGCTGCTGCTCTCTGTGGAGTCCCAGCCTCGAGACAGGCTTCGGTTGACACTGTGGTGCCAAGAGTGTTGTGTGTTCTCCGTGGCCCTGTCTAGCTGCCTAGACCCCCTGTCTAGCTGCAGCTCTGGCCACCGCCTGCAGGCCAGGCCTGCACCAGCAGCAAAAGGCATGCTCGGCAGCTGTGGGCCTGGTCTGGCCCTGTCACAGCGAGGCTGTGAGGTGGAACTGTGGCAGGCCAGGCCCTGCCGTGACATCTGGACTCTCCCCAGGAACTGGAGGTGGGAAGGGAGGCGACTGGCAGCTGCACCTCCCAGCTTCCTCTCAGTGCCTGTCACAGGGCATGTGTGTTCTCAACCCCAACTCTGAAGACACAGAAATAGAGGGTCCCCTTTCCTCGCCACTCCATCCCTTCCCTAGCACACTTTGTGGGTCCCAGAACTCTGGGCTTCTCAGCAGAGCTCCAAACCTCAGCCCTCTCATTGACAAGACGGCCGTGGGTGTAAGTTTCCAGCCTGGGGCCTGGACACCAGGGGCCCCAGATGGGTGATGCCCTTCCATCCTAACTCCCTAGGGTCCAGGAGCTTCCTGGGGCCATGTGCCTGCCAGCAGCTAACGTTAACCCTAAGTCCCAACTCGCACCTGGCCAGGATGTGAAATGCCACCCCTGTGCCACAGGTGCCCCCTTACTTAGCACACATACCCAGCCCCCAGGAGAGGTCCTGTCAGTGTCCCCTGTGGAAGGCATGAATAAATGGACAGATGCATGTGTCTGCCCCTCTCTCCCTCCGACAAGGTGGCCTGAGCCCAGCCTCGCCTATCCAGTCTGCTTGGTGGGGTCTCCTGGCCGGGGTGGTCCTGCCTCTGTCTACCCCAGCCCTTCCATCTCCAGTTTTCCTTCATCTCCTCCAGGCCTGATCTGACTGGGATCAACCCAGGCACGGGGTCGGGGGCAAGAAGTTTCCTGGGGCTCCCTGGGAATCACCCCCAGTTCCATGAGAGAGAGACAGACCCACCAGCTCTGAGGAGCCACAAGCCCTGGGGAAGGCCGAGGGCCTGGGAGCTCAGGACCTGCTCTATTTCCCCGTCCCTCTTCTGTTCCTGACCTATTTCCCCACCTCCCCCTAGGAGGAGGGGCTGAATCTCAGAATCTCCCTCCTCTGGGCCCCACCTCCCCAGCCTAGGAAGGCCACCAGACAGGAGTAGACCAAAGCCACTGGGCAGCCAAAGCAGACAGCAGGGTGCCGGTCAGCAGGGTCAACTCCCTCTGATAGCCCCCAGCACCCCCTGTCCCCACTGGCTTTTGGTAGAAAGGCCCCTTCCTTGCAGTGTGACTCTTCTGGCTCCTACCCCATCTTGGGGTCCCCTGAACACCCAGGGCCTTCTGCCCCACCCACCCCCGGGGGGGGGGGGGCTCGCTCGCGGTCCAGCCCTGTACCGCACAGCGCCGGCCTTGCCTGGAGCTGCTCACTGCTTCCCGGAGACAGACCCATGACAGGCTTCCTTGGCTTTCCTCGGTCCCTGGGACGTCGGACAGGTCTGCAGGCCCATCTGGCACCAGCCGCCCTCTAGGTGGGTGCTGAGGGAGGTTCTGGCTTCCAGCCAGCCCTCAGTTTCAGCTGCACTTCATGGCGCAAGGGGTGGGCTGGCCGCCTGTGCCAGACCCGGGGAGAGCGCCCATCCCACGCCAGCCCCTGCCACAGCCTCGGTCCTGACAGCAGTGGACAGGGAAGCAGGCTCAGGGCTCCGACCAGGCTCACTAGAGGACAGTCCATGGCACCTCTGGGGCAGCCTGCTTCCACCACCGCCTGGGCCAGCCCAGCTCCTGGCTGAGCTGGATGCTGGGTGACTCAGAGCTGGGAGCCAGTGGCCGGGAGGCAAGGCGGGGTGGGAGCAGTCAGGTATAAGGGCACGCCAGGGCGCCAGGCCTCCCCTTCACCAGGAGAACATGCGGCTCCACTTCTGGCTCCTGCTGGCTGTGGTCTTGGGCCTGGAGCTGGGTGAGTCTGGGGGTCAGCCCACCCCCACCCCTCCTCCCCTCCCACAC
>NW_025999949.1:36645209-36655605 GCF_001458135.2 Marmota marmota marmota | reverse complement strand
CCTCAGTTCCACCGTGACCCCTCACGCACACATTAGCAGGTGCACGGCCACTCAGCACAAGGGTGCTCCAGCTCTCCGGCCTCGGCCCAGCTGGCCTGTCTCCTGAGGCCACCCTGTCCTGATGCCTGCCCCCTCTGTCCTCGGGTCATCTCCTTCTGGCTCTGCCTTCCCTCTGACGATGCCCACGTCCCCTCCACTGGATCTTCCTGCCCAGCCTTGAGCAGCTGGCCCACTGCCTACCTGAGGGTCCCCTGCCTGAGGGACACCACTCAGACACCCAGCGGGGCCTGGCCTCTCCGTCTAGCAGCTGGACAAAACCAGCCAGCCCGTGACCCACCAGCTCCTTCGCCTCCAAACCACACCAGCCCCGGTTCCTGCGGCCCCACCCGACAAAGCCTCGGTGTCCCCATCTGTGGGTGGGCATGCCCTGGGGCCACAGAGCCCCCTTAGATGGCACCCATTCAGACGTCTCCATCCCCAGAGACACCCTTCTTGGCCTGGCCCCACAGGAACCTTCTGTCCCGGGAGAGGCCACACCACTGATCCTGAGGGTCTGACCGGGTCATCAGGGCAGACCCACAGGCCTCCTGGGATCGAGCTCAGAGTGAGGGGAAGCCTCTGCCATTGTCAGGCGGGGCTCCAAGGGGCAGCTGCACTGTCCAGGGTTCGTACCCCAGAGCATCCCGACTGGAGGGCGCCCTGGGCCCTCCCTGCCCCTGCCCCAGAGGAACAGACCCCAAGCTGGTCACAGACGAAGAGTCGGTGCCTGCTCTGTCACACATGGGCAGTGCCATCTCTCCAGAGTTCACGGTGGCCCAGGAGGGGCGGGCTGGCCCCCGCCTGCTTCAGATGAGCAGATCAGGCCGGAGGGAGGCGTCGGGCTGTAGCGGAGAGTGGCGCTGAACGCCCACAGGCCTTCTGCCCCCAGAGCCCACCCCTCAGCTCTCCTCCCTCCTCTCCAGACCCCCTGCCCAGGCGCCAGGCGCTGCTCTGGCTCTGTCCCTGTGACCCCACACTCCATCCTGCAGGCAGTGTCCCACTGGGCACTAACACTTGTGCTGAAGACAAACCCCCATAAGGGACATGACCGTTCTTTTCTTGATGATCCAGCCTCCACCCAGAGTCATCCCGCAGGCCTCTCTTGGCCTCACTGGGTGTGGAGGAGGGTTGCTGTGTGGTGGATGCTTTGGGGGACACTGAGGAGCGGGAAGAGAGCCCCACCTCCAGGGCCTCGTGTCTGGTGGGGGTGGGGAAGGAGTCCTGAACACGAGGCCATCAGTGTAGCCCTCAGCTGGGGGCTGGTGTGCCAAAGGAGGCACCAATACTCCTGTGTGGAAATCCAGGTGGCCTTCCTGGAGGAGCTGGTCTTGTCTAGACCTGAACCTTTGACACTTGACAGGTATCTGCAGCAGTAGAGGTCAGAGGGGAGGGGCCTGGGACACTGCCATTAGGGTGGATGGGGCCGCCTGCACACTCGGCCCACTGCCTATCTGAGGGTCCTGTGCCTGAGGGACACCACTCAGACACCCAGCAGTGCCTGGCCTCACCGTCTAGCAGCGGAGCCCAAGCTCTCTGGGTAGCTTCAGCAGCTTGGGCAGGTGAGGTGCCTGGGCTTCTTGCTCCTGGACGGGGTCTCGGCTTGCTCCGCCGTCCTGGTAGACCACTGAGCTGCCGAGGGGCCCTCTCCCTGTTGGGATGTCCTACTGCCACTGCTTCAATGTGCACAGGCCGAGGGCTCCACCAAGGCCCAGGGCTGAGCAGAGACCCCCACACACTAGCCCTGGGGGCGCTGGGCTGCTGTCCTCAGGACTGGGGGAGGGCGCCTGGCCAGGTGGGCATCAGGAGGGCTGTGTGGGGCCCAGGCTTCGACTCAGCTCCCTGGAGCACAGCAGGAGGGAGCCAGCTCGGGACCAGGAGGGGCCGTGTGCGCCACCATGGCGTGGGGGCTGGCCCTCTGTAGGCGCCCGAGCACCAGGACACTCTGCTTTCCTTGGGAGAAGGGAGGAGGGAGACAGGGAGTTGGGGATTAAGAAGCAGATGCAGGGCCTGGGGCAGGGGCAGAGGGCAGGAGTGGAGAGCAGGGGCATCGGGAGGTGGCAGCCAGGGGCAGGGCAGCCGGGACAAGGACCCCCATCTGCAGGAACAGGCAAACAGAGCTTAGTCCGCCCTGCATTCCTTCAGTCAGCCTGGCCCCATCATCTCAGCCACCAGATCGGAGCCCCCAGCTCTAAAGGGTCTGCCTGGGTCTCCAGAGGCGCAGGTGGGCATGGCCAGAGAGCACAGCCAGACGCCCACCAGCCCACCCTGCCACTCAGCCTCCCCCCAAAAGCCCACCCTCCCCACTCCCCCAAAGCGCCACTCCTGCTTGGTGTCCTGGCAGAGGGAGGCAGGCCAGCTGGCTCTGACGTGGTCACCTGCACCCTGTGACGAGCAGCTTCACAATGGTGGGCTGAATACCCGCATCTCACCCAGCCCTCAGTCGAGACCTGGAACAGGGTGCCCCAAGGTCCATGGGGACTGGCACCCCAGGATGGGACCGGGGGACTGGGCCACCAAGCTGAGGGACTGGCCTGAGGGTAGGAGAATGGGTGTGGCCCTACAGGAGGCACCCACCTGTGCCCCGTCTGTCTGTCTGTCTGCAGCTACAGCCCAGGGCCTGCGGTGCCACCTGTGCAAGGGCTTCGGAGGTTGCTCCCACGTGTCCAACTGCCCGCGGGGCTCCACCCATTGTGTGATCATCGCCACCCGTGAGTGGGCGGGGTGGCAGGCTACACCTTTCTTGCCCAGGTTTGGAGATCCAGGCTCAGAGGGGGAAGAGCCAGACCCAGGTGCCCAGCAGGTCAGATGTAGAGTGGGGGACATCTGTCAGACTCTGCCCTGGACAGGGTCCAGACCGGGGCCTGAACATGTCCGCTGTGGCCCATATTTATGATGAATCTGGATGTGACCCGGAGCTCAGGGGCAGGTGGGACAAGGGGATTCGGGCTGCTCAGAGCCTCAGGGACCCCCTCCTGCCTCCCCAGGGTCCCCCATCAGCTTCCAGGACCTGCCTCTGGTCACCAAGATGTGCTACAACGGCTGCCCTGATGTCCCCAGCCTGGGCCTGGGACCCCATGTATCCATTGCCTGCTGCCAGTCCAGCCTCTGTAACCATGACTGACCACTCTTCTCCATCATGTCCAGCCTGACAGACCATGTTCCCTACCCTGGCGTAGCCCCTGAAGACCCTCTCAGACTGGCCAGCCCACACCTCCCCAAACTCACTCTTCCTGGGGAAGTCCTGCGTGAAGTCTTGCCTCCATCCGCTGCAGTGCACGCCTAAGCACCCCTCCCTGTATTTCATCTCCCCCCCCACCACAGTCCCACAAACCCCCAATAAACTGTGGCCACCACACAGCACAAGTCGTCCAGTGAGAGCAGCGGCGCAGTCCAGGCTGGGGGTTAAAGCGATGGGTCCACCAGGCCTTGGCCCCCCCACCTCCTCCAAGCTGTGGCCTCCTCACCCCAGGCCGTCCCCAGTGACACCCACTCCAGCACCCTCCTCTACCACAAGTCCTCCCAGCTCCAGCCAGACAGCAGGGCCTGAAAGGTCAGCCCAGAGATGGGACCTAGTGACCTCCAGGCCAGCGCTGCTCCTGAGCCGGCGGGAAGGGGAGTCCAGAAGTCTCAGGGAGAGAGACTGGGAGGCTCTGGAGGCCCAGGGGAGGGAGGGGGCCTCCTGGAGGAGGTGGCGCTGCGGTGACAGGCCTCGCTGAACCTGTCAGCTAGGGTGGTGGCCCCCTGGCTCACGCACAGCTCCGTCACTGCTCATGGGAAACCTGTCCCCTTGGCCTGGGTGCTTCTGACACCTTCAGCCACGCCAACCCGCGGCCCTGGGCTTCCCGCTCCCCTCGCCGAGCTCCCCCAGGAGCCTCCGGGCCACTCAGGCCCTGCCGGCCCCTCTCTGGGCAGAGACTCTGCCACCAGCCTGCCCACAGGGCCCAGTGCCCACAGGCCACAGTGGAGCTGTGCCCGTGAGGTGTGGCAATGGGCTGGCCACCTCGGTGGCGATCGCTGTCTCAGGGTGGACACGGGAGTTAAGGCGGAGGGTTGTGGAAGCTGCCCACTCACTCGCTCAGCAAATATTTAATCACCAAGCCCCGGGCTAAGTTTCGGGCTCCTGGTTTCGGAGACAGTGAGGGAAGTCAGCGACCGGGTCCCTCCCCAGGTAAGTCCTGCCAAGGAAGCACACGGCAGGTCCTGCCCCCAGCCTCCCGTGCTCTCGCTTGGCAGCCTTCTCATGAAAATAAACAGATGCCCACGGGAGGGAGACTGCCCCAGACCACAGCAGCCCGACGCCTGGCACCCCAGCGCCCACCTCACCCAGAGAGCAAATAGCCGCCATGCTCGCGGCGCCCAAGTGGGCACAAGAGCGGGGAGCAGGGAGCGCGTGCCAGCTAGGGTGCCAGGGAGGTCGGCAGGGAAGGACGCCGCCCGCCGGGCGGGCAGCTGGCCACACCTGCGAGAAACCAAGTGAACAGGCCTTCCAAGGAGCCCAAGACTCCAGTGCCCCACGGTTCAGAAGTCCTCCCGAGGCTCTGACTGGATTTTCTCGTCTTGCAAACCATTAACTGAATGGAGAAGCCCAGAGTTACCACATGCCCCACAGTGGCGCCCCTGGGCACATACACCCAAGGGAGGTGGGGCTCGCCCACACAGACAGGCCACAGACGCTCACAGCACTGTTCACAGCAGCTGTGGAAAGCACCCAAATGTCCTCGCCTGGCAGCCCAGGGACAACAGGCGAGGCGCCCAGGGCGGACGCCACCCAGCCCCGCCACCTGGCTCAGCATGGGGACCCTCGCAACAACACTGAGTGAAAGGTGTCACACACACACAGACCCTGTCCTCCAGGGCTGTCCCAGGAAAGGGCAGCGTGGGGACATCGGTGCAGTGACCCGAGGCTGCTGAGGACGGGAGGCGATTCCTGGGAGGGGAAGTCAGTGCTTCCTTCTGCCACGGCTCGACACAGCACCGCCTCTGCTCCGCTAAATCCCGAGGGTGCTCTTGTCCATCCAAATAACCGGGAGACCCTCTCTGAAGAAGAGTGGTCTTATTTTGGAATAACGGGGTGTTGCCATGGCAGACTGGGGCTCGCTTGAGGAGGCTGAGGGCGGGGGAGTTTTCAAAGGCAAAAGGGAGAAGCCCGGGAGCTGCTTGGATCCAGAGCTCCACGGGCTTGGAGACCCCCCAGGACTTGGCGTCAGGGCTTTGGTGCAGGGGCCTCTGCTGTGCTCCGGCCAGAGCCTCCCGTCTGAGCTGCCCCTGTCCTAGAGAATGCTCGGGTGAACTGTGCGGGGACCTGTGTGGACGTGTGCCAGGCGCACAAAGCCCGGGACGGGTACAACAGGGAATCTCTCGTGGGGCTCTGAGGCATTCGTGGAGCAGGTACAGGAACGAGAGAGGAGCCCTTCCCAGCGGTTACTTCCTGGCTCTGGTTCTGTCTGGTCTGAGAAGAGGCTTTCATCCTGGGATCACCGACTGTCACATGCCCCAACAGCAGGCAAGCAATCTTGAAGCAGGCATGAGCTGGGCGCCTCCTGGCACCATGGGCATGGAGACAACACGAGATGGCATGGGCTGAGGGCTCACTTCCAGACACTCCCCCTCTTCCCCTACGAATCCCCAGGATGTGGCCTGCGCTTCTGCCTGACCAGCCCTCACCCCTCCTGGGGTCTGAGGAGCTATTTCATCATGTTCACCCCAAAAAAACTTATCATCAAGGACAGACAAAGGATGCGGATGGACAGGGGAGGACAGGTGCAGAGGGTGAGGCTGTGGGACAGGCACGGACTCCCAGGCCCTCCCTGGGTGCGCCACCCTCTGGAACCTCTGTGTGTCTGGCTGCCCAGAAGCTCCTCGAACCCTGTCCTTCTGGGGTCTTGGGAGGCCTCAACACGTGGCCACGGTTGGCACCCGACCACTGGTGACTGACTCGACCTCCAGCCCCTCGGACCTCCCCGGAGGCTGGTGAGGCTGCAGTGTATTTGGGGTGACCAGTCTCACCGTGAAACTATCCAGGGGCACCCAGCTGTCAGTCACCTTTTGAGCTCACAGAAGATACTCTGTTGCTCTGGAGATCTAGGAGATTGCACCAAGAAACTGGGTTGAGGACCAAGTGTGTGTTTCCCAGTAGCTGGGGAAGGGAAGGACAGGTGGTGGCTGAAGACGCTGTGCCTTTGAAATCAGAAGTGCTACCCACTGCAAGTGACTAAGACAGTCGGACCACGTGTGAGGTGGTGAGCCGCACATTGTGCGCAGCAGGTTCAAGCCGTCTGTCAAAAACTTGAAAGAAAAAGATGAACAAGGTGCCAAGTTCAGATGGAGAAATGTTCATGGATGACTCCAGTGCGATGACAAGGGACACCACAGCAAAGGCAAGGTGACCAGGAAATGCCCGCCCTGCAGGCCAAGGACTGTGCTCTCCAGGTACAGCGGGGGCTTGCAGCTCCCCAGGGAGGGGAAGCCCCGCAGGAAATGGGCAGAGGTCCTGCCCAGCCAGGCTGGTGGCTGACCACAGGGACTGACCACAGGGGTAGAGAGGGAAGCTCAGCCACAGCCCCACAGCCAGGAGGTCGGAGGCCATGGCCAGGAAGGAGGGGCGCTGCCCCAGAGGGCAAGTGGGGTACTCTCGAGTGCCCCTAAACACTGGCCCCATAGCGTCCCCTAGACACATCTGGGATTTGGGAGCCAAGGAGGGGCCAGATGAAACCGGTTCCCATGGCCAGGGGTGTCTCAAAAGGTCCTGTTCAGCCCATGGGTCCCCTGGTTGGTTATTGGCTGGTCATTTGCCGATTCTGTCTCTGGACTTCCTGAAGCCCGAGCCCAGGCAGAAGATGGCAGGGCGGGGGGGGGGGGGTGCCTACACTGTGAACGGCCAGCCCTGGGTGGGCTCTGGTTCCAGCGTGACGCAGCACTACCCCATGAACACTCCCAGGAATCTCAAGGGACTGTGCTGGGGACACAGCCAGAGGGGACAACACCAGCTTCCACGGCACTCGTTCCTCTAGACTCAGGAACAGGGTGAGGCCTCCCACGCACCATCAGAGGTGGCCTTTCCTGGCCGCAGCACCCCACCAGGGCCCAGGCAGTCCTCCCCAGAGCATGGGGCTGCCCCAGGGAGACAGAAGATAGGACAATGGAGGGGCCACAAAACGGGCAGCAGGGAGAGGCAGAAGGCCTGGGGTCTGGGCCAGGCTCCGGGCAGAGGGCAGCACGCCGGCCTCATGGGTGGAAGGCCCGCAGCACCCCCCACCCCTCCAAGGCCCTCCTTGGCCTCCCTTTCTCAGACCCCGAGAAAGGCACCAGGGTCCCAGCACACAGCCCCTCCCCGACCAGGAAGACGGGACCCTGGGCTGGCTGGCTGACCTCCCAGGGTGCTCCAGCCTGAGTGCGGGGAAAGGGCAGCATGCAGGGCAAACAGGCGGCCCACCCTGGGATGCGGTGGCCACTGAGGCACGGGTGAGGGTTTGTGGACGGGCGGAGGCTGTGCTTCCTCAGGGAGGGACAGCGGGGCCAGTGCTGAGGCGGGCGGCCTCAGTGGCCGTGGAGTGCCCGAAGGGACGGTCAGGTGGGGATTTTGTTTGTTGCAAGATGAGCCAGGGACGAGGAGCTCCTGCCGGGGCAGGAGGGAAGGCCCGGGAGGACCCCGCCGTGGCTGAGTTGCACGCAGGGCGGGTGGGGAGGACCGCAGGTGGCCCAGAGCAGTCCCACAACCACAGGACCTGGGTCTGCCAGCTCCTGGGTGAGCCAGGACTCCCTTCCTCCCCAGTGAAGAGTCCGTCCGGTCCACAGCTTGATTTCCAGAGGGAACCTGAACACAGAGCCCAGCCAAACCCACATGGCAAGAAAGAACTGAGCCAACAATGGGCACTCTTTCAGCGGTGAGTTCTGGGTGACCTGTTCATGGCAGTACACGTGCAGCTAGCTTGCTGGCTGGGAGCTGGGGCTTACACTGTGCTGGAAAGGCCACATGGCAAGGACCTGAGGGCTGTCTCCACCGACACCCGTCAGAGCCTCCCTGCCAGCTGCACATGAGCTGGGAAGCTGCCCCTGCCCGTTGAGCAGGGTGACTGCTGCCTATGCCAACCTGGACAGTGGCCTGGGAGGTGCCCTGGAGCACAGCAAAACTAGCCCATCTCTGACCCACAGAAACCTGAGACAGTGCATGTAGGTGACCATCGGATGTTGACTTATCACAGACGTTGGTTGACAGTGGACATGGAGTGACATGGGACACTGGGGACCACAGACACTGGATGAACACAGACTTTGGGACATGGTGGCGTAGGACACTGGAGACCATGTACCTCTGTAGCCATTCCACACTGGGCACTGGCTGGGCCACTGAGCTCTTAGCAGACACAGCCAAGGGAACTGACATGGCCTCTCCTCACGCTGCTCCCCCATGGACAGAGCTGCACCTTCACCTTGACCTGTAGGGAGAAGTCTGGTCAAGGCCTGAAGAGGGTCTGTCCAGTAGAGTCCCAGAATACCCAGAAGTCAGGCTGAGGGGCAGGGGAGGAGCAAATGGGCCACCTTCAATTCCTGGATCAAGGTTCAAGGGCAAGTTCTTGAGGGCCCAGCTCCAGGGGCAGAATCACCCCAGGTGAGCAGCATCTCTGCAGAGGCCCGCCCTATTCACACACTGAGTTCTGACCGTGGACACACGCTGAGCCCTGCCTGACCCTGGACATACACTGAGCCCTGACCCTGCTCACACACTGAGCCCTGACCCAGAGGTTCCGGGAAAAACTGAGGGAAGGGTGTGGCCCTCTTGGAGCACAGGCCCCAAGCAAAGCCAGCCCAGACCCTGGCAGGCCACATTCCTTCCTGCCCCAAGCAGAGAGGTGCAGCCAGTCTCCCAGGAGTCAGGCAGGAACTCTAGGAGGAGCCCAAGCCTGGGGTCTGGGTGGGTGAGTGTAAGGGGAAGGAGGAGCCCCTGCCTGAGGACAGGAAGGAGCCGTGGGAGGCCGCCTGGCAGGGGAGCTGGGTCAGACCTAGGGAGGCGCCTGGGTGTGTGTGGTGGGTGTCTGATCCAGTCAGCTGTCCCTCCAGGTTACAGCACGGTGGTGTGGTGACTGACATGCAAAATCAGACAGGCCCAAGCTGCTGCCTGGCTCACCAGGTGACCTTGCCTAAATCAATTAGCTTCTGAGAGCCCAGTTTCCTTATCCAACTAAAATTAATTAGCACTGTGCACCTCCAGAGCTGTCATGAGGAAAAACAGATCCAGCAGCTGCCTCTGACACACACTGGACTCTGGGCTGCCAGGCCCTCTCCCCTCCCGCCATGCACACTCACCCTGCCCGGGGCCCAGGAGGACGAAGGCTCTCCCGCATCAGGGGAAGCCCAGATCCCAGTGGAGCTGACCCAGTAGAAGGCCTAGGACCATAAAAGGACCATCAGAGACCCCCATAGGCAAAATTCCATCCATTGGAGGGGCATCTTCTGCAGTGGGGACCGAGAAGCAAGAATCAGGAAGGGAGTGAGACTCTGACACTCCACCGGCCCCACCCCAGTGTGAGTCCTGCCCAGCATGTTGAGACTGTGCCCTGGACCACTAGGGGAGAGACAAGCCAGGCCCCGTGGACCCAGCCATACTCCCCCCACATACTCTGGCAGCTGGGCCTGGAGCAGGGGTGACCAGGACCCCTGGGGATGCAGGTAGGGGTGGAAGCTATTGGTGGCTCTCTCCTGATCCTGGGGCAGGGAGGGAGCTTCCCTCAACTTCTTTACCAGCAGTCGGGCCAGGGAAGTCCCTCTGAGGGACCAGCAGGGTGGGGCTGGCCCCCAGAGGACACTGGGACTAATGTCCCCAACGTGACCCTGGCCCCTTCCCTACACTCACCCTCCAGCCAGGCCCTTTTCTGTTGACCCAGCAGTTTTCGTTTTTTGTTCCTTAAGCCTCTGAGCAAACTCTGGGCTGGTTGTGGATGGCACTGCAGCCCCACACCCGGTGCCCCAGATGGCCACCTCAAAGGAGCCCAGAGAGGGCAAAGTGGTCCTGGGAAGATTCCAGCCCAGAGTGCTAGACCAACAGTCTGCCTGGTCGGTGGCAGCAGAGGCAGCGTAGAGGGGTCCTGGAGAAAGCCCCTCCCTCGGCTGTCTCCTTCACGTCTGGGCCCCCGGACGTCCTGGGTGGGAGGGAGGAGGAGGAAGCAGAAAGGTTAGGAATTGGGGAGGGAGGTGGGGCCCCCGGTGGAGAAGGGGCAGCGCCCCAGGGTCCACAAAGGAGCAGTAGTACCAGCCTAGAGTGCCCGAGGAATGAGGAAAGGGCGGGGAGGGGCCCAGAGGAGGAGGGGGGCCTGGAGGGTAGGAAGGGGCGGGAGGAGAACCCTAGGGGGTGGGGTGTCCA
>NW_025999949.1:36630328-36644124 GCF_001458135.2 Marmota marmota marmota | reverse complement strand
CAGAAACAAGATCCCGCTAATCCGCTGCGCCAACTGGTCGGACCACCGCGCTGCGTTCGGAGCCCCGCCGGGCAGCGGGGACCATGCGAGGGATGAGGCTGGCACTTCTGGCGTTGGCTCTGGCCACCTGCGGGGAGCTCGGTGAGGGGCGCGGGGCTGGTGCGGGACAAGTTCTAAGCAGGACTGGTGGGTGGGTCTGTGCTCTGCAGGACGCCCTCACCTGTGGACACTGCGTACTGGTACTGTCCTGTCCGCAGTGAAGGCACCTCAGGACAGAGCCGCTGGGAGGAGGAGGACAGAGGGGAGTGGGAAGCTGTGTCCCACCAGTTCTGTCCAAGATGGGAAGGGACGCAACCGAGGGCTGGGTGTGTCCCGTGTGGAAGGACTGGTCCCTGGGCCCAAGTTGGACCGAGAAGGCCAGCCTCCCAGGTAGGGCAGAGCCTGGCCAGAGGGGCTTTGTACAGGGGAGGAGAAGGGAGGCCCTGAGGCTGGGGGGAACCTGGGAGTGCCGGTGGGGAAGGAGAGGAGGGAAGGAGACCCAGAGGGGTCCCACAGTGGGGTGATTCCTGGACCTGGGGTCTGAAAGAACAATTGGGACCCACATCCTGGACCTGAGGGGCCCCAACTCAACAGGAAAGGAGTTGGGTGGTGTGGGCTAAGCCAACATGCTCTGCCCATTGTCCAGAGTGAGAAACTGAGGTCAGCCTGAGTACCACAGAGGGGACACAGGGACCTGTGGCCTCCCTGCACACCTGGGCTGGGGCTTGGGCCAGTTGGAGCCAGCCAGGTCCCTGGGCTCCTGGACTTGGACAGGGACACCGTGCAGGGAGTGCAGTAGCTGGCACAGCTTACCCACCCGCACCACCCTTGGGGAGAGGACACTGTCCAGCTAGGACTTGCAGTCTCCTGAGCATAGCCGGTCACCCTGCACTCTGTGCACCTCCTTGCCTGACCCCTAACCCGTGTGCTGCTGAGGAAGTGGAGGGGATCCTTGCCTGTTCTCACTGAAGCCCTTCATCCCTTAGTGCCTCTTGCTGTGGCAGTGTCCAGGGCTTGGTCCCCTGTGCCTCCCAGCTGCTCGGAGTGGCTTTTCCCCACAGGTGGAGCCCACCTCCCCCAGGGCACCCTTGGCCTCTGGAACCCAGGGGTCCAAGTCAGAGCCTGGCCTGACTGTGTCATCTTCCCTAAGCTTTGGCTGGTGGGCAGCTGGCCCCTGGCTAGTGTCATTGTCCTCTGGGGACTGGCTGGGTACGGCATCACCTGTCTGGAGTTTGGGAGGGGCAGAGCCTGCTGACCTGCCCTCTCATCACCTCTCTCCAGCAATGGCCTTAAAATGCTACACCTGTCTCGAACCCACGGGTGTGTCCAGCTGCATCACCATCACCAACTGCGATGCCAACGAAACTATGTGCAAGACCACGCTCTACTCCCGAGAGATTGGTCAGTAGGCATTGGGTGGGGCAGGACTGGGACCCAGGGTCACAGCTGCCTCCAGCCCAGTCTCCCCTGGCCAGCTGGGCCCCCTGTCAGCATGAAGCCACCAGCTATAGGACCACTTGGGCCTTCTCCCTCCTTCCCCTCTTCCTCCTCCTAGTGAGTGAGGCCAGGAACCAACCGCACAACGCCCTGTGTGCCCCTGGCCCCTCACTCAGCAGGGACCACGGGGATGGGGGACTCTGGGGCTGGGGCTGGGAAGCAGTAAAGAACTGACCCTTAGGGCCAATGCCTCCTGTACTCCACAGTGTACCCCTTCCTGGGAGACTCCACAGTGACCAAATCCTGCGCCAGCAGGTGTGAGCCCTCGGATGTCGACGGCATTGGCCAGACCCGGCCAGTGTCCTGCTGCAACACTGAGCTGTGCAACGTGGACGGGGCGCTCTCCCTGGGCAGCCCCCACAGCCTGGCCCTCGCCCTCATGCTCACCCCGCTCCTGGGGCTCCTGCTGTAGAGCCCTGCCCACCCTACTGCCCCACCAGTGCCCGGCCCCACCCTCTGCCTTGAAGAAATACAGCTGCCTCCGGAACCCGGCCTCTGGGTCTCATTGCTGGGCACAGGCCTGCCCTGGGGGCAGGGAGAAGGGTCTCCTGGCGGCATCTGACTTTGTCCCCATCCCTGTCCACGTCTGTTTCTCCTCCTGTCTCTTGTGATGGGTTCAAGGTCCACTCCACAAGCAAGGATAGCCACCAAGTCTGGGACCCCATCCAGATCAGGCAGATCTTTGCCCCTCAGGCCCTTGGGGACCAAGGGGAGCCAGGTCAGGGTGGGCAGGGGTGGAGAAGATCTCCTGGGCCCCGCTCATTCACCCTGGCATCTGCCCGTCCTCCGACTCTGCAGACCCCCACTGGCCCTGCCCATCTCATCTCCCTGCTCCAGGGCCCTGCGTAAGGTGGCCCCCTCAGCCCCTGAGTGGTGTTTCCAGCCACACTGAGATGGGCAGGGCAGGCTGCCCCCTGGCCCTGCCTGAGTCCTCCCTGAGCCATGGCCCCTCTCAAAAGTTTCCGGCCTCTGGCTGGAGGGAGGCTCTGTCCCAAAGGAGGCTCCCATGGCTGGGCACACGAGGACATGCCTGTAGGAGAAGAGGTCCTGTGGGGCTCTGCAGTCCTGGGCCTGGGTGGAACCCACAGCCCAGTGAGTCCCACCACCAGCTCCAAGGCACAGCCCAGCATGGCCACCATCTGTCTGGAAGCTCCTGGGGACAGAACAAGGGCAGCTTCCCAGAATGGGGGTGGCATGGAGATAGAATGTCTAGTGCTGGCCTGGGTGCCCCCATCTGGGGCTGTGACCCTGAGCCCTGACTTTCAAGAGGGAGAGGTGTCCTGTCCACATCACCTGGCTTTTCTCCCATCACACACACACACACACACACACACACACACACACCCTGCGCGTACATATGTACTCCTCAGACTGCAGACCAGGCCCTGTGGTGACCAGAGTTCAGCCTGTGATCAGATCAGGCTCAGTCTGGAGCCAAGGATCAGGACTAAACCGTGACCATGGTCAAGCAAGGCTCAGTGTGTGGTGGGAAGGAGTCTGTTTTGTGGCACATGTGCCCTGGCACAGGTGTGTATGAGGCCTTAGGCCCAAGCCTTGGAGTTGTGCGCCTGACCTCAACCGCACTGGCTGAGAGCCTAACTCGGCATTGCTATCGCCTGAGCCCTTCAGCCCCACTGACTCACCAGTAGGGAAGGACGGCCAGAAAGTGAGTGCTAGGGCAAGGACTCCACCTGAGCCAGGCCTTACCACTATGGTGGCCTGGAAGTCCCACAGCCAGTAGGAACTGGACAGGACAGCAATTAGGGTAGGAGAGAAGGGAGGAGTTGGTGGCTCCAGATTTTGGCTGGAAGAGCAGACAGAAGCCGGCAGGGAAGGAAAGAGCTGAGTTCAGTCTGGTGGGCCTGGCCAACCCCAGCCCTGGTCTGATTGGTGCAGTGGGCTGGGCTCTGCTCCTCTCCTGGACCCTTCACCCTGGCCCTGAAATCAGGAGGGACAAGACCACCTGCCTGTCTCTGACCTCACTCTTGCACCGATTCTTGCCCTGACCAGCAGAGGGAGCCCCACCAGTGATTGCCCGCCTTGACTTTCCTGCCCAGGAGCGAGTACCCTGCCTCACCACCTTCAGGGCACAGATATCTGGGTCTCTGATGCAGACAGACATGCCCTCAGACTGCCTGGCAAGCCTGGGCTTGAGCCAGGGTAAGACCGGAGCTTAGCACCAGCCTCTAAGGGGAACGTGGAACCCACCCTGCTGTCCCCAAGGCCTCGATGGCTCCTACATGCCTTAGGTCCTGGCATCCACCTACGCATCCTCTTTCCATTTCTTACCCATCCACCCACCCTCCAGCAAATGCTGCCCAGTAGTCAGCACGGCAGAGCAGGTAGGATGCAGGAGTCCCAGGGGAGTGGGAACATGTTCCTCCACACAGGGAGCTGTCTGTCTAGCAGGCCCTCAGGCCAGGCAGGGAAGGGCAGGCGTGAGTGCCAGTGGCGGCGATGGCTCTGCCGCATGCTGAAGGAGTGGAGGGCAGGAGAGTTTCTGGGGAGAGCAGTGTGCGCTGCACTGGCATTGTAGCCAGTCCCTCTGAGTGGAAGGTACAGGGTGTGGCCAAGGAGGAGGAGCCAGGAAGCCTGGGGATGGGTGTGGACTGGCAGCCACCAGCTGGTTGAAGGGAACAAGCAGGGGCCCGTGGGCCGTCTTGGGAAAGAGGAGAGGATTGCTTTGGTTGCCTGGCCAGGCTGGGGAGTGACCCTGGAGATTGGGGGCTCCCCTGCCAGGGCAGGCTGTGAGAGGCGCAGTGAGGGCAGGGTCCCCCGAGTCTTGGAGGTTTACACACACCCTCTCCAGCAACCCGAGGATGAGGAAGATCATCAGGGTCACGGAGAGGAGAAAGGCCTCTTCCAGTGGAAACCCGACGGGCGTCCCCCCGTGTTGACGATCAACACCTGAGAAACGCCAAAGCCAGCCCACAAAGTAGATTTTATTTAAGAAACAGAACAGAGAGAGGAAGAGAGAGACTCCTCCAGAGAAGAGGGCTCCAGAGCTGGTGCCCGGGGAGTGGGGATGTCCCCTTTATAGATTTCAGGTCCTTCCCACCCTGCCTAGGTGACCAAAAGGGCAGGAGGAGAGCCGTCCAGGGGTGAGTGCTTGTGCTACAAACTGTGATCCTTCCCCTCCCCTGGAGGGTGTTAGCAATGGGTGTGTGTGTGTGCCCCCTCACGCTCACACGGTGTGATCTGTCCATTCTTCTTCTTTGGTAATCAGCTACCTGTCCTTTCTCCTGGTCTCACAGTCACCACAAGCAGCTGTCAAGACCAGTGCTCACCCAGGCCAGTGGAAAGCCTTGTCCCCAACTGCAGGGTCCTAGGCTCAGGGAGTGAACTGCCCTCCATGTCAACTCTACCCTGGTCTGGATTCAAACCTGGCCTCCCCATTGGTTCCACACCTGGGGCCACAAGGATGTGGGCAGAGGGGAGGGCAGCTGCTTAACTGGAATGATTTCTGCCCTGCACAGTGGCGTCTGCCCAGGCATGGGGCTGCTTTCCCACCTCCAACGGGGTGCTGGCTCCGATGGCCACGGTGGTGCCCACTCTGCCTGCAGAAAGCTGCGAGTGCCCCTGTTCTGTCACTCCACCCAGCATCCTCCCTGCCATCCTGACCTCCGAGGTCCTCCCTCCTCAGGCACCCTCCCCTGGCGATGTGTCAGTGTCTCCTGTCCCCAGCGCCCAGGCCTGTACCTTTCCTTGGCACAGGGATACCCGTCTGCCCATGTGCTGCAGGTTCACCTGCACTGCGGGCTGCAGGGGGCTCACATCTCCAAAGAGACCTGTCCTTTGCTGAGCACTAGCCAGTTTGCACAGTCACCCTCTGGAGCAGATGTCCCTCTGTCCAGTTTACAGATGAAGGAGGGAGACCAGAATGAGTGTCTTGGGGTGAACCCAGGCCACACAGGAGGCCACAGGAGGCCAGGTGGAGCCAGCGCGGGGCTGTCTACCAGGCTTTGGAACCACACATTCCCTGGCGCCTCTCAGAATGTCTGGGCGTATTGTGGCCTCAGCCCAGGGACAAGCCGCCCCTGCTGCTGTCCCTGCACCTCCCCACAGGTGGCCCCATTGTTTGAAGTATCATTCTCTCCCTTGCAAAAACCACACCCTTTGCTTTCTTGCAAAGCCTTGTACAACTCCCTTCATCCACAAAGCCAGGACATTTCCACCCTGCAGCAGACAAACAGGAAGCCAAGGTCTGGAGGGGCAAGGGAGCCACCCAAGGCCACAGGGAAACAGCTGCAAGGGAAAAACTCCTAGGAACCTGCCCAGGAACCCTTTCAGCCTCCCATCCGCCACACAGAGTGTGACCCGCCTCTGCCACAGAGGACCCACCTTCAGCCTTCCAGGGAGCCACGTGCACACCTGCCCAGTGAGCTCCTCATCCACACTCCATTCCCACTTGTCTACTTACCTACCCCTCCATCACTCCACCCACCCACCCACCCATCCATCCATCATCTTCCGTCTACCCATCCATAAATACTCCTCTCCTTTCATCTCTCCACGCACTCACTTTCTCAATACCACCCATCGGAATGTCATTCTCCACCCTCTACCCATCAATCCAGCCATCCACCCATCTATCTATGCATCCTCATCTATCCATTCTCCCACCCATCCTCCATTGACACACCACCCACCCATCACCCATCTATCTGGCCACACAGCCAACCACCGAGCAGGACCTTGAAGAACAGAAATGGAGGAGCGCTGATCCTGGGAAGGGCTATGAAGGAGGAGCACCTGGGTGGCCTTATGACACAGGGAAGATGTGAGCCATCGGCTGGGAAACCATTGTCTACACTGTGAGGGGCCTGGCACAGGAAAGGGTGTGGACGTGAGTTGGTGTGTGGTAAGAGGTGGACAGTGAAGAAGGCCAGAGGGCTGGCAGAGCCCTGCTGTCAGGGGCCTAAAACTCACAAGCTCAGGTTTGGTCCAAAGGTCATCAGTTGGGAGAAGACGGGCAATGAGGAGCGGCCAGGCCGGGGCCCCACACCCAAAAGGGCCTACTGGCCAGCAGCACCCCCGTGCCACCCCCACTTTACTAGGCACTCGCCCTTTCCCACGTGGGTCAGGCCTCTGCTCTGTGGCACCAGGTGGAGAGAGTCCAGGACCGAGGACACCTGCCAGGACCCTGGCTGGCCAGCTGGGCTGTGGTTCCTGTGGGGTCTCCCTGCAGCTGACCTACACTTGGGTCTGGAGGGCCTCCAAGGCATCTGTGAACCCCACGGGCAGAGCCAGGTGACACAAGGGGGGTCTGCTGGAGGTGTGCCAGCACAGGGCAGGGCCACACTTCTCAGACTGGGGCTCCCAGGGAGGCCTCTGAGAGGTCCCGCCCCCGGAGGGTTGGTGAGTGACAACAGTTCCCGTGCCACCACCCAGTCCTGCCAGCCCTCCCCACTCTGCCCTGGGCCGCCCCACTGAGTCACGGCCGGATCCACCGCCGCCCAGGAGCAGGAGCTGCAGGGGCTGGTATAAATCCTTAACATGGGGCCAGCCACCCTCCCAGCACCAAGCACCCAGGAATGGCCTCTTCCTGGGCCTCGCGGCTGCTGCTCCTCGCAGCCTGGAGCCTGGGCTGTGGTGAGTAGTGGGGGAATCTGGTGGGACCCTGCCCTGGGCCTCAGTCTGCCCACCTCCTAGAGGGCGGGGGCTGTATGGCGCTCAGTGAGCCTCCAGAGCCCAACTGCACCCTGGGAGAGTGTCATGGCTCCACTCTCCTTGAAGGGAGACGGAGGCTGGGGTGGTAAGGTGCAGGGTTCACACCCGTCTCCAGCCCGCCCTCGAAGGAGCTCAGCAGGTGTCCTCCAGCCCCATCCTCCGGGCTCTAGGATGGGCTGAGCTGGCCAGGTGATGAGGTTCTGCTGCCCCCCCCCCAGGTGAGGCCTTCAGGTGCTACTCCTGCGAGCGGCCCACGCCCATTTACGCATGCAAAAACATTACCTACTGCAAGCTGGAGGACACGGCCTGCAAGACCACACTGGAGAAGGTGGAGAACGGTGAGGCTGGGCCCAGGGCAGGCCCCAGCACAGGGCGGGCCCACCTCTCCCAAAGGCCTCCCTGGGTGCACCTTGCTCCTCTTGGCCTGGGAGGCAGAGGGGCAGGAAGTGCAGGGTGGAGGCTTCCCATCTGAGAGGGGTGCCTGCAGCAAGGGAAGCTCAGCACCCCAGACCCCAGGCCCCAGGCACTGGGAGTGGGGTGCGCTCTGCTCAGACTGTTGGATGGTGCTGCTGCAGCCTCAGGGCTGGGCTCCCTCTCAGGCCCGGGCACCGCAGGTGCTCCGGGCACTAGTGCTATTATTAGAAAAACCTGTCACCGTTGAGATTGGGGACTGGAAGGCTCCCAGATCTGGGACAGGAATGCCGGTGGGGTTGGAGGAGGTAGGAAGCAAAGGTGGTGGTCAGGAGCAGCAGGGGGGACACACAGAGCCAGGCAGGCACTGCAGTGGGTGCAGGCTCTGACGCCTGCCCACCCTGCAGAGTACCCCTTCGACCAGAGCCCCATGGTGACCCGCTCCTGCTCCGACTCCTGCCTAGCCACTGACCCCGACAGCATCGGGGCTGCCCACCCCGTCTTCTGCTGCTTCCGCGACCTCTGCAACTCAGTGGAGGCAGCCCAGCTGGGTGCTGGGACTCTGGCCACACTGGGAGCAGTGCTCCTCGGGCACCTCCTCTCCTGACAGGGCCTAGCACTGCTGGCGGCCACCTCTGCCTACACGTCTCCGTGAGCGGAGCTCACTGGGCCTCAGGCCACTCACTCTGTCCCCAAAACATGTAGAAAATAAATAAGCCAAGGGTGGAGATGAGTTTTGTCCTTCCTGGGCACTGAGAGCCCACAGAGGGGTCTTTAGGAGAGCTGAGCCCGCTCCCGACCCTCTTTTTTACCCAAGGCCTTTGGATCCATTTCCCAGATGGGGAGACAGAGGGGGGGCAGAAATGCCTTCTGGGTCACCCTTCCTGCAAACTAGCCCCACGTCTCAGGCCAGAACCTGTTCCTTAGTCCCAGGAAAACTCTTCCTAAGAAGCACCCCTCAAATCCTGGGGGTCAGTGCTATCCCAGGGTGGAAAGGGTGTTAGGATCTGATTTTCCCCATGACTGGGGGGGGGTCTGGTTGTGACCAGCCTGGCGGTGCCATCGATGCAGCCAGGGGAGGCAGAACGGGAGGTCACAAGAAGCCCCCCACCCCAGGTCTTCCCAGGGCAGATGCAACTCCATAGGCTTCAGCCACCCCTCTGACAATGGTCTGCTCATCACCTTGGGACAGCTGGGACAATCAGGTGAGACTGCACAGTGCCAGCTTGTCTCCCAGACCCCATGGCCAAGACTGGTTCTGTGCCAGCCTGGACTTGTAGCAGTCCCAGTGAGCACCAGCCAGGGCTGTCTGGGGGACATACAGTCCTCAGGGCTGACCCCCAAGAGTGTGCCCTCAGGTTCTCACTCGGCCCTCGCCCCTCACAGCGCTCCGCTCCATCCTGGGGTACCCAGTGTTACTGCCCTTTCCAGGCCCCAGTTCCCATCCGTGTCCTCGTGGCATTTTCTGGGTTCTGCCCAGTCTTGGGTCATCAGGCTCCGTAGGCCACCAGGGCATGACCCTGGGGTCCCTTTGGCACCTGCTAAGCGCCGATGAGAGCAGGCTGGCCTACTTGGCACACACCCCAGGGCACAGGGAAGTAGCTGGGTGGTGGCGAGGCTCCTCTACCTGCCTGAAGGCACCCCTCTGGGCTCTCTGCGGGGCCGGCACCGGCAGTCCCCAGTTAGGATCATTCCCGCTTCACGGACCTCCAGTTCGCCCCGGGATCCTGGATCAGAGTCTAGGGGTCAGAGCCACAGCCTTGCCATGGGGACCGAGCAGATGTCACTCCCCAGCAGAGGAATTGGGGATGTGCCTCCAGGCCCTTTGAGAGGCAGAGGAGGTGGGGATGGGAGAGCCTTGATGGTCATTCCCATCCCTGGGGCGGCGGCAGCGCGGCCAGCAGAGGGCGCGCGTCCAAGCCCGGGGAGTCGCGATAGTCAGGATCCCTCTGCGCACCAGAGCACTGCGGGACCTGGGGGAATCCACACCTCGAGCCTGGCTAAGCCTCCTGCCCAAGAGACACAGGGAGCTCCGAAAGCCGTTGCTCTTGGTTGACCTTGAGAACGCTCACCTGCCCCGACCGCACACATGGATATAATATCTTATTTGCATCACTAAGCCCAGAATTCTGTCCAGGAGAGATGCTCCACCGACCCCAGGGGCAGCTGCTGAGCCAGGGACCCCTGGAGAGGCTCCTCCGCACGGTGCCAAGCAAGGGCCAAGGCCCCATCCTGAGCATCCCCGACGGCCCCACTCCCAGCTCCCACCGACACTGGGTACCAGTGGCCCGATGCCCACCACTTCCAGTCTGGAGTTCTGCCCAGACAAGCTGCCCTTGTCTGGCAGCACTCAGTTCAGAACTTGCCACATCCCAGCAGCGCCCCAGCGCATCCTCTCCAGATGTCCCTCAGAAAGCCTTGAAAGGTCTAGCCAGAACCTTCCTGGACCCCTTAGATGAGGGGGGAAAGGCACTGAGTGGCCACCCCTGTGCAGTGTGCCCACAGGCTCACAGCAGGGTGCAGACAACAGAGCAGGGGACAGTCTCTCCAGTCCCACTCCCCTTGCCTTTCCAGGACTCCCTGGGCAGGTGGGCAGAGCACAGACGTGGTGCATACCCCCACATTCACCTGCTCTGTCTTGGGGACCACTCCCCATCCTCAAAAGACCTGCACAACAGCTCCTATGCTGTCTCTCCTCCACCAAGGCCCAGTGGCCTCTGCCCCTAACTGCCACCTCCATCCTGTCCCAAATCCCGAAGTTGAGGGTCCCCGACCCAGAATGGGGCATGACCTCTTGGAGCCATCCCTCGACTGGAAAGAACCAGGAGGCCTGGGCAGGTACCTGTGGTCCAGTGCAAGGCTCATGGGCCAGCAGGGCAGGGAACTTGGGGCAACTCCTGGTCTCGTGTTCTGCAGGAATTGGACGAGTCCTGCCCTGCCAGCCTGACCTCAAGCTCAAGGGTGGCCCAACACGCCTACACAGCATCCCCTGCCACCAGAAAACATCCTGGGAATGGGACCCCAGGGGGGTCCAGCCTTTGGAACCAGTTTTCCCAGCACACACACCTTTAAAACTCTTTAATCTTGTGCTTTCTTTAATTAAAACAAAAAGGTGCAGCTATGGCCAGAAGGGCAGCATGGGGCGGGAGGTGGCAGCTCCTGGGGGAGGCAGTTCTGGCCTTCCAGTGATGTCCTGACCCTGGGCTGGCAGGGCAGGTGTGGGGGTTCCCGGAGCAGGCAAACAGAGATCCCCACACCCAGCGCTCCTGGCCTCAGTACCCCAGGTAGACAGGGCGTGGCCAGAGCCTCGGGACCAGCCCCACTTGGTCCTGGGTTTTCTCAGCAGCTCTGGGTTGACCCAGGCCTCAGTTTCCCCCGTTGTAAGGTAAGGGATTAGGCAGGAGTAGGCAGCCTGAGCCAGCTTCCAGTGTCCCCTAGGAAGGCCTGAGAGCAGCTGCCCAGGGACCTATATCACAGAGAATGCAAGACCCTTCCCTGACCCCAGTCCATGCAGGGAGAGCGCTTAGAGTGGGGCAGGCACAATTGGGGGAGAGAGGTGCTGTTGGCCCAGAGAGGGCAGGCTTCAGCCTGAGGTAGCACAGGCCTAGTGGGTACGGATGGGTGCAGGTAGTTGAGGGTGCCCTTGCAGAATACCCCCCAGCTGTTCCCTCCCTAACCAGAACACTCCCAGCAACCCTTCTGGGAACCTTTGGGCCACAAACCCCAGTTGCCTGCCCTGCCCTCCAACCCAGCCTGGAAGGAGAGGCAGGAGACCAACGCTGCACCAGGGGGCCCTGTTCTCTGGGGCAGGTGCAAGGCTCATGGGCCAGCAGGGCAGGGAGGCCAGCTGGGAACTTGGGGCAACTCCTGGTCTCCTGTTCTGCAGGAATTGGACAAGTCCTGCCCTGCCAGCCTGACCCTAAGCTCAAAGGTGGCCCAACCCGCCTACACAGCATCCCCTGCCACCAGAAGACATCCTGGGAATGCTCCCTCCCACGTGCTTTCCACCACCACCCCAACTCTACTCCCCTCCTGAGCCCGAGCCTTACTGGGGGCCAGAGGGAGCAGGCTTACAATGCTGTCCCTGCAGAGGGCCAGGCGCAGAGCCCATGCCCAGCACTGCTCTGGCCCTGCTTCACTCCACACAGGTTCAGCTCCAGGATCCATGCTCAGGCCACTCCTGCTGTCCCTCTGCTCCAGGTACATCCCCTACCTGGAACTATGGGATAGTGGCCTTACTACAGGGACGATCAGGGCCCCTCTGCCCATCCATCCCCAACTAGCAGGCAAAACTGGGTCAGGCACCAATGCCACTCCATTGTGTCCAGCATGGGGCCCAGCAGAGGGTGTCAAGCAGGTGAGGGGGACTATGGTGGTCCCAAGGTCACTCCAGCTGGAGCCCAGCCTGGCCTGCCCATTTTGTGGGAAAGGCCGACTGACCAGCTGGGTAGGTAACCAACTGCCCCTAGGCGGAAGCTGATGGGCAGGCAGTGGAGGAAGCGGTCACTGGTCCTTGATGACATCACTGAGTCCACTCTCAGCCCGAAGCAGCTGGCTGCTGGCCTCATTGTAGGTGATCCAGTGCTGCAGGTCCTCTGGCAGCTCAGGGGGCTCCACCTGCAGGACAGGAGGGTGAGGCTCCGGGGGTTCCACCTGCTGCTATGGGGACGAGTGAGGGGTACAGCCCAGGGTCCTGTACCAGCCAGGCTGCTGCCCTCCCGTCACTGGGCCTCTGCCCATGCTGTTCCCAGGCATGTGACCTTCCATGAGGCCCCTGCCTGTCACCTACTCAATCCCCAGGCCCCTCTGAGCTCAGAGATACAACCCCGCCTCTGCCAGGCCTGCCTCCCCAGAGCCAGGTGGAATCCTGGAGGCCATTAGAAGACAGCGTGCGGGGCAGAGGCTTTCTGGGAGCCCTTCTGTTCGTCAAGCACCAAGAAGACCCAACTTAATCTCCCAGGTCAGCTCTGGGCCTGTCCACTGTGTCCCCATCCCTCCCTGCACACTCTTATGGATGAGGTCAGATGCCTTGCAGGGCTTCAAGAGCTGCCAGAATGAAGGGAGGAGCAGGTGCCCACCCCACCTCAGGACAAGCAGCCACACGGTGGACTGGGCCAGGACAAAGTGTCCCACTCACAGGGCTAGTCCAGGCAGGGCTGGGGCTGGGGTTGCTCTCACTTCTAGTACTGATTTGGGAGTCACCTCAATAAAGATAAAACCAAGGGTCTGGTCATTCTGCAGCCCTAGGCAGTACCACTTTCTCTGCACCCAATTCCCCAACTCAGATACAGCCCCTCATAAGGCTGGGACTGTCCCTCCTGTGCTCTGGAGGTGCCTGTCTGATGCGAGAGGGTGCACGAGGGTGAGCAGACCCTGGCATCTTTCAGGAGACAGTCTGTGGCAGAAACCATCTTGGCAACCATGACTGCCCTGGCCATCCCCTGGGCCAAGGTTGCCTGGCTGCAGCAGCCTGCTGCCATGGAGCAGGCCCTGGGAGGGGCCTTCAGCCCAGGAAGGTGTAGGCCTCCCTTCTCCAACTGTGGAAGGCAGAAAAGCTGCGGCCTTCCAGGGTCAGTCCAACCCCATCAGGACCAAGCCCTTTAGCTCTAAGCTGTATGAAAGGGAGGCTCAGGTCCCCCCAAACTCCCAGCAACCACCTTTAACTGCCTTATCCATCCCATGTTCAGAACCAAGAACCAGAGGTGGTGGCTCATTACTCCAGGCCACCAGTACCAAGACTTGGACTCCCGGTCAGAGGCCTGGTCTGACATCTGTTTTTGAAGGGGTAATGGGTAAGGAAAACCGTGAGGGGCTGAGCTCAGGAATGGCTAAGCCTGACTGTGAAGAGTTGATCCTGGGACCCTGGGACCCCCAGAACATGGGCACGGGTGAGGAAGGCCCTGAGCCCTCAGTTAAAGGCAAGAAAGGGTACAGTGCTGGGCGGGGTACTCCAGGAGAAGCAGATGGCTGGCCTTCCCTGGGGGAGAAGGTCGGAGACGAGGAGCCCCGGGGGTCGTGCCACGGGTCGGGGGCTGCTCACCCTGCGTTTGCACAAGTGCTGCACGACGCGCTCGGGCGAGGTGCCCAGCACGTGCTGCCGGGAACGCAACAGTGCGCACAAGAAGCCGTCGCGCAGACTGACAAAGCGCGCCTCCAAGTAGAAGGCGCGGGCGTCCCAG
>NW_025999949.1:36619737-36630316 GCF_001458135.2 Marmota marmota marmota | reverse complement strand
GGGGCGTCCCAGCCTAGCAGGCGGTGCGCACCTCGAGGGCACAACAGGCGCAGCGAGCCGCGGTAGCGCGCACACGAGGCGGCCAGCACGGCGTGCGCCCCCAACTCGCGCAGCGCCCCAAGCACACCGCAGCGAGTCAGGTGCGCAGCGCGCGCAACGTCAGCCTCGCGCAGGTAGCGCGCGTTGTTCATGTGCAGCAGCAGATCCAAGTCCGAAGGTAGCACGCGGCCCGCATAGCGTTGCTCCGCCAGCAGGTCGCGGACGCGCGGCTGCAGCAGGCGCGCGCGCAGCACAGCGCACGGCACGCGCACCAGGTACCAGCCATCCAGCAGCGCGAAGAAGGAGAGTGCCAGGGCCAGCGACGCCACCAGCAACCCCAACATCGCGGCGTGCGGCGGAGCCTGCTATGCGGATGCCAGCCGGAGCCGCTACGCCGCTGCCCGCCGCCAGCAGCTTGGGAGCCAGCAAGCGCCGCGGCTGGAGCAAACCACCGCGCGAGGCCCGGTTGAGGGGAGGCGAACCGGAAGCCGCGGGCAGGAGCCCGCCTACAGCTCCCGGCCCCCCCTATCCGCGCTCGGTGGTCGGTTCCGCGTCCCCCGCCGACGCCGCTTTCGCTTTTCGTGGGGCGGGGCTGGGCGCGGCAGGGAAGGGCCAGCCTGGGCGAGGCCCGCTGGGCACCATAGCGACACCCGGCGGCCGCTCCCGGCACTGCGGGAGCAGAGGCGGCGGCCGCGGACCCAGCCACGCAGGCTCCGGTTGCGAGTCCCGAGCCGGTGTCTCTCCAGTTCTTGAAGAGGCGTCCTGAGTCTGGTTCCGTATCTGAGCTGAGTCAGAGCCTCCATTTCTCGGGCCCAGGCTGCGGGACTCTGCAAGGAAAAATGGAACACAGCGCGTCCCCAAAGGCGCTGCTGCGCGACTCCACCTGCACCCGACGCACCGGCCCCAGGCCTCTCGCCCACAGAGACAGAGCCGCGTGTGGATTTCATTCCAGACTGGGGACCCCAAGCCCATCCCAAGCATTTCTGCCCTTTGCCCCTTTAGAAACCGCGGCTAGTAACGTCCGAAACGGAGGGGGAGGAGCCGGGCGGACGTAAAGGCCTCGGCAACCGAGATGGAGGTGCCAGTGTTTGGCCTCCAGGCTGCCGCACACGCTCTCGGTGTCAGTCCGTTGCCCCCGGGATGGCAGTTGACCCCGAGAAGACCCAACCGGCTCTCTCCCGCAGGCCCCTAGCCTCTCCGATGACCGCGAGTGTCAGTGACCCTGGAGGCCGACCCCTTAGATCTGCACTTGGTGCAGGAACCTGCCGCGGTCCAAAGGCTCTGGGGACCGCCGCAGCAGCGCTTTGTCCTGCACGTTTGAGACCTCCTTGAAAAGAAGCGGCCCCCAGGGGCAACACCACCACTGCCACTCCCCTGCCCCTGGATTTTTTTTTTTTTTTTTTTTGGTCTGGGCAAGCCATTCGCTTTGGTCTGCGTCAAGAGCAGAAACTAAAGTACTTGTTTGTCTGGGTCTGCTTTGCTCCCGCAGCCAGCAGCTGTGGCAGTGGGATGGGTTTCCCAGTTTCCTGGATCTTCTTGGATACCCCCAGAGACAGGGAGCTCACTGCCTGTCAGGGCAGCTCTAGCTTCTCCCAAGCATTCATTGCTCACAGATGTCCCTGTAATACCTACTTGTTCTGGTTGGGATCTGAGCCCTGTCTTGGAGAGGGTGACCCCTCCTGGTGAAGAGACAGAGGGTGTTATGTGCTTTGAGCTCATTTGCTGTTGCTCAGAGAATGTCACCCACCAGGCTGCTTTCAAAGGGGCTTTCCCAGGAATGACAAAGGAAGGGGTGGGCGTACCCTTCCAGGGGCCTCCAGCACTCTGTGAGCATGGGCACAGATTCACCCAAAGGAGCCCAGGAGGTGTGATGGGGCAGCAGAGAGCAGAGCATGGGCCTGGGGGGTTGGATGAGGGTGGCAGCCGGTCCCTGGGGCCCCCTCACAGTCTTTGAGTGTTTACTGTACGCCTGCAGCTTTTTGCACAAACTTTGAAAAACAGGTTTGTTGGAACCAAAGGGGGCACTTGCCCTTCCAGCAGGAGATGCTCCTCCCGAGAGCTCTGGGCCTGTCCCCACAACAGGGAGGTCCACAGATGAGCATGCCGGCTCAGAGTCTTGGCCGCACACTCAAGGCTGCACATCAAAGGCCAAGGCGGCTGAGAGGTGACCTCCTGCCTCCCGTGGACCTCCTCCCTTCTGGGTGCCACACATTTGCTCTTGCCAAGGCCAGTACTCCAGCCCTCTCAGTCAAGGCCACGTCCACCAGCACAGACATGGCCTAGGTGGAGCCCACACACATCCCAGGCCTGGACTTGGGCTGTCAAGGACACAGGCTCTCTGCAGCTTGCCCAACAGGTGTTTATTAAGAGCATACTGTATGCCAGGCTGCTCCCAGGTTGTCCATGTCCCTCCCTGCCTGCCTCATCTAGATCCCAGGGCCTTGTGACCCTCCCAGCCCGACTGCTACCCAGCCCATCTCATCTCAGCCTTGGAGGGCCCTGGCTCAGTCCTGGAGGAGAGGGCAGAGAAGGCTTCCTAGAGGAGGCACCTGAGCAAAGGTGGCCAAAACATGGCCTGTGGCAGCAGCAGCAGCCAAGGCCTGCAGAGGAGCCGCTGCAGGCTGTTCTAAGGCACTGCAGTCCAGCCTGCTGGGCAGGCAGGCACTGGGCAGGAGTCCCAGGGGGAGCTGTGGAGGTGGGGAGCAGGGTGAGGGTTAGACCTCTGCCAGGTCATGAGGTCAGGGACACGGCATTGGCTGTGGACCCTCCTGGAGCCTACAGCTGGCTGGGCCCCCACAGCAGCAGGCTGCCAAGCGTGGCGAGCAGCCCCAGCGCAGTGGCTGGCTGCAGGCCGTGGGCCCCACTGGCATTGCACAGATCCGTGGAACAGCACGTGATGTTCTTCTTGCCCACGTAGTAGTTCTCCGCATCTTCCACACAGTCCGAGCTGCAGCCCTTACTGATAACGGTCACGAGCCCAACTGCACCTGGAGGGGCATGGTGACGGCTGGGGAGGCCAGTCCTGTCCCTAACTGCAGCTCCACAGCCACACCCCAAGCTGGTCACAAGGCTGCCAGCAGCAGGAGACCAGGGGCTTGGTCTTGTCCATGTCCAAGGACCCAGGGCAGCTGGACCTTGGGCTGAGCACCAGACAGATTGAGTGGGTAGGTGAGTGCAGGATGGGGTGGGTAGATGTGTGGGGTGATGAGGGCGCTGGAAGGGGTGGGGCATGTGGGGATTATGGATAGATGGTCAGGTGGGCAGAGGACAGAAGGCTGAACAGTGGTGGAGACCAAGCCCAGGCTCCTCAGTCAGCCAGTGGCAGGGAGGGAGCCGGGCGAAGGCACTCACGGATGCGCTCCGTCTTGCACTGGGTCTGGCCTTGGGTGCAGTTCTCCACGTTGTGGCAGTCCCTGTTGCTCATCTGGGCCTTGCAGGAGTAACACTGGAGGGCGGTACCTGCGGGGCGGGGCAGCGAGGTCAGAGGCTGTCCTCCCAGCCTGGGCCTGCCACACTTTCTCTCCCCCACCAGCAAGGAGAAAGGAATGAGCCCTTCCAGACTGCTGGGGGTGCAGACCTGAGCCCAGGCCCCTCGCGAGGTCCCGGGTGTACCCAGTCCACCGAGGACTGGCACCCACTTCCCCTGCTGCGCCTATGAATGACTTCCCCTCCATGCCCACGTTGCAGCCCATGGCTGCATACCATGCCATGCTCCCTGAAGGGCAGAGATGACCGGCCCCAGTGTGGCCTGGCTAACCCTGTCTTGCAGGGGCCCAGCTGGGCCCTGGAGAGGAAGGGTGGGGGTGTCAGGAGACCGTTCCCTGACTTTCCTAGGCCACCAGGCCTCAGGCCTACCCCTTCTTATCCCCTAGGCCCACCTGGTCTCAGCCCCTCTCAGGCCTCTTGGTGCTATGTGACCACAAGTGGCCCCGGGCCAGGTCCTGCCCTCCCTGGGTCCAGTAACCCCAGCTACCAGGGTGTCCTGCTTAAGTCTCCTCCCTTCAAAGCTGCTACAGCTGGCTCCGCAGCACCTCCTTGAAAACAGGTCCAAGCGCCTCCCCAGCCCTACCCTGGGTGCCCTTGGAGTGTTGGCCTGCTCAATTTCCTGGTGGCCTCGGGGGACAGCCCCCTGCCCACACTTTCCAGAAGAGGACACTGAGGTCTAAGAGGGTCAGTGACTTGGCCAGCCACAGCACAGGCTGAACCATCCCCTTGGATCCTCCACCTGGACACAAGCTCTCCCAGGGAGTGGACGTCAGGGCTGGTGGGGCCTCGGGTCTTCCCAGTGCAACCCCAGCACCTCCTCATTCCAGCCTCCTTCCTTCCCTTCTGAGCATGAGATGTCTTGCCCCTGTGCCTCCCAGGACTGTTGGTCAGCATCCCTGTCCCTGTCCCTTTGACTTCTGCCCCTCCAACCCTGCGGGCAGTAGGGAAAAATTCACTGCAAGGTGTCATCCTTGCTTCCCAGATGTGCCCAGAGTCACCCTCCAGGGGCCAAGAAGCCCAGTGGGCAGAAACCCGCCTCCTTCCTCCCACCTGACCCTCCTCCTTCTCCCGCTTGCTCCCTGGGGCCCTTCTGGCCTCCACTTGCCCCTTCCTTCAGTCCTGCCCCATGGCTGGCTGAGGCCTCACCTGGCTGGAGGGCCACGCCAATGGCCAGCAGGGTAAGGAGGACAGCCTTCATGGTCACAGGCGGGTGGGGGAAGCAGGCCTCAGGGAGGCTTTATATGGCTTCAGCAGGCAGGGAGGCTCTGTGGACCTTCAGTCAACAGTGACGGGGCTCCTGGGGGCCAGTGAGGCTCAGGGCTGGGCAGATTCCAATCTGGGCCTCCCAAATGGCCCCGCCCACTCCCTTTGTCCTTCTTTCTGCCTTGGGAGGACACAGCCTGCCCAGGGTGGAGCCATTCTCCCCGAGGAGGCTGTTTTTCAGCTACCCCCAGAATGAGGCTTGGGAAGTCCTCAGGCCCCAGATTATGCCTCATGCCTTACAGAGGGAGGCCAGAGCAGGGGCCCACTTCCTGGAGGCCTGTCCTCCCTCCTGCGGCCTGAAGTCCATGGGGGAGACAGGCCTTGATCAGCGCATCCCAGACAGATCAGCAGCGAGTGCTGCCCATGGCAAGAGCAGCTGCTAGGAAGCCGCCCCGGGGGTTGCTTTCTCTAGGGAAGGGGTCTGGAGGCCAGTGGGGACCTCAGATGGCCATGGGCTTTCTCAACAGGACCATATTTAATCCACAGCTTGGAACTTCAGGTGCAAGGAAGTTGGGGACCACATGGCTTTCAGCAGCCCCTGCACAGGAGGAGGGGTGAGGAGTCGGCACCTCCAGCTGGCTCAGCTACCCAGACCCCTCTGCACCCTGCCCTGGCCCAGCTGTTTCCTTCTCCAGCACCCTGACTGCAGGGCTGGGTTGGAGGTGCCGTGTCCCTCTGGAGGGGCCCCAGGTTCTATGGGCCAGCTCCCCCAGCCAGCTCTGGTCACTGTTCCTCCTGTCTGCCCTGCCAGGCCCAGGACAGTAGCTTCCTGCTGCTTCTGGCCCTGGGGTGACTCATGGTCCCTCTTGCCCATCTCTACCGAGGCTTGTCTGCACACGCGGCCCCTCTGCCATGCTCCTGTGACCCTTGGGGCACACTGTTGCTCCAGCCGATGACTGTGGATAGAAGTGCCGGCCACGGCCACTGGTCAGCTGTACACGGCTGGGAAAGAGCCCCTTGTCCTCTGATACCCTCCTTTCCCTGCTGATGGGCACCTAACTATTCTTCCTGCCCTGGGGATATCCTCCCTAGAAAGGCCCTGGGCATGCTAGGATGGGCAGTGGGTACAGGGAATCAGCCCAACCCGAGGACTACTGAGGGGCTCAGAAAGGCCAAGAGGCACCTGCATCCTGGGGTCCTGAGCCCAGCAGCTTGCAGGAACCACCAGAGCCTGGGTAAGGTGACCTTGCTGATGGGTGACATAAGGTGACGGGTGACATAAGGCCTAGATCCTCCAGCACTCTGTGGCAGAAGCCCATGAGCTGCCCCCGGGTCAGGCAGGCCCAGGCCCTCTGGGCTTCCCTGCCCAGCTCTCCAGCACCCCTGGGTTGTCTCTTTTCTGGCAGTGAGAAACCTGGGGCTCAGCAGTGGGGGGGGACAGGACTGGGCTCAAGGTCACACAGGCTGCGTGTGGCATCCCCAGGACCCCTTCATGCCCTCTGCTCTCATCTGGAACTTTCTCTTCGAACATCCCCTCCAGCCCACAGGCCTGTTAGTACAGTGCAGGCGCCACATGCAAGGAATCGGCTCTCTGAGGCTGTTTCCTCGTGTGGCTGCCCACCTGCCCGGTCTTCCCACCAACCCCAGCCCACGAGAACTCTGGCTGCCCTGGACAGAGCCTTCCTTATCTGTCTCCGCACTGGTGGCACCCGGCACCAGCACTGGCCTGGAACACTCATTCCCCAAACATTTACAGGTGTGTAAATGTTTGTCCACTGGATGTGATATGAAGCGGGTGCTCGGCCCGTGTTTAGCATTGCCTGCAGGCAGCTTGGGTTGTCCCAACCCAGGGTGTTGCTGGCATTGGGTTGAGTGGTCCCAGGATCTGCTCAACATCCTGCTGTGCACAGGACAGCCACTCCCCTCCCCAATCCCTGCCCAGTAGTGCTAAGGGTGAGAGCCCTGGTCTAAGGGTGGCCTAGTAGCCACAGCCCAAACTGAGAGACCGTGACCACAGCTTCCTTATAGCCCCACCCTGACCTCAGCCCAGCACTGAGACCTCACTCTGAACTCTGACCCTGGTCCCCAAATAAGCCAGGAGCACATCCACCCACTGATGTCTGCCCTCTGTCCTTCACTCTTTGGGCACATATCACATGCAGCCCCTGAGCCACACTGGGCCTGATCCTCTGGTGGTCCTGCTTCCTGGAAGGTTTTTGCAGAAAGGATGACCCCCTGTGGTCCCTCCGTGAGTGGATGGGGTCCAGATGGGGCCTCACGTGACTCAATCTTTACTTCTGTCCCTTGTTCTCTAGCCAGTTCCTGGGACTCCAGATTCTTCTGCTCTTGTGGCCCTACCTGACCCGCCCAGCCACCGCACTCTCAAACCTGCTGGGCTCCCTGGAGATCCTGCCTGTCCACATACCACAGGAGCTGCTGCTCCCTGGGTGTGGACCCCTCACAGGGAGATCTTGCCCACAGACCACCATTTCCGGTGGAGCCTGCCACTCAGGCCCCTGCTGGAACACACATCGTATTTATATTTTTTTTATTTCATGCACAGCTAGCTTTTAAAAATAAGCGTGTTAATCACACAAAGAACTGACTTCCATTTACACCACCGAGGGTCTCTTCCTGTGAAGACTGCCTGCAGCCAGGAGCATGGCCTGTACACAGCCGAGCTGAGCCTCCTCTTGGAAACAAAGGCCATGTCTTGCAAGCTCTGAGTGATCTGAATCTGTGCTGTCTGTAGACTGTCTGTGAGCATGAGTGTGTGAATGTGTGCCACATGGGAGTGTGAGCCTGTATGCAGATAGGAGTGTTGGGGCGCTCACCCTCTGGGGAGCCGCCTGGGCAGCCTAGAGCCCCTCCTGCCCCTGACATCAATGCCCTTCTTCTCTTCCTCTATTTCTGAGTCCCCTCCCACCTCTACTTCCCCAGAGGGCCTGGCCCCAAACCACCTTCCCTCCTGTGCAACGCACCCACCAAGCCCCAGGAGCAGAGCCGTCTCCTCTCTGTACCCCTTTCCTTACCTTTTCTTATACCCCCCTCCTGGAGGGAAGTCAGTGAGTGGAGACCCCAGGCCCACCCAGGACAGTTTCCTTCTCTGCCACGGGCCTCAGACGGGGAGCTGCAGTCCCCTCTCCACTGTGGGAGACAGGTATCCCCGAGACCCTCCTGAAGGGAGGACTGGCTGTTGACTTTCCCACCTGAGGCCTCCAGAGCTGGAGTGAGGGGCACTTCCAGGTCCAGGCACACCTCCAGGCAAAGGGGGCTACAGCAGAGGGCACAGCCCACAGGATGGACCCAGGGCTTGGTAAAGGGCTGTGGGTCCAGAACACTTGGCCTTGAGGACCCGGGCTCTTTTCAGAGAGGGAGGAGTGACCTTCCCAGACTGACCTCTCCAAGGTCACTCTGGCTGTGAGGGCGATGGGAGGTGGTCAGCAAGGAGGCTGTGGCTGTGGTTTGAGGGCTTTATCCTGTAAGCTGGGGAGGCTGGGGAATGAGAGTGCTCAGTGCCAGGCCCCAGGGAACATCAATGCCCTTCTTCTCTTCCTCTATTTCTGAACCCCCTCCCCACTGCCAGAGTGAACTCAGTCCATCTGATGAGGTCCAAGGGTCCTGGAGTGACATCCCAGGCCCCTGTTCCATGCCCAGTCCCACCCTTCCAGCACAGCTGGTCTGGGAGGTGCTTTCAATTCTGGGTCCAGTAGGCGGCAGCAGAGAACCACTGGTAAGCCAGCCAGCCTGGGCACCTGGCTGTCCTGGAAGCCCCATCAGGGAGCCTGGGGGTCTTGGGGTCCCCTGTTATGCTCCCACACTCTCTCTTCCTGTCAGGCACACTTAAATGCTAGCAAACAGCACCTGTCATGCCACTGAGTTTCCCACAGAGTTTCGGGGTGGTTCACTCTGCAGCAGCCAAAAGCTGACAATGGGACAAAGGACAAAGAAAAGAGCAGGGTGGGGTGGGTGTGACCACTGCTGGCCTGAGGCAGGACCAGGGGTAGAGCCAATCAGAGCTCCTGGTCTGTGGGGTGTGGTGTGGAGTGGCTGGAGAGAGAGAGTAGAGCTGCCATTTGTCAGGACAGGGAGCTCTGGGCTGGAGCAAGACAGGCAACAGGGTCTGTTCTAGAAATGCCGGTTGACAGGAGCCTCTTAGGAAGCTGTGCAGAAGTGTTCTGTAGGAAAAGGAGTTTGGATTTCAGGGGAGGGCCTGGCAAGAGACTTGACTTGGGAGCAGCCAGCCTTCCCTGGTACTGAGGCCCCGATACGGGAAACCACCTGGGAGTGTGAGTGGGTAGAGAGCCAGGAAGTGAGGCAGGTGGGGACCAGGGAGGGAGGGCAAGGAGAGAACCAGGTGGTGGCAGGGCTGGCCCAAGGGAGGGCTGTGAATCAAGGAGTGAGACAGCAAGCTCTGTATGAGTTTTTGTGGGGGCTGTGACAAGGTGCCATAGTGAGACCCATTATCTCATGTTTCGTCCTCTGTCAAACACTCAACTCCAGCATGCCACTCCTGACCACAGGGTGGTCACTGTTTCAAGGGCTGCTGTGTAAGTTGCAGGGCGGCTCCAGTGTAGCAGCCGAAGCAGGTCAGAGTCTGAAATGAGTCTTATGATGCAAAAATCCAGGTGTCACAGGTGCACGCTCCAAGAGAATCTGCTTCCTGGCTTTCCCAGGTTCTCGAAGCCTCCCCCACTCGGGACCTGGTGGCAGTTCCTGTTAGGTCAGTGGTGGTGACTTGGTGGCGACTTAGTGGCGACTCAGAACAAAGCCGCCAGCCCAGGAAAGGAATATCAATCAGGTGCTGGCGGAAACGCCTGTCAATCAGCAGGACCCCCTGGCCAATCCTGGAGTTCAGCCAACTCCCCTGACCAACTCCAAGGGGACAAAGGACCCTAAAAATACCTTTTCCTGTCCCAAGCCCTTCCCTTCCTGCTGTAAGCCCCATAAAAGTCCAGTCTGGTCGAGCTTCCACGCGGTTTCTCCTCAGACCCTTCTCCTGTCCCCTCTGTGGGTCCGATCGAGTTCCCCCCCCCCCGGGAATGATATCTCAATAAAGCCTGGTTCAGCGGCCCTTTTAAATCTGCCTCCTTTGGTCGCTGCCCGCCCCGCCTGATCTGACAGTTCCTCTGCCAGTAAAGCACGCGGCTGGTGGGTCCTTCATGGGCACACTGTCTTCTCCCACGTGACCTTCCTGCTCCCTCTGACAGGACCCTTGTCATGACACGGGGCCCACCCACACAACCCCAATAACCTCCCATCTCAGGACCTTAACTTAATCGCATCTGCCAAGCCTCCTCTGGCCTGCCAGCCCAGGAATACACAGGTTCTCAAAACTAGGAGGGGCACCCTGGGGGGCCACCATTCAGCCCACCACAGTGCACTCCACAGTTCACCAGCAAAACGCACTCGAGTTCCTCAGGTGTCCACCAACACCAGTGCAGACCTCAGAGAAGCCTCTCCAGCTCACCTGTTTCAAACCTCAGCATCAAGATCATCTACATGAGCCGCGGATGGGGCTTTAGCTGAGTGGGAGGTTGAGCGGGATGTCCCTGTGGGGAAGCCACACTGCCGCAGGCACTGGCCCAGCAACAGCGGCCCCAACAAGCCTCGCACAGCGCGGGGCCGGCAGCACCTGCCGACCTGCAGCACCCCGGCGCTGGGTGCTTCCAGTCCCTCTCAGACCCCTGGGAGGGCCACAGAGAGGACGAGTCCTCCGCCTGCCTAGAGCGTCCCGGAAGTGGCCGGGGAAGGCGGCGAGGCGCGGGCTGGGGAGAGCGGCGCGGCGCACTTCCGGCCGACGGCGGCGGCCGGACGCAGGTGAGTGGGCCCGGTTGCGGCCGGCGGCGGG
>NW_025999949.1:36598941-36618865 GCF_001458135.2 Marmota marmota marmota | reverse complement strand
GAGCAGGACGGGGCTTGGCCGCCGCTTCCCTCGCACGGAGTTTGCTCCCGGTCGTGCTACCCGGGATGCTGGCGGTGTCCCTCCGCGGCCCCCAGCGCGCCCGCGCCCCCTCTGCAATGTGCACTGGAGTCTGTCCCCGGACCCCTTCCTCCCGGGGCTCCGGTTCCTCGCCTGCCCAGTCTCCAGGACACTTGTCTTTTGGATCTTTGCCCCTGATGCCCGCATTTGCCCGGGGACAACCATAGTCGTCGGTGAAAAGGTCCATTCTTAGCAACCTTGGCCTATATGCCTCAGGGCCTTTTCTAAGGAAATTTCTGTCCTTGCACACAGGACCGTGCCTGAGAGTGGACAAGTGCTGCTGTCCTTCCTGCCTCACCTCTGTCCTGTCCACCACGACTCAGTGTGTTGTCCACCCCTGGGCTCAGGAGAATACTTGAAGTCCATGGTCACGTGGCCTCATGGTGTCAGTGCTTCCTTTGAATTGCAAGGCAAGAAGCCACCAGAATGTCTCTTGCCATTTCTTGTAGCCTGGAGCTTAAGGTTTCAGAAGTAAATCCTGAATTTCATTTCTAAGGAAGGCATTTCAAGCGCTTTGTCTTGCAAGCCAGACAGCAGTGTTTTCAGCCACCTCATAACACCTGCACACATCTGCACATCCAACGCCAAGAAACATTCTTAATGGCCCATTTCTGGACCTGAGCCTCCTCCAGAAATTTGTTGGCCCCTCACAGGTTCCTGTGTGATCCCACGGATCCCCCAGTTTTGTTTTAGAAATCCTCCTGAGGCTGGCCTACGGCCTGATTGCCGTCTCTTCCCACAGTGTGATGCACCTCCTGGGCTGCGTGTGCTGTGCTAGGCAGGGTGCTCGCTCACACTCAGTACTGTGGTGCAAAGCACCAGCAGGACGTTTGGCAGACCAGGAGGCCAACTGATGGAGAAAGGAGTTCCCAGAGGTGACTGGTGACAAGCCTGCCATGTGTCTATGAAGCGCTGACTACATTTGAATACACATCTCATTTCTCTTGAGTTGTGGTCTTAGGGGCTGTGTGTTTTACATGCCGCACCTGTAAGTAGCCTTCTGGCTTCTTGGACTGCAGGAAGTTGGATGAAGCAATCCACATAAAGGTTTAGAAGGGAGGTGGGAGGAGTGAACCCCTCAGGAGTTCTTTTGGGGGTCCTATGTGCCTTTTCATCAAAGAACAGGGTGGTGGTGCTGCAGCCTCTGTGATCTGTACGCTCTCCCCGTGCCAGGAAGGGCTGGAGTTGAGAGGGTGGCAGGACTGTCATAGCACTTGTTTCAGGTAAAGCTTCCTGGTGGGTCTGAGTAGTGAGGATGTGCGCAGGTATGTCCTGGCGCTTGACGTGATGTTTTCCTTCTCCTCTGCTTTTTAGTTCCTGAAGCACTGTGGGTGAGACACCATTGTGGACCCTGGAAAGAAGCACCTCGCTTGTGCCACAATACCTTCATTAATCGGAAACTGGGCATTGTTTGAGGAAGACCTGCTACTGTCCCTGAGAAGAAGGCTGAGGATCCAGCCACACCAAGCAGTCTAGGGCAGATTGATGCTGGAAATTTCCCCTGCAGAGAGGATCAGCAGCTGACCACTTTGCCAGTAGCTGAGGCCTGAGCTTCCAGAGCCTGGATGCCCAGGGGAAGCTGAGGAAGAGGTTGCTGCAGGTAGAGGGTAGAGCCAAGGAGGACTGGGCTTGAGCCCAGGAGCAGCAGAGACAAGAAGGGAGAACCTGAGGCACGGAGGGGAAGCTCACAGCGGGAACGAGAGGCAGCAGGCCGGCCACCCTTCCCATGGCCTCTAAGCAGGCTGCCGTGAAGGGCAGGGTGGGGAAGCGGAAGCGGGTGGTGCTGACGCTGAAGGAGAAGATTGACATCTGCACACGCCTGGAGCGGGGCGAGAGCAGAAAGGCGCTGATGCAGGAGTACAACGTGGGCATGTCCACCCTGTATGACATCAAGGCCCACAAGGCCCAGCTGCTCCGGTTCTTCGCCAATTCTGACTCCAACCAGGCGCTGGAGCAGCGGCGCACGCTGCACACACCCAAGCTGGAGCACCTGGATCGGGTGTTGTATGAGTGGTTCCTGGTGAAGCGTGCTGAGGGTGTCCCCGTGTCAGGCCCCATGCTCATCGAGAAGGCCAAGGACTTCTACGAGCAGATGCGGCTGACCGAGCCCTGTGTGTTCTCTGGAGGGTGGCTTTGGCGTTTTAAGGCCAGGCATGGCATTAAAAAGCTAGATGCATCCAGTGAGAAGCAGGTAGCTGACCACCAGGCAGCGGAGCAGTTCTGCGGCTTCTTTAGGAGCTTGACCACTGAGCACGGGCTATCTCCTGAGCAGGTGTACAGTGCCGATGAGACCGGTCTTTTCTGGAGGTGCTTGCCAAGTCCCAGCCCAGATGGTGGGACTATGCCCAGCCTCAAGCAGGGCAAGGACAGACTGACTGTCCTGATGTGTGCCAATGCCACAGGTTCCCATAGAATCAAGCCCTTGGCCATCGGGAAATGCCGTGGCCCCAGGGCTTTCACAGGCATCCAGCACCTGCCCGTCGCCTACAAGGCCCAGGGTAATGCCTGGGTGGACAAGGAGATCTTCTCAGATTGGTTCCACCGCATCTTTGTCCCCTCGGTCAGAGAACACTTTAGAACCATAGGTCTGCCGGCAGACAGCAAGGCCATCCTGTTGCTGGACGACTCCAGGGCCCACCCACAGGAGGCTGCGTTGGCATCTGATAACATCTTCACCATCTTCTTGCCTGCCAGTGTGACATCGTTGATCCAGCCCATGGAGCAGGGCATCCGAAGAGACTTCATGAGGCACTTCATCAACCCCCCTGGGAGCCTGCAGGGCTTCCACCCGCGGTACAGCATGAACGATGCCATACTCAGCGTGGCCTGTGCTTGGAACGCTGTGCCCAGCCATGTCTTCAGGAGGGCCTGGAGGAAGCTGTGGCCTGCTGTCATGTTTGCAGAAGGCTCTTCCGAGGGCGAGGAGGACGAAGAGGCCGAGCCTTGCAGTACCAAGCCTCATAACAAGACTTTGGCCCACATCCTCGAGCTCGTGAGGGAGGGCCCCTTCTGCCCAGGCCACAGGCCTCCGCCCAGTGCAGGGAGGGAGGTGGAGGAGGCACCGGCTGCTATGCTGCCGGCTGAGGCTGACCGGAATGCAGACCGGGTGGAGAGAGACGCTGGGGAGGACCCTGTGGCCGAGGTGGCCTGGGAGCAGGCGGCCGCAGCCTTTGAGGCACTTGTGCACTTCGCGGAGCAGCAGCCCTGCTTCAGCACGCAGGAGGTGGGGCAGCTGCACGCACTGCACTCTGCCTTCAGGAGGCGGCTGCAGCTGAGGCAGCAGCCCGTCGCCCTGAGGGCCATGGTGAAGCTTGAGGCCCGCCAGGATCACCCGGGCAGGTGCAGGGCCACAGCCCACTCCCCCCTGCCCTGCTCATCCACAGCCAGTGATAACTGATGGCTGTCATCACACCCATTTGACCCCTAGGACATGGGGTCAGTCCTGGGACACAGACTGCCCGCTGGGCGGGAGAGCACGCTCAAAGAGGGCTTAAGCGCTCCCCCAGGGGGTGGTGCCCCCAGCACATTGTCTCCATTACTCAGAAGGACCCAGGCCTGTGTGTTTTGGCTGATTGAAGTTTACCTGTGTCGTTTGCTACGTCCTGTGAATGGGAGGAGACCCTCTGGAAAGTCCATGCTACCTTAAGCACACCCAAGCCTCCTCTATTGAAACTGGGGGCCAGGCTGGGTGAATCCCGAATCTTCTGTTACCTGGCAAACCTTGCTGTGTTGGATAGAGGTGTGTCTGTCCTGGCAGAGAAGAGCACTGTGCTAGCCCACAGGGGCAGCGCCTCCTGCCCCAGGGAGGCTGGGTAGGCTGAGCTGGCAGTAGTTCATGTGCTGGGTGGACCCCAAGTCGAGTGTGAGGGCAGGGACTCAGTTCATGACCTCAAGTGCCCTCAGGCCACACATCTCCCCATTGGCACATGCCTGCTTCAGCCACAGTCATGCTCAGCAGAAGAGCTCTGTAGTGTCCCCTGTGGCCTGCAGACCCTGCCCTTCAGGCCCAGGCAGGCCCTCTTGTCACCCCCAGGGACCCTGGACTGTTGTTTTTAGCATTTGGCTCAGAGACCACTACAAAGTCTGTATTCCATGCTCCCAGACTTTCAGTTAGAGCCCCTAACTGAAGAAGTCGCCATCAGGAGTTCATAGACTAGTCTTAGGTCTGCACACGGCCACTGAGGACAGTGACAGGCCCCAGCAGCGTGGAAGCTTTCATCCTTGCTCTTTCCAGGGCAGCGATGCTCTTGGGGAAGGCCTGTCTGTACCAGTGGGTGTTGGGAGGCCGGCCCTAGGACGTGGTCATTTCCTCGGCCTTAGTAGCCCTCTGTGGCTTTACCTCTAGCAGCACCATGCTTCCTGGCTGTGACTCCAGAGGCCCTGTCCACCGCGTTAGCTGCGTTGTGGCCGTGAAATGGGTGTTTTTCCGAGCTCACTCCTTTGCCCTTGAGCTCCATTCCTTCTTGGATTCGCATCCTGGCAGCTGAATTGGCACGAGGTTTCATTCCCCTGCTCGTCAGGTACTCCATCAAGAGACGCGCTGCTGGGATCCTGAGAGCCAAGGGACTTACAGGGAGGTTTGTGGTTCTAGTCTGTCCAGACGCTGAGGCCGTAGTGATGTTGATATAGCACTGTGTTGTAGGATGTGTGTTTCTTTGAAGCATGTGGGAAGATCATAAAAACCAGATAGTTTTTGAAGTTTTGTGGCGGATTCTTGGGGCTCTGTGGCCTTGTGTTGTGTTGCCGTTGTGCTCTGCTTCGTGCCTGTGCGTCTGCGTCATGCCGTTGCTGGCTCACAGCAGGGATTGCAGCTGCCTGGGGTTCTGCAGGGTGGAGGGCGGGCGTCACACCTGTTGCTGGCAGAGCCAAATGTTGGACCTACCAAGCGGATGTGCACCCTGCTGGCAGCCCTCCCCGACCCCACAGATGATCTGTGCTCATCAGACTCTACGATCCAGAACCATCTCACCCTCACAACTGCTCCTGTCCTGTCTGGGTGCTGTGTGGCCACAGGGCACCCCTCCTTCCAGAACAGCTCCAGGGACAAGCCCTCTTCGGGCTGAACCTGTACTCTCTCTTCCTGTCCTCTGCTCTCCCTTCCTGTCCTCTGCAGGCTTTTGGCAGCTTCCTTGTGGGCTTGTCACTGGAGAGTTGCAGACTCCACAAGAGAAGGCCTGAGGCGAGTGCTGTGCAGAGGCACAGGTCCACTGCCCGCCTCTGAGTGCCAGGTCCAGGTTCCATGCTTCCTGAAGAGCCCTGTGCTCTCTGGACAGCTGCAACCAGCCTCTCCAGAAGTCATGTGGCCCAGCAGCTTAGCCTCAGCACCTTTCCCAAACAGTTCTGGGTGGACTCACCATGCCCAACTTTACACCTGAGCTGGTGGGAACACGTCTTCCCCTTCCCTTTCCCCAGTGGTCTGCAGAGCACTGTGATCTCTGTCCCATTTAAGTGCCTTCCCCTTCTGACCTGGGAACCTTGGCCAAGTCCACCCCTGCAGGTTGAGAGGGCTGGTGGGCACTGCAGTCCAGTCAGGACCCCGGCTGCTCCAGTCCCCTGGCCACGGGTTTTCTCCCCTTGCTGACCTTTGGCTCCCCTGAGTGCAGGACCTGGTGTGCTTGCACTCCTCTGTCCTACCCCAGTGAGAGGGCTCTAGGGGCAGCTTCCCACCCTGGGGGACATGCCCGCCCTCTGTGGGTATTACTGGTTCAGGGGCCTTCCCTGTCACCTTTCAGACCCTGCAGGCCACTTCCTGGGAGGTCCGTTTACCAAACCTGAGTCCCCACTTCCTGACAGTCTGGATGGTGGCAGACCTGCAGTGCCCTCAGCAGTACCAGGGCAGGACCAGCCTCTCCACGCCCTCCTGAGAAGTTTCAGGAGTCAGTGCCCTCTGTCATGGCCTGTCCAGTGAGTCAGGCCTTGTTTCTGGGCCAGTGCCCACAGCACTGAACTCTCATTGGGAGGAGACCCCAATGTCTGGTGGAGCAGTCGTGACTTCCCTATGAAGCTGCCCTGACTCCGTTCAGGCGGCCTCTGCGAGGGATGTCCACAGCCCTGGGGGCATGTGAGTATGATGTTGGAGAACTTGCACCAGTGGCAGCACTAGGTAGGGCTCTGCCCTTAGCCCTCCGATGGGGTGTTGGGTCTGTGGCCTGTATCCCTGCGACAGCAGTGTTGTGGACTGCATGTCTAGTGTGGGCTCTCGTCCAGCGAGGAGGTCCATGGAACAGGGTAGGAGAGTGTGGCTGCAGAGTCGCTGATCCAGACCTCCGGAGACCAGGCAGGAAGCAGGTCTGATCTTACTGCGCAGTTACCGTGTACGTATAGCCAGGCAGCAGCTAAGCAGGTTCAGGCAGCCACCAGTGCAGTGTCTGCTAACTGTCCTCCAGCAGCCAGGCAAGGAGTGGGCATGCAGCAAGCGCAGGGACTGCAACACGCGGCCTCACACCAGGGCTGTGCCTACGGGGCAAGTGGTGTGCCGCTCACACACTCACACAGGGGAGTGGTCTGCCACTCAGATGCCCTTAACGTATGCCATGTGTGCAGAACTCCATGCACGCGTCCCCACAATGTCTGTCCTTCCCAAGTTCATGTTGAGATGCTAACTGCCAGTGGGATGGCATTGGGGGTGGGGCTTTGGGAAGGTGGTTAGGTTAGGTGAAGTTGCAGTGTGGGGCACCATGAGGTTGGGTCCTTGCACGAGGAGAAGACTGGGCCTCCTTACATCATTTCAAGACAGCTGCTGCAGCTCCACCACCATTTACTTCCAGCCTGAAGGAAACAGTCCGTCACTTCTGTGAGCACCCTTCAGCTGCCACCTCACTTCCTCTCCTGCCCCTCAGGCCACGTCCCTCACATGAGCTCAGCTAGCTTCCAGGGGTCCTGGCAGCATGCTTGTAGAGGACCGGAAAGCACCTGGGCACAGGAGGGAAGGCCAGTGCAGGTGTCCTGCCTCAGGCCCTCCACAGCCACGTCGGATTTCAGGTGAGCCCAGGTGCGGGACTCAGTGGGCCTCAGCTCAGGAGACCAGTGTTCAACTCTGAAGCAGGGGAAGAAGGGCGTCATGCAGAGATGTGACAGCGTCCGCCCCAGCCCAGAGCTGGCAGAGGAAAGCGGCCATGAAGCGGCTGCAGACCCCTCTCTAGGAGCTGACTTCATTTGCTGGGGTGTGAAGTTCAAGTGGAAGGGTGCTCTCAAAACTGAGTGGGGCTGGGGGCTGGGGCGCTCAGTGGCAGAGCAGGCGCCTAGAGTGTGTACCAGGCCTTGGATTCCATCCCAGCACCACATGAGCAAAAAACCAGATGATGGGGTGGAGAAGGGCACGGGGAGTCATTCACAGCTCTACTGGAGAGACAGCAGACAGCTGTCTAGGAGTCAATTACAAACGCTGGCCTCGGGAACTGTCCCACTGTAGGAGCCCACATTTGGTTGGTAGTTTATCACAGGGCACTGCTGAAAACAGTTGCACAGTTGGCCACAAGTAGAGGGCCCAGCAGCTGGTGTGGCCAGGGAACCTGCAGTCGGGGAGCACAGCACACTCAAACCACCGTCACTGGGTGACCAGTACCCAGGCTGCGCCCCAGGGAGCCATCGAGGCTCCTGCAGAGGCTGTGGGAGAGCGTGACTAGTGACCACTGAAGTGATCCTGCCAGCCACGCGGCACAGTCAACGGGAGCAGCAGTGAGACTCGTGATTGCCACAGGACGCTGCAGTGGACTTTGTGGTCCACTCAAGGGGACTGCAAGGTGCCTTTCCCAACAACAAATTATGAAATATGCTAAGACACAAAGCACAGGCCTGGGGATGTGGCTCAGGAGTAGCACGCTCGCCTGGCCTGCACGGGGCGCTGGGTTCACTCCTCAACACCACCTGAACATAAAGATATCGTATCCACCTAAAGACGAAAAAACATTAAAAAAAAGAAAAAAAAAAAAAGAAACAAAGCACAGCCGGTGGACTGGGGAAAAGCCGGTGGTGGACACTGCCTGCCAGAACAAGATGCTCCCTCCACAGAGAGAGAGAATTCTTCTGTGTGGTTTATGAATACTGTCAAAAAACAAAAGGGCACCATGATCCAGACACAGGTGAGAGAGGGAAGGGAAGGACTGCGAGTGCATTGCATAAGATAGAGTTTATCAGAAAATCCTGTAAGAGCCAAATGGACAGGACAGGTACTGAAATCAGGCACCCAAAGGTAGATCTGACCTGGAGCCAGAAAGAAGCAGTGAACGTGAAGGTGATGGGTAGGAGTGACGTAGTTGGAACAGCAGAGAGAAGAGGGAGAAGATCAGCAGTGTCAGAGGGATGTGGGCACCAGTGTGCACACTGTTGTGACGGGGACACCAGGAAGGGGGCAGGAGAAAGGATCCAAAGAGCCAGTGGCCTCAGATCCCCAAAGTCATTGAAACACATGTCCACAAGTCCCCAAAGCTTGAGCTCCATGGTTCCAGAAGAACCTGGCCCAGTGGGTGAGAACTGGCTGCAAGGTGCCCTGAGACAGAGGGGAGGCGGGCACAGCCAAGGTCTTAGAGTGTGGTCCTGGGTGGCAGCAAGACGGGGAACTCTGTGTGCCCCTGAGGCCATGTGGCGCCTTGACAGAGAGGCCTCCAGGCTGGAGTGCCGAGCTCCCTGCTGCCCACCCTTTTGCTTTCCCTTGACCTTGGGCTACTATGCCAGCCTACCAGACCCTGTGAGAATGGGGGCTCCCCGACCTGTGGATGTGCCACCTGCCACTGCCTCTTACATGATTTACATGGATGTGGTCCTGACCTGAAAGCCCTGAGGGCAGCTGGCCCAGTGGAGCAGTGACTGGCACGTATGTAGTTTGTATCCTCGAACCTTAAGTGCATGGGCCATCTAGCAGGTCTAGACCAGGGCTAGGGCCTGCATAGAGAGGAGCCACTCCACTCTCATGGAGCCTCAAAGTCACCTAACAGTTCCTGGGCTGGTGTGACACAGGTCAGCTCTGCCAGCCACAGGCCAGGGGAAGGGGATCCATTCCACCGATGGCCTTGTGCCACTCTGGCCCTCCCAGAGCCTGCCTGTCTTCTGCCCTGCCCGTTGCACCCCTCCAGGCCTGGTCCCAGAGGCCAGTGTCCTTGCTGCCTGCAGAGGGAAAGGAAGGGGGTCTGGGCCCCAGAGAGCCGCCTAGGGAGGGCTGCCGTGCCCCTGGGGCAGTTCTGCTTTACCCAAGACCTTCCTTGAAAAGTGCTGACCTGCCCTTGCCGGGGTTGGAGAGCCACGCTACCAGGGTGACAGTCACCTTGCAGACGTGGACACGTGGGCAGAATTGTTCTCTTTCCTGGAAGAGCTAGACTTAGCCCAGGACTTGCAGGGTGTGGTGCTGTGATGATCCCGGGCTCCCAGGGGGTCAGAGGCGGGGGCTAGACACCATGTGTCTTGCATAGTTATCTGAAGACAGGGAGGCCCAGGCAGTCCTGGAAGGAGAGGGGCCTGGATGGGGGCTGTGGCAGTCACTGTTATCTCCCTATTAGGGATGGGGCCTGAACTCTGTGGGAGGAGCCTCTGAGGATCCACAGTTGGTGGTAGGTGACCCTATGATTGGGCCTAGGCCTGTGGGACCCAGGGGAAGGGGATCCGTTCCACTATGGCCTTCTGCTACTGGGGTCTTCCTGTGACCCTGGCCCTTGGTGGTGGAACACCTGAGCCCAGGGGTGTGTGGCAGGTCTGGGTCCGTGGAGGGCAGCGGATTTACAGCCCTTACCAGGGGAGCCCTCTGCCTGCTTGGCCTCTCCTGGTGCCAGCCCCCCACCAGCACACCCCGTCTCCCCAGAGAGAACCAACCCATCATGGGACAGTGGATTCTAACCCAGGGTTATGTTTTCCCGAGAGGCCTGGAGTCGGGGCTCCCTCTGCAGTGATGGGGTCACCCTGCACAGGCTGTGTGTCTTGAGGAGACTCAAATCTTTCCTCACTTGTGATTCCAGGAACGAGGCCACCAGCCCTCAGTGTACCTTATTAGTTAACAGCAGAGAGCAGGGCTGGGATCCCAGGTCTGGGGTCAGCCTCAGAGGGAGGACCTGGGCTGGGAGGCCGTGTGGCTTCCTGTGTGTTGGGTAGGGAATGTGCCAGGCGTCTGAGGCCCTTGTAGATACCCAACACTCCGGCCTCCCCAGGCTTGCTTTAGCCCCTCTGCAGGACCCTTGGGCCAGGGTCTCTCTCCAGGTGAGCAGCCCCTGGCCTCCTGCCTAGCACCAGGCTCCTCACTTCAGTGTATTCCTAAAATCAGGCAGAGTCCACTCCCCACTGGCCACAGAGCCCCAGTCTCCTGTGCCTGGGCACAGGCACAGTCCCCGCCCCACAGCGGATCTAGCTCACCCAGAGTGCATGCTCCCTCAGGACGGGCAGCGAGGTCCGCAGCCCACCCGGGTCAGGGGAGAGGCCTGCTTTCTGCAGCCAGGACAAGTGAGTAGAAGAGCCCTCCATCAGTGGCCAGTCCTCTCATTCCCTGCCTGCCCCTCGCCCCAGTCCTCAGGGTGGCTGTGGGGACTCACTGAGTTGGGATCTCCGTGCTGCCATTGGAGACAGGTGTGTGCCTTACCTTGGCTTCCCTGGATGCCAGCCAGTGGGGCTGTGACCTGCAGAAAGCTCCAAGCAGAAGGGGCAGCAGAGACTCTCCAAGCCTCGGGCTGCCCCTGCCCTGGGTGTCTGCCTGCCTGTCCTGGGCCTGTTCCCATGGGTACTCGGCAAACACTCCCCAGTGGAGGCTCTCGCAGCTCCCCCGGTCATCTGCTTCCCACGCAGTGCCACCCAGCGCCAGTTCATAGTCAAGCAGCCCTCATGTGGCGGGGGTGGGGGTGGATGCCAGCCCCTGGGTCCCTTGTGCTGCAGCCAGGCCCTGGGCTCTCCTACTGATTGGATTTTATTGGCTGATATCACATGGTGCAGTGGGCTGGCAAGCCTGGTTTCTGGTTTACAAATGGGATCAAAATGTCACTGCGTCCTTTAAAAGGACAGGTATGCCCATCATCCATGTCTAGCATGGGGTTATTGATTGGGTTATTTGGTTTTTTGGTGTTAAGTTTTTTTAATTCTTTATGCCACCGGCTGCTGTGGGCCTCCACTGTCCTCCCTTCCGGCCTCGCCAGCCCTTGCCCTGAGAGCCCAAGGATGGGCTGGTGCTCAGTTGCAGCAGTGAGTCTACAGGCCATCTGTGTGTTGGAGACCAGGGTTGCTCTCAGCAAGACGAGCCAGGCACAAGGGCACCCACAGAGGAGTCCCCCTTAGGAAACGTTTCAAACAGGCAAAAATCACAGAGGAGAAGAGTGGAGGTGGCCAGGCCTGGGGCAGGGTGTCCCTGTTTAACCTGGTAAGTTCCATCATGCTTGAGGGGGATGCCCAGAAAAACTTAAATTGAGCAACAAATAAATCACTAATGGGAACTGGTTTTTAATTTGTTTAGTTAGTTACACATGACAGCAGAATGCATTAATGCACTGTGATATACCACACATAGGTGGGATATAATTTCTCCTTTTTCTGAGTGTACATGTTGCAGAATCACACTGGTCATGCAGTCACATACACACACACAGTAATAATGTCTGTTTCATTCATTTTCTCCAGTGAATGTTTTTGTACCCTTGTCTAGTGTAAGATAACCATATTTATGTGGGTTTGTCTCTGTGTCCTTTATTTGGTCTACAAGTCTATTTTGGTGCCAATATCATGCTGTTTTTGTTACTATAGCTCTGTAATATACTTTAAAAACTTCTAGAACGAATAAATGAATTCAGCAAAGTAGCAGGATATAAAATCAACACCCATAAGCCAAACTCATTCCTATACATCAGCTAAGAATCCACTGAAAGAGAAACAGGAAAACTACTCTATTCACAAAAGCCTCAAAAAAGATAAAATACCTGGGAATCAATCTAACAAAAGAGTTAAAGACCTCTGCAAAGAAGACTACAGAACACTAAAGAATGAAATTGAAAGAAACCTCAGAAGATGGAGAGATCTCCCAGCTCCTGGATAGGCAGAATTCATATTGTCAAGTGGCCATACTACCAGAAGCGTTATACAGATTTAATGCAATTCCTATTAAAATCCCAATGACATTCTTCATAGAAATAGAAAAAGCAATCGTGAAATTTATTTGGAAAAATAAGAGACCCAGGATAGCTAAAGCAATCCTTAGCAAGAAAAGTGAAGCAGGAGGCATCACAATACCAGACCTTAAACTATACTACAGGGAACTTTTGAATAAATATTATTTTAGAGTTTCATGCTTTTGCAAAAGTAGTAAGTGAATGACTGGAGCATTGGGAATATACATGTTTCCATTCCTGTGTCAATGAATGCAAAGGACACACGGCTCCGGACTGTGATTTCCAGCCTCTTAATGCACCTGAGAATGCTGTGGTACTATTTTCAGGCTGGGAAACTTGAGACTCATTGGCCAACAGGATGCTCGGGAAATGGCGTTGGCAGTGGTCACACAGCCCGGTGCTCAAGGACAAGGGCTTAAACAGTGCTTCTCACACCCCGTGTGGTCTAGATAGCCAACCTGGCCCAGTCAATGGCCTGGTGCTTTGGGATGAGGACCAGGGAGCCCTCAGAGAAGAGGCCAGGGCCACCAAGAGCCCAGCAACAGCAGGAGCTCTGCAGGGACACAGAGGGAGGCAGGGTCTCCCGAGCCCAGGGCGAGTGCCCGCGGAAGCTGAGACCACAACCTGAGAAGTCACACAGGCAGGGAGGGAGGGAGGGGGGCAAACACCCACCTGGTCCTTTCATCCTCCCCCTCACCAACCTGGAGCCCAGCTGGCCAGAGCCCAGTTGACCGGCCTGCCTAGAAGCGCAGAGGCTGTGCTCTGTGGCCAGCAGGCAGCCAGGAAGGACAGGCCGAGGGAAGGGGTGGGGGGAGGAGGACACTGAGGTCTTTTGCCAGTCCCTGGAGGGGACCCAGGCCTGGAAAAGCCAGGGAGAGGCTGAGGGTCAGATCTGGAGTCGCAGGCCCACATCCTTGGCCCCCGAGGGACAGAGTGGGCGAAGTGAGCGGGGGGCAGCCCCCAGGCTGCCAAGGGCTGGGCTGCACCATCCGGGGTGCCTTTACCTCTTCCTCTTTACCTTTTATCACACTCGTCAAGCACCGACTGTGTGCAGGCTCTGGGGATGCCATCCTGATAAGAACAGGCCTTGGTGGCCAGGGTCCCAGGCCTGAAGGAGACACGAAGAAAAGGAGGTCCTTAACCATCTGCTGCATGCTTGCCATGCGCCCAAGGCGCTCTGGGCACAGCAGGGCCTCAGGCATGTGTGAGGACCAGGTGCCCTGGTGTCCAGCATCGGGCTGTCCAGAGACGTGGCCTGGGTTTGCTTCTGGTCTTGCCCTTCTGCACGTGTGTGTCCACGAGGCTTCTGCCTGGAGTCCCCCCGGGCGCCAGGAGCACAGCCTGCAGCCAGGCCTGGCGGCTCCACCACGGTGTGGAGAGCGCAGGGACCGGGGCTAGGGACACTCGCTCAGCTGGCTCAGCCAATGTCACTCCCTCACTCATTCCCTCTGTCCCTCACTCATGCACTCTCCACTCATCTACCTGTCCATCACCCAGAATCCACACCCTTACCCATCACCAGTCTGCCCACCTGCTCTTAGATCCAACCATCCATTCATCCATTATCCATCCAACCACATCCTCACCTGTCTATCCATTATCCATCCATCATCCACTCACCCGTGCATCTGTCCACCCATCCTCATCCACCCATCCATCCAGCATCCATCTCCCAACTCTCTGTCCACCTGTCCATCTACCCAAGCAACTCTGCTGGGCTCCTCATTGCACGCTAAGGAGTTTTCTTGCCCGTGACACACAGAGGGAGAGTGCCCGAGGACTGGAACTTCACTATACTTGTGTCCACTCCTCCAGGCCCCCGCTGGGGAGACGTGCAGTCTCTCACCCCTAACTCACGCATGGCTCACCTCCTGCCCCCAAACAGACAGAGTTGTTATATAGTCTAAGAGACTGAGAAAGGCAGTGGGGCTCAGGGTGGGGTTGGGGTCTTTCAGGGATGCAAGGGTCCACACCTCAGCTACACAGCCACCCGGGGCCGTGGCCATATTCCTGCTTCCTGTAGAGCAGTCCAGCTCCCTGGACCTCACCCAGAAAATGCCAGGCTTGGCTTTCTCTCCTGGCATCCCAGTCCTTATTCTAGGACAGAGGTGCTGCCTGGGGGAGTTCCTGCCATTCCACCACCCCAGAGTGACCACACTTGGTGGACAAGTCAGCATGGACTTGAGTCAGCTGTGCTTTCTTCAGGCTCCTCCTGCCCTCTCTGGTTCACTCGTAGCTCACCTGCTGAGCACCACTCGGGGGGCTTGGTGCCTCTGACTGCAGTGTTTTCTTCCACTCATCCTCCATCATCTTCAGCATCTATTGAGCAACCACTGTGTGCCAGATCCTGGCCTGGGCACTGGTATTCCTCGAAGGCCCCCGATGAAAAGGGAGTGTGGCTCTCAGGACAATTGTGGGCGGCCATGCTACCTCCCAGCCCAGGTGCCGTCGAGGTCCAGGCCCCCAGCCCCCCAAGCTGCCACCCTGCTCCCACCCTCACCTTAGGTTTGGCCAAGGTGGGATTTGGGAGGGAGAGAGGGGGCAGGCTGGGCTCAGCTCCCCCAACCTAACCCTGGCCAGAGCCAGCAGCACGGCTCGGCCCTGTCCCCTCCTGCCCTTTGCCTGGGTGGCCCCAGAGCCATGTTGGACTGTGCCTAGGGGGGGAACAGCTCTGGGAGGGGAGGTGCAGACAGCAGGGGACGCCCCAGCCTGAGCAGAGCCCAGCTGCCCAGCAGTCCTCTGGCCTCATGTGGGTCCAGGCTGAGCAGTTCCTCTCACTCGCAGAGACCTGGAGATCAAGGCGGTGGGAAGCCTTGATCTCCAGGTCTACGCCGCAGGGATGCTTTGCAAATGGCCCGCAAGGAAGGCAGAGTCCTTTAGGGATGGAAAGAGGTCTCTTCCATGAGAGGATTTGCTGAGTGTTCCCAGGGGAGGAGGCCAAGGGGCAGGGCACGATGGGCAGAGAGACCACGGAGGAGGAGTTTGGGTTGTGTCTGCTCCAGGCCCCGACTCAGCTCCCGGCACACAGCAGGTCCCGGGCGGTCAGCAGGTGGACCCTGAGGGCAACAGAGAGGGCAAGGTGTCCTGTGGGCCGGGGTGGCTGGCCCTGCAGTTAGAGCCATGGCCACGGTGAGCGCGGGGGCTCTGGGGTGCAAGGAGGCCCCATCCTTCTAGGGGTGCTGTGAATGTTGAGTGTGTCCCCCAAGGGCTGAAACCTGGTTCCCAGTGTGGCCATGGGAGAGGTGCCGGGACCCTGTGGGAGGTCCTTAGGCCACTGGAGTGCTACCCTCTGAAGGGATTAGTGGTTTGCAGGGGACCTGATTGCCTCAGCCAGAGGGTTGTCATGAAGGGCAGGGCTGGCCCTCCCCTATCTCTGTGTCTGTGACTTCTCCTTCCTACACGAGCTGTCACCATGGCCATGAGGCTCTCCAGGGCCAAGAGGATGGGTGCTGGCACCATGCACTCAGCCCTCCACACCTGTGAGCTAATAAACACCTTTTTCTTATAAAGTTTCCAGCCTCAGGTACTTTGTTATAGCAATGGAAACCAGACTGACTGATGGTCCAGGATTCTGCAAGCTGTGGGTTAGTCCTGTGTCTGCTCTCCTTGCCTCCTCCCTCACTCATTCATTCACACCCTGTGTCCCTCCCTCTTTTGAACCCAGACAATAAGCCCCAGGGAACTGAATGAAGCCCCTGCTGTGCTGAGGGCCAGGTTACCTGCAGGCTCTCTCCACCTGTTCATCCCATTGTCCACCTACAACCAGCCTCAGGACGCACCTGTAATCCCAGTTATTGGGAGGGAGGTTGAGGCAAGAAGATCACAGGGCTCAGCAATACCTGTCTCAAAATGAACACTGAAAGGGCTGGGCATGCAGCTCAGTGGAGAGCTCCCTGGATCCAATCCCCTGACCCACACACAAACACACAAGCCCATCTGAGGTGGAGGCGCAGCAGAGACCCCTGGGCTGGGGAGGCGGCCACCCTGTCCTGGCCGGAAGCCTCTGCCTCTTCCTGGCAGCAGGTCCCCACTGCTGTGCCCCTGATCCTCTGGCTGCTTACTCCCACTGCTGATGGGGATTTCCTATAGAACGACCTGTCCCCAACGAGGGCACATGGGCCATGGGACCCAAGGCCACAGGGTTGGGGGGTGGACAGGAATGGACCTCTGTGGAAGGACCGTTGTCGACTGGGGAGAGCAGCACTGGCAGCTAACTAGACCCTCGAGACCTGGTGCTGGCCCCACTGGGTGACGAAGGGACTTGGCTATATTTCCCAGCGGGCTTTATGTCACAGATACAGGGGAAGGATGTGGGGTGGGGTCTGCCCCTGGTTGCTCCACGGAGGAGGAGGCAGAATCCACGCTGGGCGCTGAGGGCCTCTCCAAAGGCCCTGGGGGAAGGCCAGGGCCCTACCATGGCAGGGCCTAGAGGGAAGGGAGCCCGGCCCAGGACACAGGCAAAGGGCTCGAACCTTCCCCCACGGTTGTGGGGGGCTCGCTCTCGCGCTGTCGCCAAGGTTTTCCAGACACAAAAGCTGCTTTCCGCTGCAGAGGAGGCCGGATACCTGGGAGGTGAGTCAGCAGGATGGGGCTGGTGCCTGCGTCAGCTGCACCTGCAGAGAGGAGAGCCAGAACAGGAGGGAGGGGAGGGGAGTGGGGAGGGAGGGGGAGGGAGGGGAGGGAGGGGGAGGGAGGGTGGGACTGGAGAGGTTGGGCGGGCACCAGGATTTCGGCCATCTCATTCCCCCCTCCCTCACTCATTCATTCACACCCTCTGCCCCTCCCTCTTTTGAAGCCAGATCCGGGAACTTAGGCACATTGTTTGACCCCTACATCAGTGCCACAGCCAGGGATGCAGGACCTCCTGCCAGGCCCCACCCTGGGGGGGGGGGCCAAATGGCACAGCCGGGTAGGGGGCACGGGGGTGCCTGGGCTCACTTGGGGCCAGGCCCTGGGCAGCCCAGGGGTCAGACTGCCTGGCCTCACCAGCTCCCACNGGGGCAGATGGCACAGCCGGGTAGGGGAGGGGGTCCTGGGCTCGCTGTGGGCCAGCCCTGGGCAGCCAGGGGTCAGCCAGCCCACAGCCCACTCAGAGAGCCTGCTCAGTGGTGTCTGGGCTCACTGCTGCCCCTCAGGCCCAGCAAGCCCGCCAGGTGGGGTTGTCACCACCTGGCACACCCTCCGCAAGGACAGTCTCCCAGCCTGAGGGTGGAGGCAGTATTGCTGGGCATAGACACTGGACCACAGTGCCTCTGCTAGACTCCTGGGAAGTGCAAGTGGCCTGCCGCTGAGGTCCTGCAGCAACTGTGGGCTGCGGACAGGGAGGGGCTGCTAGAGGACCAGGGAACAATCCCAGGATCAGACCAGCCGTGGCTCCAGTCCACACTGCAACCCCAGACCCTGGTCACACTGAGCCCTGGCCCTGGTCACACCCTGAGCCCTGGTCCTGGTCACATGCTGGTCCATGACTCCTGTCCTCTGTGGGTCCCTGAGGCCAGGGAGGTGGGAGCCCCCCTCATGTCTTGCTCTCACCTGGAGGCCCAGAGCTACCCTGCCTCTCCCCCACGTGTGAGTCACTGCTGTCCCTGGCCACTTTCCCCGGCTCTCCCACCACAAGTGCACACTGAGTGAGGTTCTAGGTCCGCTGGGTGACAGTCAGCACTTGGGAGTGGGTGACTGCGGGGCTGACTCACTCTAGAATGGGGGAGTGTGAAAGCCAGAGCTGGGCCCCCGTTCAGAGTCAGAGCTGCCTCCTTCCCCCGGGGGAACAAGGCCCCAGGCCCTGAGCCAAAACCCACTGCCGGAGTCCATGGGGTCTGGGCTCTCGCCTCCCACCCATCAGCTGGGCTGGGTGGCCTCTTTACCACAGAGAAGGACAGCAGGGGAGTGGCACGTGGGCATGTTTGCTGGACACAGCCACCACCTCAAGGGGCCTGCAGATGCCTGCTGGCTGAGTCTGGGCCCGGGGGCTAGGGTGGGTGGACACAGCTGAGGAAGGGACTGCCCAGAGGTGACAGTGGAGAGAGGGGAAGAGAGGGCAGAGTCCTTGAGAGCAAGGACGGGTGTCCTGAGGGGGCTAGGGCAGTGTCCTGGAAGGCCAGACCTGGGGGCCTCCTCCGCCTGGTGGTGCCTGAGAAACCAGCACTTCCTCCCGACTGCAGTCTGGCATCTGGGAGGTCAGCGGGTAGGGGCAAGGGTGCCAGGCCCCTCCACCCAGCACGGCTGCCGCTCCGGGCACAGAGCTCCAACTGGCCCCACAGCAAGAGAGGGCAGTGGACGGGCCTGTCACACTGCAGAAGCTGCAGCCTGACCTCGCCACGGGCAGGGTGGGGGTGGGCATGCCAAGAGGGGCAGCCTGTGCCCCACCTGCCCTGCTCTGAGACCCAGCAAGCCTCCGAGAGGCCACCACCCTTCACATTTTCCAGATAAGCACTCTGAGGGAGTAGGGAGCAGAGGTGACCCTGGGGACAGCTACCCTCAGGACCAGGACAGTCAGTGACCCTGGCGTCAGCTGGATGTCCCCCAAAGGACTCCTCTCTTACTTGGGGATCCTCTGGGCACTCTCCTTGGGAACACCAGGGAGAAAGTTCCCGCCCTCAGATAGCCCAGAGGTGACAGCAGCTGGCCCTCTGCTGCCAGTCCTGTTCCCATAGCAGAGACAAGCCTGCCCCTGGGACAGTTCCAGCACCCCCAGGTTAGGGGCAGACGCCAGCAGCTGCAGAGGCAGCAGGGTGACCTGTCCAAGGTGCTGAAAGAGGCTGCCGGCTCTCTGCATTCTGCCCAGTCACCAGGCCTGCAAGGCGCTATGGCAAGGGTGGGGGCGGGGGGCTACGCCTGCGGTCTGCGGGGGATTGGTGTGTGTGCCGACTCACGTATGCCCGCACCGTGCTCCTGCCCACCCTGCAGTTCCCAGCTGGGTCCACGTAACCCCGGGCATGCACGGCCCACCCACCCTCCAGGGACCTCAGTTCTGGCCTCTGGACAGCTACCCTCAGGACCAGGACAGTCAGGACCAAGCCCTGACCCTGGGCACTCTGCTGCCTTGGGATTGTGGTGTTGCATGGGACAGGGCACAGAGGCGGGGAGCCACATGCTGACCTCCTGGAACCAGCCCACTCTGACCCCAGTCCCTGTGCCCTCATCTCCATCCTGAGACCTCAGAGACCCTCCTCCCAGAAGCTGCAGCCCAGGGAGCGAGGCAGCCCTACTCCCACGGAGAGGGGCCTCGAAGCTAGGCCTCTGCACAAGCCCCTGCTCTGCTCTGGGCCTGGCCCAGGCAGGAGGCCCCTGGATGCATGGAGGTTTCCAGAGGGACCATGAGGTCTACTTCCTGGTGAGTTGGAGGAAGGAAGGACGCGGAGCCTGCCCGTCACCTGCAGGCAGGGAGACACTGAGCCCGCCCCAGGCCACTCCCCCTCTTCTCAGAGGTCTTCTGTGGCTCTGGAACTTGTCCCAGCTCCAAGGAGCCCTCTGGATTCTGCAGGAAGAGATGCTGGGGAAGGCCGGGCTTTGCCACTGACTGCTGGCAGGGGACACAGAGAGCAGCATGCAGCCCAGGCTGGGAGGCCATCTCTGCAGCCCTGAGTCCCTGACCTGGGACCTTTCCCCCGGGTGGGGAGCGCTGGGCAAAGCCTGCCGAGGGTGTGTTTGTGGCACCCTCAAGACCCCCGGATCCACAAAGACGCCTCACTGGAAAGGAGGAGCCCAGCTCCGTCCTGCGGCCTGTGCACTGCAGGCTGCAGGGCAGCTCCTAGAAGACCCCTGTCCCTTCCTCCCCC
>NW_025999949.1:36585502-36598924 GCF_001458135.2 Marmota marmota marmota | reverse complement strand
CCCCCTCCCCCTCCCCCACCACCAGCAGCCAGCCAACAGCAGTCAAAGCCAACAGGACTGACCAGGAGCAGCCAGGTACACAAGCCAAGACCAGAGGGCGTCCTCGGGCCACCATCCAGTGGCACCCGTGGGCACCTTCTCCACAGCCTCAGAGACCCTGAGTGGAGTTCTCCTGCTTCAGGCCCCACAGAAACAGCCAATGGTCAGTGTCGCTCGGGGGCACAGAGCATCCCCACCACCTCTCAGCTGTGTGGCTCTCAGCCCCAGCCGGTGACAGTTCACCACACCCCCTCCCTGGAGGACAGGAGGATGCCGTGCCATCCCTGGGCAAATTGAAGCCACAAGCAAGGGCATGTGCCATGTCTGTAGCACCCAGCTGGGTCTCCTGGCGCCCCCCTCCACACCGCGGGCCTGCCCTCCCATGAGCTTCAAGTGCTGGGACACAGCTGGCTAGAAGAAAGGAGGCTGGGCTGACTGGACCCAGCACAGGCAGACATCTGGGCCCCCTGGGCCCCCGTCTTCCTCTCTGAGGTGTTGACTGCTCCTGCCCTTAGCTTCCCCTCCCACCCCGTTACCTGGCGGGTCCCAGCACTTCCTACCTGGGGTCAGAGCCACCTGCAAGCAAGCCCAGAGCTCTTCAGAGCAGTGATGTGACCTTTGGGCTTCTTAATACTCTGCCCCCAAAAGAAGCCACCAAAGCAGCTGTTAAATGAAAAATAAAGATAAGTGGCCCTCCGGCCAGCTGGGGTGCAGCAGAGTCCAGCCCTCAGGCCGAGGCTGTGTGTGGCCAGCCTCTGGTCCTGCCATCCCTGTGCCTAGGGCTGCATTCTTTCTGGGCCTTCCCAACAGGCCTCCTAACCCTGGCTTGCAAAGGGGGACGCTGCATGGACACAGCCTGCAGGCCCAGGCAGCTCCCGTTGTTTAGCCACACTCCATCTGCCTGGCCTCAGGAGCCACTCACTGAGGACAGGGCATCCTCCTGACCATCCACCCAGGCCAGCTATCATCTATCATCCCTAGGACCCGAGACGCTCAGGGGCTCCTCCTTCTGAGCCCCAGAGTCCCTGGGGGCTGAGCCCAGACATCTGCACACACTGGGCCCAGTGAAGACTGAAGTTTGGTCCTATCCATCCTTAGCCTCAAAGGGTGTGTGAGTAAGGGGGCAGAAGATGGGTGGGACTGGCTGGTGGGAAGAGTGGGCCGTTAGGGTGGAAAAGATGGGTGAGTGGGGAATGATTGTCCTGATCACAGGGTTGACGTTATACGACAACCAGCCCAGCCTGAGGATGTGGTGTTGGGTCTTAGGACACCCACGTGAGAGAGGTGAGACAGCGCCTGAAGGATGACAGCGTCAATGACGGTAATTAGAGGCTTGTGATGGCAAGAGGCCCAACCTAGCGGTGTCCCAGAGCGATGATGGCAATGATGGCTACAGTGATGCAGAGGTGCTGACAGTGGTGTGAGACAGTGATGGCAGTAATGGAGACGATGAAGGTGATAATGGTGACCATTACAATAGTGTTGCTGGAGGTGACAAAGGGACGGTGGTCATGAGGGTTATGATGGCAGTGATGGTGAAGACGGCGGTGGTGAGGACTGTGATGGTGGTGATGTTGATGGTCATGGTCATGATAATGTTGATGGTATTGATGGTGGTGGTGATGGTCATGGTCATGGTGGTCATGGTGGTGTTGATGGTGTTGATGATGATGATAGTGATAGGGATGGTGATGGTGATAGTGACAACTGTGGTGGTAGTCATGATGAAACTGATGGTGGTGGTGATGATGGTGGTACTGATGATGATGATGGTAAGGATGATGCTGGTGATGGTGGTGATGGTGGTGATGATGATGATGATGGTAAGGATGATGCTGGTGATGGTGGTGATGATGGTGGTGATGATGATGATGATGGTAAGGATGATGCTGGTGATGGTGGTGGTGATGATGGTGATGATGATGATGGTAAGGATGATGCTGGTGATGGTGGTGGTGATGGTGGTGGTGATGATGGTGGTGGTGATGATGATGATGGTAAGGATGATGCTGGTGATGGTGGTGGTGATGATGGTGATGATGATGATGATGGTAAGGATGATGCTGGTGATGGTGGTGATGATGGTGGTGATGATGATGGCGACGTGATGGTACTGATGGTGATGGTGTTGAGGACAGTAGTGGTTGGATTAGGGTTCTCTAGAGGAACAGAATCAACAGGAAGAATGATTATAAAAGGGGGACTTATTAGATTGGCTTATGCAACCAGAAGCTAGACAATGGCCTCTGAACCAGTAGCTGCACAGTCCAAGAGGCTGAAGCCCAGAACAAGAGGGATCAGTGGTGGTACCCTAGTCGGAGACTGAGGCTTCTGGAGAACCTGCTTAGGGAAGAAGCGAGAGTCCGATATCCTCAGACAATCACAGTAGCCACCAAGAACCTGTTCAAGAAGAATGGAGCTTGCCTCTGCCGCTTCCTTGTTCTTCCAACTTTATACCATCCAAGCCGTCATCCTATTGGACGGTGCTGCCCACACTTGGGGAGGGTCTCCATTTCAATTGGCTACCCCACATGCCAATCATTCCTAGACACACCCTCATTGACACACCCATGAGCCTCTGAATCCTCGGCAGCTCTTAATCCAATCAAGTTGCCAGTTCAAATTAGCCATTGCAATGGTGATGGGGATGGGGTGGTAATGGTGATGACGGTGATGGTGATGGTGATAATCGTCAGGGTGGTAATGATGGCTTCGATGGTGATGGTGGTGTTGACGTTGGCAGTGATGGTGTGGACGGTGGTGGTAATGATAGGGTAGATGATAGAAATAATCATGGAGGTGTCAAAGGTGATGGGTTAGGGGAGGTATTGAAAGTGTTAGTGCCAGGGCTGGCGTTGGTCTTGGTGGAGGTGATGAGGTGCTGGCCAAGGGAGTACCACAGTAGTGATAAGGATGATGATGGTGTTGTCAGGACTGGAGGTCCTGAGGAGACTGGGTTCTCCCCAGAACTGACTCTCCATGAATCCAGGCCTATCTTCCCCCCAGGTGCCTGGAGCAGGTGTGGCCTGGTAGGGAAATGGGGGCTGGGTAAGGCCCCTCGCCTTCTGCCCAGAAAGAGAGGAAGCCCGAGGGCCAGCAGCCCCCTCGGCTGCTGCAGTTTTTCTCTCTGTGGTCTCCTGCAGGCTTTGCCTTCTCTGTAGAGCTGGGTGGAGCAGGGACCCCAGCCCCATCCCTGTGTGTCCCACTGTCCTCAGGTCCCACCCTGGCCAGGAAGGGGAGTGAAGGCACCTGGGTCAGTGCTCCCCTGATGGAGGAAACTCAGGCCAGAGGGAAAGTGACAGGGCGAGCCACAGCTGGGTCCTGCCTAGACCTGGGTGAGCCTCCCTTGTGTGGGCATCCCACTCCTGGGTGCTGGGTCCTGGGCCCACTTGGGCCCTCCCACCCCGCCTTCCCCTGTAATGGGGGGATGCCCACCCTGGGCTCCTTCTCTTCTGTCTGGTCCAGTAGTGATGGGAGATCGAGGGTGGGCGGAGGGGAGGGCCAGAGGCGTCTAAGGCGGAGCTAGGGAATCAGGAAGTCGCTCGGGCTTCTGAGCCGTCCTGCTCCGAGATGAGGCTCTGCGCCAGGCTCCAGCAGCGTGGGAACCTGTCCCCCTCTCGTTTTATTAATAAAGCAGGGCAGCAGTGTCACTTGGCTCTCCCGAAAACGTGTCACTCTGCTGACTAATTCTTTTTAATTAGAAACAAAAAGGACAGGAAAGCGCTGTCCTCAGAGGCTTGACAGGCAGGGACTTCATGAGGCTGAGCTGCTGCCACCACCCACTGGCCCTGTCATCCCAGGCTCTTTTGCCCTCCTGGGAGGTGGACCCTGGCTCCTAGCTCTCTGCTGGGCACGAGTGAGCAGCCTTGGGGGGGAGCAGTTGTTACAGCTCCCAAGGGTACAAGGACACCAGCTGCCACCTCTGGAGGGGGTCGCAGGGCCACACAGCATCTCCCCACACCTGTCACTCAGGCAGGACAGACAAGGGCCTTGTGGCAGGATGAGTTCTGGAGGGTGCCAGCATATGTGGGAGCCCAGGATGGGGACTTCTTAGAGTCAGAGGGTATCCTGCATGGAGACCAGGTCAGCTGGCAGGACCGGGCAGGGACCCGGGATGGGGCCTGCCCATGGCTCCCTTGCAGTGGCCCTCCCCATGTCCTCCTGTCACTGTGCCAGCACTGCATGCCGGCCTCGGGCTGGGGGAGCCGGTGGGGGAGCCAAGGCCAGTGCAGCCCCCCCCCCAGCGGCTTAGCTCAGTGAGCACTCAGCGCAGGCACTGCCCATCTGATCCCCCGCCGTGCTCGCAGCGGGCGCCCTGTCACCCTGGTTGTGGCGGCTCCACTGTTGAGCTGAGAGGACTGAAGGTCAGGCGTTAGAGCACAAAATGGGAAGGTGAGCAAACGCTTCGAGACTCACCAGACCCCTGAGCTCTGGCACCCACAGCAGAAGACAGTCCCATCTTTCTTCCTCAGTGACAGAATGTGTCCCCAGCTCATTCGCAGAAATGGGCTGGGAGCCATGCTCCTATAAGAGCACACTCAAAAGGCTTTAGAAAGCGACCGTGTCCTCCATGTCAGCCCTGAGCCTGGGAGCTGCAGCTTCGTCTGATCCTGGGCACCACGTGGAATCTTCCAGACACTTGAGGACAGGGCATCCTCCTGACCATCCACCCAGCCCAGCTATCATCCCACGATCATGCATCCCTAGGAGAGAGCCTAAGTCCTGGAGGCCAGGGGACCGGCGTGTCATTCCAAAAGTGTCACATCACAGGGATGAAAGGTCTGGGTTGGAATACCCTCTCCTCTCCACCAGCTAGGAAACCTTAACACCTCGCGCACAGCTCACAGCTCCTGGGGATCCCACACAGCTGCCTCCCCGAAGCCCTCACCCTTCACTGGTGAAGCCCACTGGCAGCCAGGGGCCACCTGGTGTCCAGGTGTCACGTTGATAATAAAAGTGGTGGCAGTGATGGGAGATGGCAATGTCAATGGAATTGTGGATGATGGGCGTGGTGGGGTGACGGGAGGTCGTGGGTGTGGTGACGGTGTTGAAGTGGTGGTTTTACGGGCGGTGATGGGGCCGCTGGGTGAAAGGTGGGATGCTGAGGGTGGTAGAGGTGGTGAGGCTAGGGATGGAGGTGACTGGGCAGTGTTGGTGGTATGGTGATCATGAGGTCAATGGAGGAGGTCAAGGCAGTGATGGCTGCCATGATGGGAATGACAGTCACAGTGACCATGGGTGGAGATGGTGGTCACTGGGTTGTTGACGGTGAGGTGGTGGTAATGGTGTTAGTGGTGATGCTGTTGGCAGTGGGGCATGCAGAGCTCAAGTTCTGGAGACTTGGGGGTAGGGGTGGTGGTGAGGTGGTCCTTCTAGTGATGGGCGTGGTGTTGGGGTTGGTGGGATGGGAGGAGGGGACTGTGACGGTGATGGTGGGCGGAGTGACGGTGGTGAGGATAATGGTGGCATGGCGATGTGCTGTAGCTGTGGGCCTGGTGATGACTGGCGGTGCCTGTGATGGTGGTGTTGATGGCGATGACTGTGGCGGTGGGCTGGCCTGTGGTAGCTCACACACAGGACGCTCACCATTCTGCTGGCACCTGAGCCATTCATGAGAAAGCAGTGGATTGTAGGGGGGCCCATTTCTTCTTAGACTCTCAACCCCCGCAGCAGCACCTGGAGCACACAGTCCTGCTGGGGAGGCTGCAGACACCTCCTCCTCCCTCCCTCAGGCCCAGGCTCATCTGTCCTAAGATGGCATTTTATGTTAATTTGGGAAAAGATTCCCTTGGCGTGAGGTTTCCTTGTGGGGTGGCTTGGCTATAAACCCAGGGTCGGTCCTCCATTTGCTCCTCCTGCTGGTGGAGGGGGGCGCTGGAGGAGAGTGGCTCCTAGAGCCGGGGTGGTGTGTGCTAAATCACACAGCTAACGAAGCTGCTCCGAGCTGGATCACCTGGGGTCTCCATCTCTGGCCTGGGCATGCTCAGAGGGGCATTCCTCTGCTCCTCCCTGGGAGGGTGGTAGTGCCTGGGCCCAAGGACCCCATTGCCCACTGGTCCGGCTGCCATCCAGCCTCCTCTTCCCTGATATCCTCTGCCCCAAGCATGGGAGGCCTGACTCCCCAGGGTGGGGCTGTGTCTGGGGCTGCTAGAAGTTCCCTGGATCGCCCCAGGCCTTGCCTGGGCCTGGTAATGAGGCATCACAGACCAGAGGAGGACAAGAGCCCTTACCAGCTCCTGCCATCACCGTCTGTGGCTGGCAATGAGCCATGGGGACAGCCTGAGGGTACTAGGAGGTCTGATCACACGGGTGAGGTAGGGAGAGCAACTCAGTGGCCTGGGTGGTGCTGATACCCCCTGATCTTCCCACCCACCTCAGGCTCCCTGGAGGGTATATTGCTCTAGGGCCAGTGGGCACAGGGATGGGGTGCTGTTCCACCACGGGCCCCCAGCCTTGCCCAGCACACTGCAGGGGGCCCCTCCTATGGTGGCACCCACAAGGAAATCTGGGTATGTCCACTCCTGGCACCTTCTAGGTGCTCAGGAGGCTGTGGCTGTCCCCACCTGTTGGCTCCACATCACCTCGGTGCAGAGCCTGGGACCCTCAGCTGGTGGGAAGCTGCCTGGGACAGCCACTCCTCCTGTGATGGCCGAGACCTTCCTGGGCCTGACGCTTTGGGGTGCTGGTGGATAGCTGTGGAGGTTCAGGAGCAGGGACCTGCTGCTGTGGCCACACAGCTGCCAGCGGCAGGGGCAGGGGCGCGGCTTCTGGCCCCTCAGCCTGGGACTCTGGCCTTCCACTGCTGGTGGGCGCGGCAGGAAGGGGTCTCTTTAGGGCAGCCCCAGCAGCGGCGGCTGACAGGTGGCACAGAGCCTGCCTGCGTGGGGAGCTCCTGGCTGCGTCACAGCCGCTATTCTCAGCAGCTCTCCTTTTATGGCTCCGGAAGTGAGCAGCTGATACAGGCTGGCGGGGAGGTATTTAGATGGAGATGCAGAGCACAGCGGGAAGGGCAGTCGCCAGGGTGGGGGCGGTGGGCTGCCCAGGATGCCACCTCCCTCCCTGGCACGGGCATCCCAAACCCCCAGCTCCGGGGGCGTCCACATAGGCCAGCTGGCAGCGAAACCCCCGTCCTGATGGAGGGGCCCCCACCCTGGGGATTCCTGCAGCACGATCCAGGCTGGGTGGGCATCCAGGAGACGGCGGGGTGGGCCTCAGCCTGGCTGGGGGCCCAATAGGGCAGGAATGGGGTGGCCACCTGGCTCCAAACCCTGCCTACCAGACCTGCCCCCAGCCAGTGGCTTCTGATGAGTCCTCCTCAGGCCCTGCCCATCAGGCAGCTCTGCTTAGGCTCCCCAGCTCAGCACCAGCCACCTGGACATTGGGGATCCTAGTGTCCCCTCATCTCTGACCCTCTCAGCCTACTCCCCACGACTGGAGGCAGCTAATTCAACTGGAATATTGACCCTGAAGCAACTCCCCATCTGCCTGTCCCTCCCTGTGCCCTTCTTCCCAGGTCACAGTGTCTCAGGTCCTGGCTCAAGGCCTTCATCTGGCCACGATGAGGTGGGTCCTGCCGTTGTGCCCCTCTCTGGTCTCCTCTGCTCCTCAGCATCAGCCCTGATGAACAGGACCCGGCAGCCACGCTGCTCCCCGCTGGCCAGCAGTGCCCGTGCCCCTGGGCCATTTCCCCTACCTCATGGGCAGGAGCATTTCTGACCCGCAGACTCTGAAGGCCAGAGCAAGCCCAGGGCCGGCAGGCAGTAGGTGTGCCCGAAGGAGGTCCGACTGGAGGGCAGAAGGGCACCCCAGGCCCACCCGGGGACCCAGGCCCACAGACACCTTCAGGCCCTGGGCTCCCAGGAGGTGCACACAGGGCAGGGCGAGGCACAGGGAGGGCCCGGCAGTGGAGGCAGTGACACTGAGGGACCGCCACTGGGCCTGTGTGTGTCCACTGAACAAGGGGTGGTGGGAAGCAGGGAGGATGGGCCAGCCCCGGGTGGGGAACATGGTGGTCACAGGTGCAGCCGCGGCTCCTCACCCCGCTGCACGGCCCACACTGAGAAGGGCCAGGCAGCCCTTTAGAGCAGCATGCGGAGGAGGAGAGGGAGGCCAAGGGCAGGGTGGTGCGTGAGGTCCCACATACCCCAAGGAGGACCAGGGCAAGAGGAGTCTGCTTACCACCCCTGACCCTCGGCCAGCCGGAGGGGCTGGCTCTGCTGAGGGGCCATCTCCCCTCGTCCCATCCTCACCCACCTGCGAGGCTAGGGCCCTTTCTCCCTCCTCCCAGCCTGGGCACTGCCAGCCAGAGGGCTGGCCTACTTCCCGGCAGAAGACCCCCAGGAAGCGAACACCCACAAGTGTCCTTTGGAGAGCTCTGATGCTTAGAGCAGGGCCACCTGCTGGTGCTGATGGGGCAGAGGACAGTGGCCGTGCTGGCAGCACAGGTGAGGGCCCCTGGTAGGGCCACTTAGGCCAGGGAAGGGTGAGGGCTGAGGAGAGCTACCCAAGGTCCCAAGTGAAAGTGTCCAGGGGATGTGTCTGTGTCCCCTGCCCCTCCCATCCTGGCTCGGGCCCCCTCCTCCTCTCAGGGCCCCCTCCATTTCCCTTTTGAATGAAAATTGGGTAGTGGGTGGGAGCAGCTCCTTTGAGGACAGCTGCGCAAGCCCTGTTGCCCAACCGGCCAGCAGGGGTGGCCAGCGGGGCTCCCTGGGCCTCTGGGCTCACGGGGATGCCAGGGGCACTGGGAGCCGCAGGGCTGCGCAGGACCAGTGGAAAAACACCACTCTTCCCTCAGAGGCTGGACGGGAGGCACCGAGGCAGGCGACAGGAAGGAGGAGGGTCTGGTGTGTGGGGGCCTGGAAGGCACAGGCTGCCTGTTCCGGGGACAGGGATGCGGCACACAGCCTGCCAGACGGAAAAGGAAGGAAGGGGGTAGAGAGAAAATGTTCCCGCAGCTCCGGGAGGCGGGGCTGGCTGGGGTGCTGGAGGCCTCCTGTTGTCCCCGCACCTGAATGGCCCGCCTTAGCCACTTGCCAGTTCCGCTGGGGCAGGTCCCCCACCTCTCAGGACCTCTGTGAAAACATTCAAGGCAGTCTTCATGAGAAATTAGTGAGAACAGCCTCTTTTCTGGATCTTTCTCTGCCTCCCCTTTCCCCCACCTCCACCTTTCTTCCTTCCTTGGTCTCTTCTCCCAGTCTCAGCCCAGGCCCTTGGTGGGGTCTGGACCCTCACCCCTCGGTCCCTGGGCCTGGCCTCCCCCGCCCCCACTCCTGCAGCCCAGGCTGGCCACAGAGATGGCAGGGGGCTTCTGTGCGGGGCTGTGGGAGGTCTTCTGCAGTGACCCGCCCCGCCCCCGGGTCAGTACCAACAGCCAGGGGGGCAGAGGCAGTAGGCAGGATGTACCCAGGGCCCTCCCTGAGGAGCCAGGTGAGCCACCTCCCCGCCTCTGTTCCAGGGGTGACATTCTGAAGGGGGCTCCTGGCAGGAGGCAGGAGATCCCTGGCTTTCTGGGCAGCTCCCTGTGTCCTGCAGCCTTACTGGACACCTAGCCCTGGCACTACGACCCTTTCTACAGAGGGAAAGGCTGGGCTCAGGTGAGCACCTACCAAGTCCTCTGACTAGAAAGGGAGGGAGAAGGTGCCTTTCTCGGTTCCCCAGACTCTGGCCAGGTGCCTGGTCTGGGTCAGGCCCACTCCCGGCTCCAAGATGCACTCCTGACCCCAGACACAGCACCTTGGGAAGCCCTGCCCTGTGCTGAGGAGGAAGGGCGGGGGCTGGGGGCAGGTTGTGGGCCAAGGCCAGCAGGCCTTGCAGTTGGGACCCCTGGGCAGGACAGTGGAGAACACCTGGCTTGAAGCAGTGGCCTGGAGACCATCTCCACATCTGGGCCAGGACCCTGGGCTTGGAAGGGTTCTCGGGGGGCACAGGGTCAGCCTGTCCTTTTCTCCCATCCCCACTGGGCAGTGGTTGGCAATAGAATGAGGCCACCTCACCTGACCCTGCAGGGCAGTAGGACTAGGGAGCCTGGACATGGGGGCTGGACAAGAAGTTCAGCCAGAGCAAGGGCCAGGAAGCCTACATGCCCAACCCCTGTGCACCCCCCACACCAAGATGTAGGACCACTGCCATCATCTGGTATAGACAGACCACCCCCACCTCCCTGGCCTCCTGCTTGATGAGGACTGGGTTGGGGGGCTACAACCCAGGCCAAAGTGGGCAACAGGGGCCCTGGAGCACAAGGCAGTTGACCGGGGAGTTCCTGATTGTACACATACTAGTATGAGCGTATACATGTGCATGCACACATGGCCAGCCTGCCTGGGCACAGGCTGAGCGTACACACCTGTGAACATGGGCATGAGATGTACACACATGTGCGGGTGCCCTCACGGAGTGTCTTCACACCCTCGGCTGCTCCACAGCAGGGTCAACAGGAGGAGCAGGCTGGACTTGGAATGGCCCCCTGGGGCTGGCCAGGTTGTGTCCAGGCCATAGCCTGTCAGGGAAACACCTTCCTTGGAGTCAGGGAGGAACAGCTGGGCACCCCTACAAAGGGGCTGGGAGCAGCTTGAGGAGCGTGTGCCCTGGGGAGTGGGGGGAGATGCAGGAGATAGGCAGTCCCTCTGGGGGCCCAGGCTGTGGGGACCCCGGGGGCAGGTGTGAGTCCTATCAGAAAGCATGTCACCAAGCAGACTCAGGAAGGGAGGAGGCTCTGGAGATGGGGTTAGAGAGGCCAGACACTGGGGGGTGAGCTCTGTGAGAGAGGGAGAGTCCATCTTAAAGAGGCATGTCAGCGTCACAGGGTTAGAGCTTGGTGCTAGGCACCTGGAGCCCCGGGGGCAGGTGGGGAGAGTAGCTTGAGCCAGGGGCATCTAGATCCTAGTGCTGTGCAGACCCTCTGTGGCCACTCCCTCGACCTCTCCCCTCCCCTGGGGCACCTCCTTCTTCAGACTAGACCTGAAGAAACAGCCCACTTTGGCTCTGGGAGTGAAGGTCCCCCAGTCCCCTCCCAGGCCTGCTGGGGCTGGGGGTCAGCATTTGGTGCCCTGCCCTCTTGGGGGTGGACAGCTGTGGGAGTGCAGGCCCTGTGACAGAAGGCCCATGCCCAGAGGCAGAAGAATAGAGCCCCAGGATCCAGCGGGAGTTTGCTGAAGGCTTCTGGGGCGATAATTGGGCAGCGATTAAGTGTTCCCAGAGCAGCTGCTATTGCCTGTCACCTGTCACCTGTCACTGCAGGACCTGCAGTTCAGAGCTTCTGCAGACGTGGTGAGGGGGCGGGGACTCCTTTGCCACCAGCTTTTGTCCTTGTGCTGTACTGACCAGAGTAAGCATTCCACCCACAAGGTCTGCCTGGGGCCACCTGTCCAGCTCTTCAGTGGTCAGGGGAGGGGTGTGAGTGCCATGCGTCTGAACACACGACATCCTCCCTGGGCCACCTTGAGCACTGCCTTCCCTGTCCAGGCCTGGCCCCCGGGGGAGACTGGCCTTCCAGACCAGCACCGCAGGGCTCCATGCCTATGGCCATCCCAATCTTTGCTCCCTCACCCCAACCTCCCACTCTGGGAAGCCTGTCTTTGGCTTTGACCTAGGGTCAGAGTAGAGAGGGGAGCTGGAGACCCCTGGGGGCTAGAGGCCTGAGAGCCATCCACCCAGGGCCACATGGTCAGGCCTTTGAACATGGAGGCTAGCCCTGGTCACTGAAGCACTTGCTCCCACACTCAGAAACAGGATCGGTCTGTGTCCAGCTGATTCATCAGCTCAACCCATCGACACTGTCCTTTGGTCCCCTTGGGGACCCCTGCCCAGACCAAACATCTCGGGGTCAGGCACAGGACCTGTGGCCTCCTACTCTGGGAATCCTCGGTGTGAAGACTCAGGGTCCCTGTTCTCGCAGCTTCTCTGCCTGGCTCTCCCTCTCAGCTCCGAGGTGCCCCTCCGCCCTCCCTTCTCTGCCCGCCCACTTGCCTTTAATTAGAAATGCCAGGAGAGCCATTTTTGGGGAGTTTTTTTTTTTTTGCCAGAAAGACATTCCCCTCAGGGGCGGAAGCCCAAGGGGGGAAAGGAGGAGAAGGCTGGCTGTGAGGGGGGCTGAGGCTCCAGAGACAGGGGGTGGGGGCAGAGGGTTCAGGCCAGGCATGGAGATTGCAGCCAGTGTGTGAGCAAGACAGCGTGGGGCATGAGCGTGTACGGGGCTCTGAGTGGGGGGCATGAGTGTGTACATGGGTGCTGAGTGGGGGGCATGAGTGTGTAAGTGGGGCTCTGAGTGGGGGGCATGAGTGTGTACGTGGGTGCTGAGTGGGGGCAGGTGCTGGGGGTTTCTGAGTGGGGGGCATGAGTGTGTAGTGCATGAGTCTGAGAGAGGGAAGGGAGTAGCAGCGGGGGATAAGGTATCCTGGTTGTCACTAAGCATCTGTGGCTCTCTGAGGGGTATTAGTGTGTCACCTGCTTCTAGGTAACATCAGAGGATGTGAGAACCACACTAACCCATCCTGCATTGGAGTAATCCAGAAAGGATGTCCCTCCCCCACGGCACTGCGGTTGCCAGGGAAGCGGAAGGGGCCTCCCTCCCGAGGGAATCGCAGCTTCCGGAGCCCCGTTCCTTATATGGTTCTTGCTTTCCTCTGCATCTCTGTGCTGTCAGCATCCCTGCCCCTCCTCCCTGCCCCTCCTCCTGTCCCATCCTCAGTCTTGCAGCTTCTGGACAGGTTATGGCTGTAACCTGGGGCTTTGGGGTCAGCACTTTGGGAGGCTGAATGACCCCGCATCTCTGCCAACCTTCATCCCTTATCCCCTGGTAGCAACTTCCAGATCACCTGGAGGCCCAAGTAAAACCTGCGGCTGCACCAAAGAAAGACCTGGCTGCGGGCACTATGCAGTCCTGTTCAACCATGGCCACACTGCTGGGTGTCACACAACCAGTGCCCAAGCAGACTGCCTGGGTGCATGTCTCACACAGAGCTGGGAGGACCAGGCCAGCACCTGGACTCAAGGAAGTGGGGGCAGGGACGGACAGGAGTGTGTGTGTGTATGTGTGTGTGTGTGTGTGTGTGTGTGTGTGTACCACTGAACCCGCAGGTGAGGACGGAGGGCTCCCCAGGGAAAGGGTCCTGCAGGGCTCTTCCGCTGTCGCTCATACTGCAAAGCCACGATGAGCAGGGGCAGAGGCAGCGAGGATCTAGAAGGGCAGTGTCCAGCGGGCCCCGCTGCTTTTAGGTAAGATATTCTGAGACCTTGGGTGGTCGTAGCGGGTAAACAACCCGGTCCTGCCCACCCTCATTGCCCAGCGCTAGCTAGGGCGCGGGGACTCGCTGGTCCCCAGCGCATCCCCCGAGTGCCCGCAGGGTGAAGGAGCCTGCGTCTCGGGTGGGAGGTGCGCAGGGGAGC
>NW_025999949.1:36550523-36584151 GCF_001458135.2 Marmota marmota marmota | reverse complement strand
AGCACCGCGGCTCCCGCACCCGGGCTCCCGCCGCTCCGCAAGCCGCCCCGCGCCCCGCCGCCGCCGCCGCCGCCGCCGCCGGCTCCCTGCGCTCTCACAGCGCCTGTCCCAGAGTAGTTCGTAGCCTGTCCGGAGCGCGGCCACCTGCGAGCAGATGGAGCTGGACCACATGACGAGCGGCGGCCTCCACGCCTACCCTGGGCCGCGGGGCGGGCCGGCGGCCAAGCCCAACGTGATCCTGCAGATCGGTAAGTGCCGCGCCGAGATGCTGGAGCACGTGCGGAGGACCCATCGGCACCTGCTGACCGAGGTGTCCAAGCAGGTAGAGCGCGAGCTGAAGGGGCTGCACAGGTCGGTGGGCAAGCTGGAGAACAACTTGGACGGCTACGTGCCCACGAGCGACTCGCAGCGCTGGAAGAAGTCCATCAAGGCCTGCCTGTGCCGCTGCCAGGAGACCATCGCCAACCTGGAGCGCTGGGTCAAGCGCGAGATGCATGTGTGGCGCGAGGTCTTCTACAGACTGGAGAAGTGGGCCGACCGCCTGGAGTCCATGGGCGGCAAGTACCCGGTGGGCAACGATCCAACCCGCCACACGGTCTCCGTGGGCGTGGGGGGTCCTGAGAGCTACTGCCACGAGACTGATGGCTACGACTACACGGTCAGCCCCTATGCTATCACTCCGCCACCTGCTGCTGGTGAGCTGCCGGGTCAAGAACCAGCTGAAGCCCAGCAGTACCAGCCCTGGGGGCCTGGAGAGGACGGGCAGCCAAGCCCCGGTGTGGACACTCAGATCTTCGAGGACCCACGGGAGTTCCTGAGCCACCTGGAAGAATACCTGCGGCAGGTGGGTGGCTCTGAGGAGTACTGGCTGTCCCAGATTCAGAACCACATGAATGGGCCAGCCAAGAAGTGGTGGGAGTTCAAGCAGGGCTCTGTGAAGAACTGGGTGGAATTCAAGAAGGAGTTCCTGCAGTACAGCGAGGGCACCCTGTCCCGAGAGGCCATCCAGCGGGAGCTGGACCTGCCACAGAAGCAGGGTGAGCCACTGGATCAGTTCCTGTGGCGCAAGCGGGATCTGTACCAGACCCTGTACGTGGACGCTGAGGAGGAGGAGATCATCCAGTATGTGGTGGGCACCCTGCAGCCCAAGCTTAAGCGCTTTCTGCGCCACCCACTGCCCAAGACCCTGGAGCAGCTCATCCAGAGGGGCATGGAGGTGCAGGACGGCCTGGAGCAGGGGGTTGAGCCAGCCGGCCCCCAGGTGCCCACTGAGGACGAAGCAGAGGCCCTCACTCCCGCCCTCACCAGCGAGTCTGTGGCCAGCGACCGGACCCAGCCTGAATAGAGGGCAGCCCAGGGCCCCCAGCCTGCCCACCACAGCCATGCTGTGGCTTTTGCTAACCAGGACTTGATCTGGCACTGATACCCACTGGGGCATTCCTCATCCAACAGGCACCCTCAGCCTCCAGGCCCTAATCACAGACATGCCACCCAGATGTGTGCAAAGCCCTGAGCAGCAAGGAGCCCCTCCCCTGCAGGGCTCCTGCGTCACCCCACCTCTGTCTTCCTGGCCTCCTGCCTGGGCCTGGGGGCAGCCCTAGCCTCTGCACTCAGGCCACTGCAGAACATCTCCAGCTTTCCTCCTTCTGCTACAGTGCTTCTGGGCACACAGGAAACCAAGTGTCCAGAAGGCAGAGACCGCTCAACAGGGCACCCGGGCAGAAGGCAAGGCAGAACCAGTGCTGAACCTCAACTTCTGGCACACCACCCACTCCTGGCAGACACTGCAGAGCCAGCTGGCACTCCCATCGCCCCCCGGGGGCAGACGGCCAGCCTTGGGCAGCACAACTCCCTTCTCAGGGAGCACCTAAGTTGCACATGCAGCAGCAGCAGCAGCAGACCTGACATCCTGGCGCCTCCTGGCCCCTAGGTGAGTCCCCACCTCTGTGGCATCTTAGAGCTGGGAGGGTCCAGGGCCCAGTTCATTCTCCCAATGAGCCCATTGAGGCTCCGAGGCAGCAAAGATGGGGTCGGGATGGCATCGTGGGGGTGCAGAGAGACCCCCAGGATCAGGAGTGGGCTGGGGTGGGAGGCAGTGCTGAGGAGCTGGCTCAGCCCGCTCACCGGGACCCTGTGCTTCTCATCTCAGATAGTGATTCATGCCAGACGCGCAGGGTCTGAGCTCTGCTCAGTGACTCAGCTGTGGCGGGCACACAGTCCCAGTGGGGCCAAGTCCTCAAATCCGGCTGAGGCAGCAGCCAGCACTCGGAGCCAGGAGAATCACAACAGGTAACAGAGCCCCATTCTTCCTGCCTCAGACTGCCCCTCTGCCATCCTGCCCAGGCATGCGCTCACCCATCCCCTGTGAAAGCTGAGAGTCTGTGCCTGGACCCTGGGGGCTCCAGCCCAAGAACCTGCCCCCGGTCCTGCCTGTGAGCCCACTGCTCTGTTGCTGATGGCTGTGCTTTCTCTCCTTCAGGTCTCTGACTGCCTTGGAGTCTTTGCTGCTGAGCCTGGCACTGTCTTCCCCTCTCTCAAGGCTGCCAGCCCCAGGGCAGCTGAGAGGGGGCAGCTGCAGAGAGGAGGCGTTCTGGCACTGGGCAGCACCCCAGCTCGGCCTGAGAGCTGGTGGTGAGGATGGACCGGCGTGAGGGCCAGGGCCTGCCGCTATGCCCGCCCCGCTGGCTGCCAGCTCCCTGCCCCTAGAGCCACTGCAGCCAAAGCCAGGGTCCGCTACCCTGGCCCTTCCAGCAGGGAGTCCCTGCGTGCTGTGTGGCTATGGCCTCCTGCCAGATCCTTTTAGGAGCCCCGAGGCCAGGGCCCCAGCCCCTCCAGCAGCCCCCAGGCCAGCCCCAGGAGATCCTGAGGCCTTTGCTCCTGGGCTGTCCCAGGCTCTCTGTTCTGCCCTGGCCCTGCTTTTGCTCAGGCTAGACCCTGGGCCACTCATGTCTGCAGCTGGAGCAGCCCGGACTGAAGTTTTGGAGGTTCCTCTTTCTGCCTTGCCCATTGGGGTTCTGGATTCTGGGGACCAACTCTGCACATGATCTGATGAATCCTCCACCCTGTGCCCCTGCCCGTCCCCACAGATTTTATTTTTGCACATAAGCCATAACTCATACTCATTGGCCAGCACAGGCTGCAGGGAGGTCCTGGGGCCTGGGGAGACCTCAGAGGGTGTGCCTGCCCCCTACACAAACTACGCCTTGAAAGTCCTGCCAGGCCTGAATCCCTGCCACCTTACCTCGAAGACAGACTGTTTTTATAAGATTTTGTTAATAAAACACTGAAACTTGTGGAGTGTTCCTGCTGCCTCTCTGGGGGTGTGGGCTGGCTAGAGGGGAGCTTCGAGGGAGGCCCTGTGGCCTGAGGGGTAACTGTGGATCCTGCATGGTGCAGGGAGGGTCTGGGGGCAGGGGAACACTGCTACATTTCCCCCCTGCAAGAGAAACCCCAGGATCCTGTCCTCAGCCTATAGAAACCTGAGGGCTCCACCCCAGAGACCATCCCCTGCAGCCCCAGGCCCGAGGCAGTGGGGCAGGAGCCCTGTTCACGCTGAGCAGAGGACAGTCCCCAAGTCCTGCGGGAGTACAGGCTGTGCCAAGGCTGGATCCACAGCCTGCTCAGGCCCTGGAGCCGGAGGGGTGTGGCCAAAGAAGGGTCCAGCCAGGAGGGGCTCTCGGTCCTGGCTGTGGGATCATGACTTGCTGTCTCTGGGCTTCGTTTTCCTCCCCTACAAGGGTGAGCTCTCCCTGCGAGGGGGAAGCCAGCCTCCTGGCCTTTGTGAGGAGGGAGGGGTGGCCTGTGGGGGCTGTGCTGCTCACACCTACCGAACACTTTCAGGGCCCCGCTGGATGAGGGCTTGACTGACTGACCACCAGGTCATCTGTAGGTACTGCTCTATGTAGGTGCTGACCCATCTGATGGTGTTTCTCTGCTCACAGGGGTGCGGAGGGGGGCAGCCAGGGCAGGGCAGCAGCCTGCCCTGTCCAGTCTGGGTAGAGCTGGCCCTGCTGGGTGCCTGGCCATAGCACAGCCCTCACTGCACCTGCTGAGGGCAGGATGAAGCCTGCGGGGACACAGAGGAGGCCTGGGGGCCAGGGCACAGATGGAGTGTGTGTCCTGGCCACCTGCCACCAGGAAATGTCACCCTCCAGGCAGGGCTAGCAGGCAGCCCTGAGTGCAGCTCTCCATGGTAAAAGGGCTGCCTCTGTCCTGTTCGCCTTCGTTTCTTTTAAAGAATGAAACTGCTGACAAGAATGGGGAGAGAGAGTGACAGGGACAGCAGGAGGGCCCCCATGGTGGGACAACACTTTGTCCCCACAGGTACTGCTCACATGAAAGGTGGCAGCCCAGGACGCGGCGTTCCCTGTTGTCAGTCACCCCGTCACCGACGAGGGCTGGAGGTGCAGCTCGGTGCCTCTGCTCCCAGAGCAGGCAGAGGGCCTGGCCGCAGGGCGTGGGGCGGGGTGGCCCAACTGCCCACGGACCTCCCAAGTCCTGTGGCTCAAGTCCCCAGGCTGGAAGTCTCCCCAAGTGGCCTCCACCCTGGTCACCCTGCTCATGAGCACCACTGGCCACTCAGCCTCATCTCACTGTGGGGCAGGGAGACTGGGACACAGAGAGGGCCACCCTCAGGTTCTGGAACAGAGGCGGGACTGGGGGCAGGCATCTGGGGGCTTGAGGGCCCACCTGCAGACCTAGTTTGGTGGGAGGCCTCTGGCCAGGTGGGCACAGGCATAAAACCCTAGGGCGGCCCCATGCTGTCCAGTGCTTTCCTCTAAAATCAAGTCTGCCTCAGTGAGCGGGCAGCAGGATGAAAGGGCGGGCGTCAGGCTGCGCGGGGCCAAGGGTCTCACCAGCTGTGCCCAAAGGTTCAACCAAGGAGCCTCCTTGCTTGCTGGAGTGAGGCTGCGCACTGGCCCTACCTCTGGGGTCTGTGAGAGGGGGCAGAGGCGCCAGGCCAAGGAAGGGGCAGTGCCACGAGGCCCCGTGGACCCGCAGACAGCTCCTGAAGCAGGCCGAGTGGTGGGGTGGGGCGGGGGTGACGGGCACTGTTCAGAATGGGAAAGGAGGTGCAAGAGAATGCTGTGGGGATCCCAGGTGGGGAGCCCAGGCCAGGAGGGGCAGGAAGCCATGGCCCAGTGGGCCCAGTCCTGGCTCCCCACCTCGACCTGCTGCAGATATGCCCTCTCCATGGAGCAAGGGCCTGTGGGCACAGAGACCACCACCCAGGATCTGGCCCTTCAGAGTGTGGGACTGAGTGTTGGGCTGCCCCCTCAGTGAGGGTGATTCTCTGAGGGGTACAGACTGGGTCTGCAGGTGGGGAACCTGGAGGTGAGCTGGGGGAGGAGGAGAGAAAGAGGAAGGTGGACGAGGGAGGGGGGCCCAGAGAGCAGCATGGGAGGCCATTTGGAAACTGCATGCTAAACCCTCCCTGGGTTTGGCAAGACCAGTGCACCCCAGGGCAGTGAGGGTGACACGGGAGAGGCAGGGCTGCAGAGGCACTGATGTCCTGTCTGAGTGACAGGTGACGAGTGCCTGCCATCAGTATGCCCTTCCAAGCAGAGCCCCTTCCCAAAGATCAGAGAGGGCTGGGCAGGCCCTGCCCCTCCACCAGGGGTCCAGTGATGCTCGGAGGCCACGCCTGGCCCTGAAGGTGCATAGCTCCCCTCTGCTCCTCCTCCCCAGATCACACCAGCGCTTGGCTGGGTCCCACAGGCCGGCAGAGCCACGTCCAGTCAGGATTTGAGGCTCCACTATTATGATCAGCCACTGCCCAACACGGAGGGAGGGGCTTCATCACCAGACTCCTGGGCCGGCCCCACACTTGCTTCCTTGGTGCATGATGGGCCCTGACAGTGCCCTTTGGAGGTGGCACCTGGTGCTCTGTTTTGGGGATAGAGGAGGTCAGTCCTTCTCTGCAAGGACAGATATCTGATGAACAAATCACAAGGTCTGTGTACCCAGGTCTGATCTGTTGACCTGACTCTCCTCACTGGGGCCCAAGGTCAAAGGCCCAGCACTACCCAGACAGATACAAGCCCAGCCTCCCCTGACCAAGGATGGGGCAGCAAGGCCACAGAAGCAGGTGGAGGTGTCCAAAGAGGCCACCGTTCCCTGGCTGGCCTGTGAGAGCAGCCCTAGCAGCTGCTGGCCCCTAGGTGTTCTTGGCCTGTCAGTGACCCGCTCTGCTGCCATCGCTGCAGGTTTGGGGGACTCGGTGCCTTGGGAGGTAGTGTAGCCCATGGCTCACCAACGTGGGCTCAAAGGGCCTACCTGGCCCAAGGGGAGCAACTCCAGGGCGCCCTGACACCAGAGCCGCCCAGGATGGCCGAGGAGCCGGACGCCCGCCTGCCCCTCCCCCCCAGCCCACGCTGGAGACCTGGGCTCTGCTTCAGGGAGCCACCGCCTGTGCCCCTGTCCTGGGCTCTGTTTCCTGGGAAGACCACCTAGGACCAGCAGGAGGAGGCAGGCAAGTCTTGGTTGGGCACAGGTATGCGCAGCACCCTGGGCCTTAGCCAGGCAGTCAGAACACCCGAGGCACAGCAGCAAAGGTGGTCTTGCTTGGAGACTGTCCCCCAAAGACAGCAGTCACCTGAGGAGGGAGTGACACCTGACCAAAGTTATCCAGTTGGGGGAGAGTTGAGACCCTGCCAGGAGGGCCCAGTGTCTCTTCAGCTTGGAGGAGGCTGGCGGCCACCACTGCTCCAAACTCTGCGTGTCCCCTGGGGACCTTTGAGCCCTTTTTGTGGGGAATGGCCACAGTCTGATGAGCTCCTCTCTCCCCAGGGCCCTGCCCTCGTGCTTCCTCAAGGAGACCAGTTCCCACCCAGGTGCCACTGCTATGCAGCGGGTACCCCGGACCCCGCTGTTTGGACTGACCCCCCGAGGAAGTCCTTGATGCCCCCACCAGCAGGATCCCGGAAGTGGCCTCACAATGAGGCATGTCCCCCTCTCTGGCCGGGACTCCAGGCTCTGCTGCGGGTTCTTCCCTGCAGGAGGCTGGGCCGTGGAGGAGGCTATTCTTAGCCTCGGCCATCCCTGTAATTATCTTGCCTCTGCTTTGCCCAGTACCTGGTAAGATCTTGCTGGAAAATGTCAGTTCATCTCTCCACACTCAGGGCCACTGAGGAACAAGCCTCCCCATCCCCACTGGAATGGGAGTGGGGGGCTGTGACGGGGGCCAGGAACCTCCTCCATTCAATGCCCCCATCTCTGTCCACTCCAGAAGACATTGGCCCAACTTAACAACTCAGGAGGACTTCCCAGGAGGCTCTGACACCCCCTAGCAAAGGGGCTGAGGATAGGATGGTGCCCCAATAGCCCTTAAAACAGGGCCTGCACTCAGAGAGCCGAAACTCAGATTCTGGATGAAGTAAGAGGCTGGTGATCCATTCGGACCTCCACATCTCTGGGGCCCTCTCTGTGTGCAGAGAGCAGAGGGGGTGTGGGCTGAGCTTCCTGGGCTGGTAGTAGGTCCCTGGGGGAAGTGGGACCAGATGAGGCAGGTTTCTCAGCCAGAGAGGGAAGGTGGCCTGCTAGTCCCCAGCAGTGTTGACTGGCAGAGTAGGGACCTGGATCCACCAGGGATTCCAATCCAGCCCTGGACCACAAGGACCTCCCTGGCATCTGGACCTGCAAGACTGTGGGTGCCCGACTCCCTGGCTCCCAAGCCTCAAGGCCCACCAGGTTGCCCCTCCCCACTGGGCAGTGGGATCATCTGCTTCAGGCACATCCCCATGGACTGGTCTTCCCCTGCAGTCCTCCAGCCAGCCTCTGCCCCTGAGGCCTTCTGCCCAGGCCAACCCCTGCTGTGCCAGCCCTGTTGCAGACCCCTGGGTACTGCCCCTAGCGAGGTCCCCTGTCCTGCACTCCTACCTGTGGTGGGCAGGACAGCCCCCAGCCTCCGCACGCCCCTCCTGTTGGGCTGCTGGCCTGGCATGACCTTGAGGTCAGGAGCCGAGCCAGCCCCCTGGCTGGACCCAGTGTACTCACCAGGCCCAGGAGAAGGGCATGGGAGACCGTGAGAGCTGGACTGAGGACGGAGCCCGGTCAGAGCATTCCCCCAGACGCCACGGCTTCCCGTCACACACGGGGAGCTGCCTGGGCCGAGTGTGGGCCACTCTGGAGGCTGAGGAGGTTGGGGGTTCAGGTTCAGGCTCTCCACCGAGCCTCCGCAGGGAGCTAGCCAGCCCTTCCATTGAGCCCAGCGGGGCAGGGCAGGGCTGAAGTACAGACCCCAAGAAGATGGACGTGTGTTCTACAGGCCACAAGGTTCTGTCTCCTTTCTTAGGGAGCCCGGGCCGCCCTCGAGGCCTTTTCTGAGCCTGGCCGCGGTGCCCCTGCTGAGTGTGGCCACTCTGCGCTTCACGCTCCTCATCTGTGAAGGGGGTGATGACCACATTGGCTCGTGGACAGCTTGTCAGCAGGCTGGTGTGTGCCCTCCCGTCTCCCCGCCGCCAGGGGGTTGAGGTCTGCCTCCCCTGGCCTGGCCCAGGCACTCCTGGGGGGAGTGGCTGCCCTGCCCGGGCTGCGCAGCCCTGCGCCTGGTGGCCTCAGCCCAAGCCCGGGGCTGTCCGCACGGCTGTCTCCCCTCTGGCTGTTCAGTTTGAAGCCGTTGATCTTTACGAGAGATTTCTCTGCATTTCCACCTTCCCCTCTCTCCACCATCCAGGCGTTGCTATGGGAACCAGGCTGGGGTACCCACGGCATCCCTGATGGATGTTTTTAGGTCCCTGCAGGGCCACAGGTATGTGTGGTGTGCGTCGCAGGCACACACGTGCGTGGGCTGGAGGGTCGGCAGCCTGAGAAGGGTTCCTGGGATTTCATCACAGGGCCAAGGGCAGGGTGATTAGAAACAGCCTCTGCCACATGTCCAGCCCCCCACCCAGGGCACAGCCCACACTCCCTTTCCTCACGGCCACTCCTATGTCACCCCTGTGGGTGGCATCACTGTCTGGGGACACCCCAGCACAGCAGCCTTGACTCCCTCCCTGCTGCCTGTCTTGACCTTGCTTGACCCCAGCATCCGGCTGGGTCCTGCCTCCTGCCCACCAGGTCCACTCACTTCACCCTGCTGAGTCTCGGCCTCCCCAGCAGTATGACCTGACTCAGGGCCGTGACAATGGCCTGGGTCCTGCAGCTCGTCCCTGTGAGCCACCTCTTGGCCCCACCCCCTGCCTCAGTCTCCCCATCGCTGCAGTGGCCGCACTTGGGCTGTTTTCAGGTCACCAGAGCCCACCTGTCCCCAGTTGCACACCCGCTGGCAGCTGGGGGAAGTGGGTAGCGGCTCTGTGCCAGGCACCTCCCAAGGCCCCAACTCTGAACGCTGCTGCCTTAGGGACCAAGCCTTCAGCCCATGAGCCCTGGGGGGACAGTCAGACCCAGAGCATGACACAGTCAATGTCACCAGCATCTCTTTGTTTTCTGCTGGGGCTTGTGGGACATGCTCAGTCTCGTTGGGCTCTTTGCATTTCTGTTGTGTGGTCCTGCTGAGGCCACCCCTCTGTCCTTGCCCTCAGAAGGCTGGTGGGGACAGCATGTGGGGCTGCTCTGGCCCCAGTGAGCCCAGAGATCAGGGGCTGAGGCTGCTGATCTGGACTCCCTGGGCGGCCCTGGCACCCCACCCACAGCTCCCTCACCCCTGGGCCAGGCAGGTGCGCTGGAGAAGGCTCTGCTCAGGCTCCTGGGCCCTGTGGGCCAGTGGGGGTGGCCTCTGAGGCCTGGGGTCGTGAGGTGGCCAGACAGATGAGAAAGTAGGGTGGGTGCCATCTCTGAGGTCCTGAGCATCGTCTCCAGAGATGGTGCCCGTCTGCGGCGCAGGCCCCCCCTGAAGCTTGCCTCGGCTCCTGCCCCAACGCCACTGACCTTGGTCTCCCCTCTACTAGATGGGCAGCTTAGGGCCAGACCCGCCTCTGTCCTTCACAGCCATCAGGGCCTGAGCCAGACTTTGTGGACAGTCAGGGACAAGACCAGGCCAAAGGACAGCAGGGCCTGCAGCCGGAGTCCATCTCTGGCCTCAATAGTGGAAAAGAGATGTCGGAAGAATGTCTGCGTAAAGTAAAATCACACTTCATTCCAACATCAAGGGCCATGCTGAGGCCTCGGACTGCTAGTGGACAGGAAGCCCATCAGAGATGACAGTGAACTTGGGATCTAAAAACCCACAAAAAATGGTCTGCAGGCTCTTACAGCTCCACAGCCACAGCCCAGCCAGGGTCCAGAGAGGGGCAGCGCCGGTTCTGCCCTGTCCACTCCACAAAATGCAAGAGGGACCATGCCTCATCCATCCTGCAGCTGGCATCCCTGCTGCCATGGCCACTCAGGCAGCACTGGGAGGAAGAGCCGGTTCATGCTGACCAGAACCACCCGGGGGAGGAGGCTTTATTTTGGCTCACGGCTTCAGATTTAGTCCACGGCCGGCTATGGGCCCCAGGCGAGGCGGAACAAAGAGTGGGGTGCAGGAGCGCTGGCCAGAACGCGGGGGGGTGACAGAGCAGAGCACCCCTCCAGGGCACACTCTATGACCCTCGACTCCAGCCACTTCCCACCTGCTTACAGCCACCACCCAGTCAGTCCCTTCAAACCAGGATGGACAGATTAGACCCAGCTCCCACAGTCCCCTCACTCCACCTCTGAACGTCCCAACCAACTCAGGAGCTGCCTCAAGCATGAGAGCAAGAGGCCCCAAAGGCTGTCTGAGGAGGCAAAGGAAGGCTCTGAGGAGGAGGAGGTGGGAGGAATGACCTGTCCACCCTGCTTGAAGTCACTGAGCAGCCAAGAGGCTGGTCTTCATGGAGGGACTGACAAGTGACAGAAATGACAGAACTCACCATCCACACAGTGGCCCCTTCTGGTCCTCTCTGCTGAGTGATGGGGACCCCTGTGAACCTACTGGGCAGCCCAGTGCCCTGCCCTTGGCTGCATGCCCTGGGGACAGGGTGGATGGTGCAGCCCTGGGACCCCCCGGTGGACAGCTGTGGCTTTTCCCCGAGATTGCCTGAGACCCACCTTTGGCCCTCTGCTTGGTGAACCTGGGCAGCTGTCGCCGTCTCCGAGCCGCGGTCCTTTGGAAAGCCTCCTCTGTGCAGACAGTGCCCTCCTGCCACCCGTGCTCCAGCCCGGCCTCCCCAGGTGGGCAGCGGCAGTGAGCAAGCCCTTTCTGTGGTGGCCCGTTCATACACCCAGCGCACCCAGCATCGCAAAGGCCCAAGGAGTGAGACAGACGCTTTTATTGCCAAGGTCTTCACATCCTGTGCCAGAGAGACTGAGGGAGGACCTCCCTGGGTGCTGGGAAGGGAATAAAGCCGGGAAGCCTCGGAGAGGGAGGGCTTCCTGTTCTCTGCTCCAGGCCTGGTGGGCACCCTTGGGGCCCCGGAGCCACCTCTGCTGCAGAGGGCTGGAACATGGGAATTCCTGAGGGCGGGGAGCCCAGGGAGGCCGGGGAGGCCAGGGAGGGAGGAGTCCCAGGCTCAGCTGTGTCCAGGCAGCTGTCCCTCTCTCTCCACCGCCTCCCTCCCTGGAGTGCCCGCACCAGCTTCTGCCGCTCAGGGTTGGAAGGCCCAGCAGTCGTGCATCCGGGAGCCGGGAGCCGCTGGCTCTGAGGCCTGTTGGCCCTGTGAGGCACGGCCTTCCCTCGGCTGTGCCCAAGTCCTGCTCGGAAACTCATGGTAGGCAGAGGCAGGCCCCCACGGCAGCTGGGCCGTGGCCTTCCTCCAGTGCTCTGCACGCCCATGGCAAATGCTTACTTGTCAAATGCACAGAGGCAGCAAGAGAGTAGAGACTGTCCTTTGTCCTGCAAAGTGGCCTGCAGGCCTCTAGCTGTCCCCCAGGCCCCCCAGGCCCCGCCTCCCCACTGCCCATGCTGGAAGCCCCTCCCCTTGGGGCACAGCTGTTCTGTCCCCCTTCTGTTACCTGCTCGGGCGTGGTTCCCCAACCCCAGGGCAGCAGCCCTGCGGCTAGCCCATCCCAGGTGAGGCTGGCGCCTGCCCTCTCGGCCCTGCATTTCCTCACAGGGAAAGGCTCAGCGACCTCCTCCTGGCCCCACGAGCAGGGTCTCTGCTGGAGGAGCTGAGAACCAGCACTCGGCACACGGCTCCAGGCTGAGCCCTGCCCCTGGCGGCCTGTGTCCCTGCCGGCTGTTTGCTTTCAGGGGCTGTCACCACAGAAGTTGAAACTGAGGGCTCTGATGGCCACCACCCAGCTGTCACCTGAGGGGGGACTCTGGACGCACTCTCCCTGGTCCCGGTGCCATGTTGGGGACCCTGGACTCACAGCCTCATCATAGTGACAACACCACGGCCTGTGAGAGAGCCAGCCCTGGTGCCCGAGTCGCCTACCTGCCCCAGCACAGCTGCAGAGGGTGTGGACATCACACGCCCCTCACCAGGTGAGAGGGCCAGACCCCCGACCTGGGGGAAGGCGCTGCAGACACTGACGAACCAGCCCAATTCCCTCTTAACATTGGGAGCCATCTAATCACAAAGTCATGAGAAGTTCGTGTCTGTTTCACTATAAGTCACTGCGATTTCTAAACTTGCTTGGAATGCCTGCCCGTGCCTGGAACTCACCCACGCCTGGCTTTCCCCGACAGATAACCCTCTCTGAAACCTCAGGGGTGCGTCATAAATCCTGGGCTGGGATCTGAACCTACACCCTACCTTGAAACGTTGAACCATATAGACCTTAACCTGCTCCCTGCCTGGGTACTGTGCTCGCCCAAATCCTGTCATCTGTAAGTTCTCAAGACACCCCCCTTTGCAGCTTTGTGTGCTCTAAAAGCTTGTTGTTGGGGAGCTGGGGGTGCTCTCTGGCCTGGGTTTCGGGTGGGACTTCGCTGGCCAGCTGTTGTGTACACAGACACAAGCTGGCTTTGATTTAAAGGTGGAGTCGGGGGTCTTGTATTTGTGTCGGGTTCAACAGCGCAGCCCTCCTTCTCCAGGCAGCGCCCACTGAGAGAAACCCGCGGCGCTCAGGTGTTTGACTACTTGCCAAGGGTGCTGATTCGGTGAGAAGGTCACTCAGCACTTAGTGGGAGACTGGGGTTTAGGGCTGAGCTCTAAAGCGCTGTGGGTGTGGCCCCCTTGGGCTCAGGAAGAGGGTACTGCACAGACTGGCTGCCGGGAGCCTGGCCAGGGTGCCTCGGGACTCCTCACCCCACCCCAAGCCTCCCCAGAGGCTCTGCCTCCCAGCCTCCCTCCCAGCCCGGTCGGCCTGCTCAGCTCTGGGTCTTGGGGGCAGTGAGGGTACGGGCAGGAGATGGCAGTCGTGGTGGGCATCTGAAGAGGTAGAGGGCCGGCAGGGGGCCCCTGTGGGGCCTTCCTCCTGCTGCTTTCCTGCCACACGTGACTGCTGGCCCAGGGCCACCTGGACGCCTGCTGGGAAGCTGACCTCCGCCTCCCCTCAGCAGGCCTTTTCCCCTGGAAGGGCCCAGGGGACCTCCTCCCCCTCAGAGGCCTGCCTTTTGCCGTAAGATGCCCTGATTTTAAAGGGCGCTGCCCTCTGTGCCGTGTAGCCCACATGGGCCTCCCATGAGGGGCACACCCACCGTCACCCTCAGCCCCACGAGTGCTGGGTCCTCGCCTCAATGGGCCTCCGCGAGCTTGTCCCTCTGCTGTGGGACTTTTCTCTCCCCACCGCTTGGCAGTCTCCTCTCTGTGCTTCAAACCCCACTTCCAATGCCCCTTCCTCCATGAGGCCTGCCCAGGTCACCCAGAGGCTCATGCCACAGAAAACACAGTGTCAGAGAGGAGTGTGGGGGACCGGGGGGGGGGCTGTGTTCAGAGACCCAGTGGCGGGCAGCAGGGACCTCTGCTGCCGATCGGCTTCTGCTCCTGCAGAGAGCCAGCCGGGCGCTGGCTGAGCGGCTCCACCACGGACGGAGCAGCAGTTCTCAGGCTGTGCCTGAACCTGGGCTGCCCTGGTTATAAAGCAGCAGACGGCCCTGAGCCCTCCATTCTGAGTTTCAGGGCTGAGGGGCAATGCTCCACACCTTCTTTGTACCAGTCAACACCACCATCTGCCAGGCACAACCACCGTGAGGCACAGACGGATAAATCAGTCGGGCTGCGAGGAGCGACCCGGGAACTTGTCTGCTCACTAGAAGCACAGGCGCACGCGCCTCGCAAACTCAGGGGGAAAACCAGGCCCGAGAGCTCCCCATGCAGCACCCCCCTCACTCGAGGTCCATCAGAAGAAGGGCACCCTGGCCCCATCCCCTGGTCACTCGTCACCAGCCTTGCCCAGGAAAATCACAAAGAACCTCCAAATCCCTGCCCTTGGGCTTTAGCAGAGTGCGGTTTCTCCTGCCGGTGATGAGCATGTCCAGGCTGACACCCCAAGGTGACCATCCAGGGTGACGCTCTGACACTGCCNGCACAGACGGATAAATCAGTCGGGCTGCGAGGAGCGACCCGGGAACTTGTCTGCTCACTAGAAGCACAGGCGCACGCGCCTCGCAAACTCAGGGGGAAAACCAGGCCCGAGGGCTCCCCATGCAGCACCCCCCTCACTCGAGGTCCATCAGAAGAAGGGCACCCTGTGACTGGACACCATGGCACCCTGGCCCCAACTCCTGGTCACTCGTCACCAGCCTTGCCCAGAAAAATCACAAAGAACCTCCAAATCCCTGCCCTTGGGCTTTAGCAGAGTGCGGTTTCTCCTGCCGGTGATGAGCATGTCCAGGCTGACACCCCAAGGTGACCATCCAGGGTGACGCTCTGACACTGCCGACCCCCAGGACCCTGGCTGGGAGGCACTGACCCACTCTTCTGTCTCATGGGGACTGCCACCTCAACTTTCCTCACCGTCCCTTCCGCCATCATCTGCCTGCGGCCTAGTGCCCTTGAACTTGCTCAATCTGTGGCTGGTCAGTTGGTCAGATCTATAGCTCATTAACTGTCTTTTACTTCATTTTTGCAAAACAAAAAGTAAAATAAGAATACTGTTCCAGGAACAAGAGGTCTCTGGTCTTGGGTGAGGGATCCTAGGAGGGCTGCTGGCCTTGGGCTGTCTTAGTCAGGGCCCTGATTGTCCCTCTGTTCTGACTTGCCACCTCAGCTGTGACATGCATCCTCTGAATCTTTGGGGCTGTGTCCAGATATAATGGACACTCCCCATCTCTGTCCTGGAGCTGAGTTCCTGCCACAGTTCACCAGTAGCTCCCCCAGCCTGAAGACCTGTAAGACCTGAAGACCACGTAGACACACTCAGGCCCCGGCCACTGGGCCTGAGCCTGCCCCCAGGCAGGACCATCTCCCTTCTCCATGGCCCAAGGGAATCACAGGCTGCTGGTGCCTGGGAAGAGGAGGCCCACACCCCAAGACCTTGCCAGGGGGGTTAACCCTACCACAGCCCCTGAGCACGCTTGGCATCACTTCTCAGAGGGGGAGGGGGAGGGCAGCTGGACTCCAGGCTGCGGCAGCTCCTGCCCTCACAGGCCTCTGCCAGGCCTGGCGGGAGAATGAAACCAAACCAGCCTCTTGCTGCCACCACCACAACCCCGCAGACCAACAGGTGGTGTCCAGCTGCTCCTGGACTCCTTGGCAGCCATGATCATAGATGACCAAATCGCCCCGTTTCCCTGGCAGACAGTCGGGCTCTTTTTACCTTAATGTGTCAGGTCAGAGGACTAGAGCCACCAACCCTTCATAGGAGGCCTCTTGGATTGTGACTCAGGGAAAGACCAACTCTGTACACAAATTTGGGTGCAGATAAAAAGGTCTCTCAAACTGCACCTGGTTCCCCCTTTCTTAGGCCTTAGGTAGTCTTGACCTCTGAATTGTGCACCCTAGGTCCTCCCTGAGGAGGAGGAGGACAGTGAAGTACCATGTCCCTGGAGCCCTTCGGCGTTCCCACAAACCTGGCCAAGTCCCGGGGACCGTGAGTGGGTCTTGAGTGACACTGTGAGAAACAGGGCAGCTGGTGCCATCTGTAGAAGCTGCGGCCCTTCACAGGGGCCAGAGCACCTGCCCTTGGAATGGTGGCCAGACAATGGGACTGAGAATCTTGGCGAGGCTGCTTCGTACATGGCCGGACCTCGAGCCCTCCCTGCAGCAACTGGCAGGGAGCAGAGCACCGTGGAAAGGGCAGGCGCTGCGCATCCAGCCTGCCACCACCGGACTCTCCCCAGCAGCTAGTCAGTGGGTCTCAATTTGCTGTAAGCCTTGTACGTCCCCAGGTATTGTCTCTTAGCAAACTACCAGTGCCCTAGTGCCTCTGGGCTGCGGATGGGACATTCTTAACTGCCTGGTGTCCTGGGTTCGTTGTAGATTGGAGGCCACAAATCTCCAAGCAGTAGTTGTTCAGGGGCAAACAGATCGAGGTTTCCCCAGAGAGTCGGCAAACTCACGTAAGGCTAGCAACAAGGGGCGTCCACTCCCAATCAGGACTCTCGACCAGTGTCCCCACTCAGCAGAAAGCAGTTTCAGAGGAAGGACCTCCATCCCTAAAGCCTCGAGGATGAGGGGTAAAATGTCTCAGGAGGGGGTTTCCTAGCAGAGAGCGTCTGGGAAAGGAGGCTGCGACTCCCTCCCCACTCTACCCCGCGTCCCGGCATAAAGTCCCTGGCAAGGCTCCTTGAGTTGCTTTCCAGACGGAGTGTTCTCAGGAGCAGGCACCAGAGACCCCAAAGTGGACCTTACTTCACGGTGACACCCAGAGCTCCACCAGGGAAGAGCAGCAGCCTGGGTCCCACGACGTGGGAGGCACACAGGACTGTCCCCACCCAGGGGGTGACGACTCCGCCCTCCTGAGGACGCGTCCCTGCCCAAATGAGCCGCAGCGTGCCCTGGTTTGGGGTGGTGGTGGTGGAAGCGATGGCTTGTGGTCTCCTTACGTGCTACAGATCAGCTCCTTTCCCTGTGGTGTTCCGTTCGGGTTCTGTTCCCGCAGGAGGGAGACCCAGTTCCAGCTTCTGGGCAGGGGGGCACTCTTCTCCACAAAGCTCCTCAACATGGCCTAAGCCACTTCATCCAATTGCCCAGAGGTCCTCATTGTGAAGCTCTCTGTGGCTCAAGACTGGCCTTCAGGTCCTGGATCCTTGGTTCTCTTCAGAGCCTGGGTCCTCTCTCGGGGGACAGACTGGAGGTAGTGACCCTGCCTGTGGCCCTCTTGTAGGGGCTGCTCTGGGGGTTCCCTCAGGTTCCCCTCACAGCTTCCAGGGTGGCCACGGATTCTGTCCACCAGCCTGCCCTGATCTCCGTGGAGGACGGGTCCGGCCCTTGCTCTCCTGGGGCAGCTCTGGACCAGGGACACCTCCACACCCGAGCAGCTGAAGCCGCAGGGTCTTTTCTGCCTCGGATATGGACAGCCATGCCGGCCATGGAATTCCTTCAAAAGACCTGAGGCCAGGTACAAGGCTGCCCTGCCTTCCCCAGAGGCTGCTTAAACTGGGTTCTAGGCACATGCTCTGCCCCGGAGGAGCCACGTCTCCAGCTGGGGGTCATTCCCGAGGCTGCCCAGCAGCAGTGGCCAGGGCCCTGAGGGAGGGTTCTCCTCGGGATGGTGACTGTCCTCACCCTGCCCAGCTAGGGCATCTCTCACCAAACGTCTGAGTGGCGGTTCGCGGGAGAGCTCTGGGATCCGAGGGTGGCAGTTGGCCTAGCCACACCCTCTCCAACTGTAGCTTGGACTGTGGGTCCAAGGGGGCCCTTAGATGAGGGCAAGGGACAGTGCCTGTGGCCTAAGGGCGTCTGCAGGAATTTACTCTTGGCTCTCAGGACTTGGAGCAGTCTCAGAACTTGATCTGCAGGGTCCCCGGGAGCCGAGCCGTGGGAGGACAGCAGTCAGCCCAAACCCGTGGAATGAGCTCAGGCTGAGGAGCTGGACGAGATGCTCCAAGGCCCGCTCGGGGCAAGCCCCCTCCCACTCCTCCTGCTGGCCCTCAGGAGACCCTCCTCGCACGATGCAGGGCTTGGGAGGCACCAGCGTCATCAGAGCCATCACCAGGGCAGTCACCAGGGCCGTCACCTCGCATGCTGGGAAGTTCCCTAACTGCCCTCCACGTCAGTTGAGGGCGGAATTCTCAGGGGTGAATGAGCCTCTGGACCTGGGGGCCTCCAGGAAGCGACAGTTGGGAACTAGTCCCTGAAGTCTCCCCTGGTCCTCTGCTGGGGCTCTCTCTGGACGTGATCCCCACTGAGCACTGGGGACAGTGACTCGCTGATTCAGACTTGAAGAAGGGCCTCTCTTTGGGGAGGTATCTGCCCCACTCCCACCTAATGACAGTTGTGAAGCTGACCTGGAGCAGGCCTGGGCATGGTCCAGTTTTACGTCCTGCCAGGACACCTTCAAGCCTGTCCCCTGCCCCCAAGATCCAAACACCATAGTGGGGGCTCAGGAATCCTTTCAAAATGTTCTCCGCGGGCAGCTGGTGGAGCAGAGGTCTCAGGGACACATTCCTGCCTCCAGCCCTCGATGGGGGCCCCTTCCCACCTCTGCCTTTCTGCCTCCAGCCCCTGACTCCTGTGGTGTGGACCCTGCCCACCCGCCCGCCCAGTGTCTCTCCCCGCCCTGGGGCCTTTCTGAACATTCAGATGACATTCAGAAAACCCCACCAAGTTGCTCCATGGGGGAGTGTCAGTCCTATGGCCAGGGCTATTGGGCTCCCTGCAATGGCGGCCCTGGGAACAGGTGCAGAGACAGCCCAGAGGGCAGCCACCTCCCACCCTCTCCCCTGGCAGCCCTCTGCCATCTCCACTAAATCCTCCTGGATCTCAGCACAGCCACAGAACACACCCGGAGACCCGAGTGCTCAGCAAGTCTGTCTACGGGCTGAGGGGCAGAGAGCCCCCGTCCGACTTGCCTGGCCCCTGCTGGCCAGGCAGCTTGGCCCTGGAAGGTCTGAGCCTCCCATCTTCCCCTCAGGCTGCCAAGGTCACCAGGCCCGGACCTCAGGACTGGGCAGAGCCCTGGGCCAGGTGCTGCTGCCCAGCTCCCCGTGGGGCCAAAGGTAGTGAACGATGGCGTCTCTTTTCTGTCTTTTGAAATCTCGCATCCTTCTGGTTGTTAAGTAGCATTGTTAGCTATTTATTTTTTCTGACGAGAGTAAGTCATGCTCACTGTGGACCCATTGGGAAATTTCAAAAAAGATTCAGGGGAAGAAAACAAACTGGTCTCCTGGAATCCAAGCCCTGGAGAGAAGGTGGATCTTGAAGTAGAATCCCATGACCTTTCCTTGCCTTCTTGAGAATCAGGACTCCCAACCCTGCCATTCTTCCCATTTTAAGCGTGTGGCTAGTTAACCTGGGGAGAACCTGTGTCGGGGCTTTCTGGGAACTTCTAATTTTTTCTACAGTTTAATTCCTAGCAGTGGGACTCAGGGCCCAGCCAGCTCTGCCCCTGGCTGGGGGTCTCTGGCAGCGCAGGGACCCTGGGGTGCTGGTGGTGGTGCTCCAGGGCCTCATGTCTTTAATAACGTCCACGCCATCTGTGCTCAGGGGGACACAGCGTTCTTTCTCTTATTGGCCTGAAGGTCGTGGAACACCCCCTAAGCCACCTGGGCAGGGTGCCTGTCCCTTTCACAGGCCTTGGGGAGCTCCTAGCCGAAACCCACCAGCAGCCACCACTCCAGAGACAGGAAGGGAGCAGGGGAGAGGGCAGGGCCGAGGGTGACCAGGTTGGCCAGGACAGGGAGCAAGGGGTGGGGGCCGCCTGGAGAGCACTTTCCTGGTAGTGGCACATGGGAGCAGAGGTGCAGGACCGGGCCCCAGGTGCCGCCTACGGAGACCTGAAAAGAAGGCTGTGTCCTCAGCAGGTCGGGCAGAGCTGGCCAGGGGAAGGGCAGGGCTGTGGCTCTGCAGGTGAAGGGAGCTGGCCGTGGACCAGGCTGCTGGTGTGGGCTCCTCTTCCTGAGAGCAGGAGGGAGCTGGGAAGGGTCTCGGGTTGTCTCTGGGTCACTCTGGGCAGCTGGACCAGTTCAGGGCCTGGCTGAGAGAAAGGACAGAAGCTCAGTGGGCTAGCTCAGGACAGGCAGGACCTGTGTAGGAAGGGCAGAGGCAGCAGGTAGCCTGGCCCAGGCGGAGAGGCTCGCTCAGCTCCCTGCCCTGGACCTCCTCTGGCCAGGTTTTTTGGGGCTCAATTGCCTCAAGCCACCCTAACCCCAGCCCCTCAGCTAGTTGTCCTAACTTTGGGCTCCCTGGTCTCATCTCACCTCCTCCAGGAAGCCTTCCAGACCCACTCCTGCTGGCATTCCAGGTTTGGAATGCAATGAATTAGGGACGGTTTTGCACCTCCATGAAAAGCATCCGAGGAACTGGTTTCCAGAGGGATTTTGACCTCCCAGGAAGACCAGCTCCTCCAAATATCCAACAACCCCTGAGGGGAGACCTAATGGAGGCCCTTGAGACAGGTGCCCAGGCCTCACCCGGCAGCTGAAGGGCCATTGGTGCTCAAGAGGGGAAAATGGAGGGATCCGTAGAGGCCAGGCATGAGGGAGCCGAGGCCAGGACTGAGCAGGGAACAAGCCTGTCCCTAGGCTATGGCTCCTGAGGGGTTCAGCCAGTGCACCTTGGAAAGCAGGTGGACAGCTCAGACTGGGGTGGACAGGGGCTGAGAAACCTGGGGTGGGTGTGGCATGGCCCAAAGCCTGGGATGGATAGAGGACGGAGGTTCTGGGGACATGGAATGAGCTTGGCTTATGGAAGAGGGCACTGAGGTCCTCAGCTGGCAGGACGGTTAGTGCCGCTTAGCCAGGCACCCCACGGAGGTGCCCGTGCTGCAGGGAGGTGGACCTGTCCTCTCACTGGTGGCCCTGCTGTCACCTGCTCACCCTCATCTCCCACACATGGGTCTGCGCCCCGCACTGCTGTGCGTGCTGAGTCCCACCAGACCAGGCGCTCTGCGGGGCACAGACCTGAGGTGACAAGGCCCAGCTTCCACTCCCGGAAGAGGCAGGGGCTCAGCGGCTCCTAGCAGAGAATTCCTGTGGGGGCTGGTGTGGAGGCTGTGAGCACTCCAGGTTGTGGGCAGGGGTGCTAAAAGCTGCCTGGGCCACCAAGCAAAGGGCTGTAGAAGGAGGCCGTGGCCGGGAGCAGGTGGCTGAGTGAGGGCCCGGGACAGGGGGAGTGACCGAGGCTGCCAAGGCCCCACTGGGGCAGTGTTTTTGCAGGGTTCAGTCCCAGGTCAGGGTGGAGGGACCTCAGGAGACACATGAGGGCTTTTGTTGGGTGGCGGCAGGGGGTGCCAGGTGGACAACTGTGGGCTAATTCGTCAGTTGGACGGCCTGCTCACCTAGGGTTGAAGGCAGAACCTGGCCTGGTAATCCTGGCTGAGTGGGCAGGGGCTCTGGACCCTGAGGGAGGCCACCCAAGCATGGGTGTGGTCTATGGCCAGCACCTGGGGCAGGTGTTCAGAGAGTACCGGGGGCTTGCAGTGACCCTGGATTCCCGTAGGTCCTCCGGCAGCCAGTTAGACATGCAGCTTCTGGTCAGACCACTGCTGCAGGAGGACATGCACTTTAACCCAGTTCCACGTGACCCTGCTGTGCCCGGGGGCAGGGCGGACCATTCAGGGAGGGGCTCAGGGGGACCAGAGGAAGGTGCTGAGCAGAGCCCTGATGGACATCAGAGGAGGGACCAGGTGACCAGGTGGAGGCCAGGACATTCACCTGGGTCCAGGGGCTTCTGGCCTTGCAGTGCCCACAGATTGGCCCTGTTTCTTGGAGATGCTGGGCTCCTGCCCTCTCTCAGCTGCTGTGACCAGGAGATGGCTGTGTGAGTGTGCACCCTCGTCCCAGGCAGCAGACCCCAGGCCCGGGCCTCTGAGGAGGGCAGCACGGGCGCCTCCCCTCCCCCCCAGGTCCTCCCCTGCCATGGAGGCTGAGGGGGCCTGTGGACGCGTTTGGGTAACTGAGGGAGCACTGGTCAGGAGCAAGGAGGCCGGGGTGGGCCTGACCAGGGGGTGCCTGGGGAACTCACGTGGCCTGGCTCAGGGTAGGGTGCAATGCGTAGCCTTCCTGTCCCTGCCAGGTCCCGAGGCATTGTGCTCCATGTTGGCCCCCACCAACAATGTCTTCCACCGGCCCCTCTGGTTGTCCAACCGCCTGTCACCCAGGGAGGAGCAAGAGCTGGCGCTTGGTGAGCAGGTGGGCAGCGGGCAGAGTCTGGGGTAGGGGCACGCTGATGGGCACCAAGGCTCCCAGGCTCGACAAGGGATGCATCTGTTCCCATTGCACTGTGCAAGGCCATCGCTGTCCCTTCAGACCCTGCCTCCTGGTAAGGGGACTGGGCAGACAAGCCTGAGACAGCTTCAGTGACCCCCAAGGGCCTGAGGTGGGGTGTGCTGGAAGGCCCCCTTCTGGCCCCTACCTGCCCAAACTCACTCCCCCTGGCAGCTGGGGGCCGGCCTTCCCGGCATCCAGGGACAAAAGGGCTCCGAGGTCCTGGAGCAGGCAGGGCCGGCTGGGTGCCACCTCCTAGCCAGCTTCACAGAGAGCTTGCTGCTGATCCTTGGGGTCCTTGAGGCTTTAGGGACAAAGGAGAGGTGGCATGGGTCTTCCAAAGGCCATTACAGACTTAAACATCTATGCTGGCTGGCAGCCCCAGGGCTGACCAGGGGGTAGTCAGGGATTTTATGGGATGAATGACCACATGGATCTATGAGCAAGAGTTGCAGCCTACCACACAGCCTCCTGGCCACCTGCACAGGTCAGGGCGGGCAACACTCTCAAACGCCCAGAGCAGGCTCCTCCTCAAGATGGCACCAGGCCAGGGCCAGGGGTTGGAAGGTGCGGGGGCTCCATGAGGCTCAGGTGAGTGTCCTGCCTGGCAGTGCTGATGCTCAGTCCCCAGGGGGTGAATGGCAGGGACTGAGTCTGTTCATTTGCAGCACACCAGGTGGGGGCCATGGGCCACTGACCCAAAGACCGGGTTGCGTGGCTGGCTCACAGCCTTCTTCAAATGGAAGCAGGGCTGATTCTCCTGAGAGCCCCAGGGCCACATGGTGTCCACACCGTCACTGCCACGCTCCCAGGAGAGAAAAGAACCCTGCGCCTGCAGTTCTGAGCGCACTGTTATTTGTGCTTTGGGACCTGCGGTTTAATGACTTGTCACCCTTCTGGGTGTGAAAATGGTTTCTTCACACTGTCTTGTGTTTGTAGGGCTCTCTGTCGGGCTCTCGTAGGGTCTCTGTTCTGTAGGGCTCTCTGGCCTTAGTTTGGGGTGCAGAGGGGATCCTCTGCTGCACCTTGGATGAGGCTTCGGGGTACCCCTAGCCCCCTAGGTGTGTGGCAAGCACCTTCTTAGCTCGTCTTTGCCGCGGGGGATGGTTTATGTGGCTCATTGCAGAAGTGGTCTCCCTGTGGCTCTGTCGGTTCCACATTCAGGAAGCCTCCGCCACCCTGGGTCATAGACAACAAGCCCACGGCTTCAGTTCTGCCCTTGGGAAGCTGCTGCTCTTTGCTGTTGGTTTTGGTGTGAGGAACAGGCAGGGAGCCAGCTCAACTTGTTCCAAACGATGGGAAATTACATGGCACCCTGACCCACCGTGATTCCCTTGCTGATCTGAAGTTTTGAGTTCAGGTTGTGGATCATGTCTCTGTGCCCTGGGCTGTGTCGGAGCCCTGTGCCCAGGTCATTTGGCTGCACACTGGCCCTACTCTGAGCTGGTCACTGTGCCTCTGTGACATGCCCCCAGCACATGCTGCACTTTCAGTTCTCTTTATTTTAAAGCAAGTTTGCAGGTCCAGGAAGGGTCCTCGCGGGGACAGGCTTGCCTGGTAGGGGGTTTCCACTGCAGCCCAGTCTCCCTTGGCTTCCGCGAGGGTCGTGGTCCTGGGTCTCTGGGACTTGCGGGCAGACTGCACCGTTTCTCTGCAGATTACTCAGACTCGAGGTTCCCAGGAGACACAGGGAAGCACTGGACCTGCAACCCATCCTGGGAGGCCCACCTGGTCAGCAAAGCCAGGGCCATGCTGGTCACTGAGCAGAGCCTGGTGTTGGACACCATCAGCATCTACCTGTATGCTCAAGGCCAGGTAGGCCAGAGTCGCTCCACCTGACCAGAGTGGGCCTGCTGCACCCACCACCTCCTGCCCCCGAGCCACTGGGCCAGGGAGGAAGCCTGCTTCTGGGCGCATCTCATGGCCATCCCCAGCATTCGACCGTCCCTTGGCTCCCGTAGGCTTTTGCCATCCCTGAAGGTGCCAGGTGTGAGGGAGTCAGGGCACAGGAGCGTGGAGGCCCAGAGACACCTGAGGCCCAGGGTCCTGCCTGCTCAGGGCTCCTCCCGACCTGCCCGCTAACGCTCACTAAGGCTCCCCAGCTCAGGCCTCCTGCAATTGTGGGATGGGGGGCAGCAGAACCCAGACTTACTCCTCCTCGGGGAGGCCCCTGTCCCAGAGGGCCACCAGAGGGCCACCAGAGGTTCCTGAAATGGATGAAGTTGTTCTGGCCCCAGCCTCCAGTTTCTGCTCCAACCTTGGTTTCCAGCCTCTGGAGGCTGCTGGCCACACCCTTGGGCCACTCAGGAAGAGACTCTTTGAGGTCTGGGGACGACAGAGGCAGGAACCACATCAGGGCCATGGCTCACAGAGGGAGGCTGCCCCAAGCACTCCGCTGGGTATGAGGGCTGCCAACCTAGGCTCAGGGAGCTGGGCGTGGGAAAGCGTCCAGTCCGAGGGAGCAGGTTGTGCAGGGGCCGGTATGGTGGGGAGCGCTCCCGGAGCAGGCAGGGCTTCCGGCCATGTGGCGGGTTCAGCCACCTTCCTGCCCTGGCAGGGTGGGTGGCAGCGGAGTGGGACTGAGCACTGAGCTCTGCCCACAGCTGGTGGAGAAGCATCGGATGTCAGACTCTGGCATGGACATTCAGAGGCTGCTGGAGTTCCTGAAGATGGACCCCCAGAAGGCTGAGGACCAGGTCAGTGCCTGGGCCAGCTTCTCAGGGCCTCCCTCTGCCATTCAGAGGCCCTCGGCAGGGTGACCCCCGGGCCCCACACTGCTGACAGGACGCAGGAAGCACTGACGGGTGTGTTGGGGACCCAGAGGACAGGCCTGGGCTAGGGCCTGAGCTAGGGCCTCTGCCCAGGTCTTCCTCTTCCAACTGTACGGGATCTTCCTTCGCGAGTGTGCCGACATGGAGCTGGTGAAGTGGCACCTGACCTGCCTCCTGGAGTCCTCCCACCTGTCCTGTAGCCAGCGAGAGGTGGGTGGGCACTTACGGGCTTCCCCTCTTCCAGACCCTGCCTCATAGGGCCCCTGTCACTTCCTGGCCCTCAGCCCTTGCTCCTGGAGATCTGTGTGGCTCTCGCAGTGGGGGACCATTGCATCAGGTGCTAACTGGTCCTCCTGGGAGGACTGGGCCTGCAAGGCTGGGAGGACCAGGGCCCTGACCTGGGGCCACTCACAGGATCCTCTGCCCACAGGGCATCGCCCTCTCGGTGGGCTTAGCGTCCACCACGCACCTGGAGGAAGTGTGGGCCCTGCTGGAGCACATGGGCCGTACCAGGTTCCTGAGGTGGGCCCTCCCGTCCCCAGACAGCCAGGTAGAGAGTCCCCGGAGGCTGCCGGTGTGGGGGTGTGGGGCTGGGAGAGCCTTGGCCTCCAGCGCTCACGGGTGACATGAGGGTTCTGGAGGGGCTGCTGTGGGGGACGCAGGCCAGCGAAAGCCCTCTTCCCTGCTGGGCAGAGCACCTGGAGTGAAGGGCTCCCCCGACCCCAGGGGCTGTGTGAGGCCTGGCCACCAGAGCTAGGAGAGTGTGCTGAGAGGTCCTTTCTCCAGCACTCCCTGCCCGGAGTCCTCCCTGGGAATGCAGACCAGCTTGAGGGGCTTCCTGAAGGAGAGGGCTGGTGCCAGGCCTAGGACTGGCCCCAAGAACCTGGCCACTGCCAGGAGCCGGGCAGAGGACTCGACCCTCTCCTGGGGCAGGAGACAGGTGCAGGCTGGGAGGGCAGCCGGTGGGCCTCTGCTAGAGCCTCCAGGACCAGCTGTGCCTGCTGCCTGCAGCCAGAGGACCCCGACCTACACTGGAAGTGGGTCAGCAGCACCTACCTGCTGTGCTACGGACAGATGGCCATTCATGCCAAGGAGCGGATCCTGCCCTGGGTGGACAACATCATCTCCAGGATGGTGTACTACTTCTCCTGCAGCTACTACGTGAGCCCTGCCCCAGCCCCTCCAGAAAAGGGCAGGGAGGGCAGTGCACCCCAGTCCACGTCGCCCCAGGCCACACTCACCACGGAGACAGAAGACTCAGGCACAGGGATGTGGCCGGGCAAAGCCCACCCCGGGACTGCTTCCCATGTTCCTGGGCCCAGGGCTGTGACTGCAGGGGATGGCGACGAGCCTGAGGCTGGTGGAGGAGGCGGCCACCTGCCTGCACTGTCCTGAGCCACTGGCGAGTGGGAGCACCTTCAGATCCCTGCAGCTCCTGCTGGGCGCTCACACTCCTGGCCCAGGGTGGATCTCACCCCTGCCCAGAGCCGCTGGCACCTGGGGCTGTGGTGTGAGTGTGTGGGTGGTGCACACGGTCCTGGGCTGTGTGCTGCCTGCAGGCTGGCGAGAGAGTGTGTGTGTGCTCTGTGTCGAGGTGTGTCACACATGTGCCCCTTTGTGGGTGTGTTTGTGCATGCACGCGAGCTGGGCCCCTGGTCAGGGTGGCTGCTGGGCTGCACAGCAAGCTTTGGGGGACTCTGTGCCACTGTCCCCTGACCTGGCCACCTTTCAGGATGAAATCCTAGAATCGAGCTTCCTCTCCGCATCCATCCTGCTCACAAGGGTGCTCAGGAAGGAGTATGGCGCCCAAAACTACAAGTTCACCCAGACGCCAGAGCTCATCCAGTGTCTCCTGGTGAGTGGTGTCACCAGGGCCGCCAGGGTGGGTGGGGCAGGCAGGCCCGGCCGCTGGTTGGGTGCCACTGCCACCCTGGTCCCTCCTGTACCTTCCCAGTGCATCCTCCAGAAGGAGCCTGACTTCCTGGCCACCCTCTGCCGGCAGAAGATCATACTCATCATTGTGGGTCTGAGGTGACTCCCCCTGGGGTCCAGGAGCAAAGACAGGCCAGGTCCTCTGAGTGGAGAGGGTCATTGTGCAAAGGACTCGAGCTGGGGCAGACCCCGGGGCTGGGCCAGGACACGGTCCATGTGCAGGGCCGGGTTGCTCTGTTCCCAGCCCAGAGGTGGTTGTGCGGGCACATGCTGAGCCCTGACCCTGGTCACACAGTGAGCCCTGACCTGTGGCACGCTAAGTTCTGGTCCTGGTTTCGGGCTGATCCTTTCCCCACACAGAGCCCTGATCCCAGTCACATGCTGAGCCCTGACCCTGGTCAAGCCCTGGCCTTGTCACCCCTTGAGTCCTCACATGGCCACAAATCAAGTTCTGATCTCGGTCCACTCACAACCCTGACTGACCCCAGAGCAATCCCTAAGTTTCTCACAAATACCAAAGAACCCAAGAGAATGAAGCCAATGAGCATGGCCTGCTGCAGTCCCTGTCACCGGGGGCCTTGCCAGTCCAAGTAAGCTCCGTTTCCCCCATGCCTCCCCACCCTGTGCCAGGTGTGTTGCTGTCCAGGTCCACTCCCAGCCAGGCTTTGGCCCCAGCCCACTAGTCCTGCAAAGCCTGTTCTTCTCTGGTTCCTTGCAGCAACCTGCGGCCCAGCCTCAAGCCCCTGGTCAAGTCCAGGATTCTGCAGACCTGCCTGCAAAGTGTGTACCTGCTGCCCCCAATAGAGGAGCTGAAGAGCAAGGCCCCTCTGCTGGAGCCAGCCCCGGATGTCATGGTGACCTTGTGCTTCTGGGCCATTCCCCTTCTTCCTTCATGGTGGGTGCCGGGTACTGGCCCAACTGTCCAGCCTTGCTTGGTGAGGGCAGGAGAAGGAGTTAGGGTCCAGTCTTGGTTCCATCCTGGCTGACTTTGACCTTGGGGAAATCCTGGGTCTTGGCGTCCCGCCCTCCCCGGGGCCAGGGTGCTGTGGTGTCCCACGAGGCGTGGCTGCCCAGTGCCCACTCAGCAGCCTCTGCAATGCTGGCAGCACCCACAGCCTCGCAGCACTCCTTATCCTGGCCCCTGAGGCCCAGGTCTTTCCTCTCCAGGACCCTAAGGCAGGGACAGACTGATGGTCCCGCACAGACCTCGATTGCTCCTGACTGGACCCAGGATGCAGCAGAGCCACGTCACATTCGATGACCTAAAGCATCCCAGGGTGTACCCAAGGCTGGGCCAGGCCCTTCTGTCCACAGGACAGCAGGGAGGTGCAGTTGAGGTTAGAGGTGGCCTCAGGGGCCAGGTTGCCAGGGTCAGTGGCGGACTAAATCCTGGCCGGCTAGGCTTTGTTCAGTGGAAACAGCAAAGCCAGTAACACACCTAGTGACCAGGAAAGCCTGGTTAGCAAGGACAGTTGAGAGCCGCGGCCGCAGGCCAGGTTGGGTAGCCCTGTGAGCTCCAGGCGGGGTTCCCCTAGCAGACCCTCAGGTCATCCGGGAAAGCTGCAGAGAGCAGAGGAAGGCGGCTAGGGCCTGGGGAAGCCCACCTCTGTGTGGACACAGACTATGGTGGGCAGCACCCAGGTCCCACGGCAGGAGAGTGGTGTCGGGACCCTTTCCCACCACCCCTGTCTGGCTAGTTGGAGCCAGCTGCGTCTCAGCAGGCAGAGCTGCATGTTGAGGGTATCAGAGACAGGGCCTGGGATGTGGCACGGCAGGGCTGTAGAGGTTGCACGAGGCACCGTGGTTGAGCACACACCTGTGCCCACTTCCATGTGCAACTGTGAGCCTGTCGTCCAAGACACACCTGCTCAGAAAGCCCCTTCGTGCCTGAGGGGCCCCGCTGCCTGTGGGTCCCTCCCTACACCCTGGGCATGTCCCTGTAGGACCCTCTTCCGTCTCTCTCCTCATGCCCTGCCCACCCATGCTGTCCCACGCAGGTCTGTATAAATGGGACCCTGGTGACGTTGTCTGGATATGTTACACGCACTGCGAAGGTCTCCAGAGCTCAAGTCCTGGCTCGTCAGGCGTTCACTCCTGGTACAGCTGGGTGGCACCAGGCTGTTCCAGTTTGGGGCTGTCAGCCAAGAGCAGGTGGCTGGTCTTTCTGTTGAGTGTCTGGTGAGGTCACTGGGGAGGTTCAGGGTCACCTGATGAATGAGCCATCAAATTGCTTCCAGAGAGGCAGCACTGATGACGTCCACCCAGGGTGAGGGCAGGCACTCCTGGTCCTGGCCAGAGGCATGGGCGGGCCTCGGTTCTCAGCCCCCTCCCCTCTCGCGCGATCCCAGCCATCTCCAGGTTCTCTTTGGAAGTCACCTGAGTCACCTCTGTGGTTCTTATGTTTAGAGGCCCTTTTGTTTCTAGATGTGAGCCTCTGTCCTCTGATATCTGATCTGGACATATTTTCTCCCAATTTGTAGCTTCCTCTTCTCTTAGTTGAGTCTTCTGGGCAGCGGAAGTTGCTGATGTTGAGGAAATCCAGATGGGTCACGCTTTCTGGTGGGATGTGGAATAGTGCAGCTTCTTCAGAAAAGGGTCTGGCTCTCCCGCCCCAGGTACTTGCCCACAGAGGCGGAGCCTGCGTCTGAACCAGAGCTGGGCACAGGCTCCGGTACTTTGGGCCTGGTGCCAACCACGTCCGCTGTGGCCCCCGAGTCTGCCGACACCACGTTTCACAGCTTCTCTGCTTTCTGCTAGAAGTCTTGTTCTTTTGGCGTTGACACCTGGCCCCTGTCCAGGTCTGTCTGGGCAACTGTAACCAAGTACCGTAGCTGGTGTTTCACAAGCCACAGAAATCTGCTTCTTGCAGGTCTTGAGGCTGGGAGTCAAGATGCGGTGGCAGGTGGCGGCTCTGGGGAGGCCTCGTCTAGACCCCGGTAGCTGCTTTCTGGGTCCTCCCTTGATGGAGGGGCTGGAGTGCCTGGAGCCCCTTTCATGAGGGCACTGATCCCATCACAGGCACCTCCCCAGGTCCCCCCCAAGGCTCCCTCCCTCGGATGGTTCAGTCACCTTTGCTGAACACCAACCTGCAGGGACCCAGGATTCCATTGCTAATGGCTTCCTTCTGCCCCGTGATCTGTGCTGTGCCATCGTCACACTTCCTCGATGGCGGGGCCAGTGGACAGCATGCTCAGGACCCGCGAAGTTCACGCTGGTGTCCAGTCCTGCGTGACAGTGTGATGGGGGTTGGAGCCCTCGTGGACACACAGGTGTCTGAGAGCTCGTCTGCTGCTCCTCCTGGGGGGACGCGGTGACAGTGGACCCTGGCTCCTGGGCTCCCGGAGACACACATTCCGGGGTGGGTAAGCACAGGCCGTCTGCTCCCACAGGGCGCTAAGGGCTTCCTGAGCCCGAGGCTGGGTTCTGCAGACCCGTCTGTCCTTCTTGGCGGTTGCTTCTGCTCTCGGGGGGTGCCCGGCGTTTCCAGGGAGGTTTGGAATCGGCTGCCCTCCGCACACTGGGACTGGCCTGGGCCGGCACAGGCTCTGGGGCCTGTGGGGCCAGCGTCTTCCCGTGGCCAGGCCCTCTGCACTCTCCCACCACTCTCCTGCCCATCCCTCCGCCGGGGCTTTCTTTCCTGTCTCCCACTGTGGTGACGTTTTCCATGGTGTCTGGAGGCTTTAGGTCCCCCGGCTCCTTGCTGGTACACAGGAAGTGACCTGTGAGGCTCCACCTCTGCCCGCCGGTGCGCGCGGCTTCCTCGCGTGAAGGTGGCCCACTCCCTCCTTCCTGATTGTGTCCTCCCTCTTTATCCTCAGCCTGCTGTGCTCGCTAGGGTCAGGGTCAGGGTCAGGGTCGGGGCCCAGCGCAGATGGGCAGCGGGGTGCAGGCCTGTCCTGAGGCGTGGCTCCCAACGCTGGGGGGTGCCCGCCGCTGCCCGCGCTCTCCCAGGTCCTCCACGGGGACCGATTTGGATCTGTTGTGTCTTCATCTTCACTCGGTTTGATGCCCGGACTCTCTGATTTCAGCTGTTACTCTTTGGTGCGCTGATGACTTAGAAGTGCGCCGATCGTCTTCACAGGAAGCTCCATTTCTGTCAGGAGAGCACTTTGCCCAGATCCACTGGCCCACAAGGCGGCAGGCGCCGTGCCCAGCTGTGTGCGCCTGTGAGCGACCGTCTTCTGCTGTCCCTCGCGGACTTGGTCCACACACCCTCAGTGAGGGGCAGGGCCACACGTCCTGGCCGCAGGGCACTGTCCCCCCACCCCTGACCCGCTATGCCGGTTGCCACTGGATTTCAAAGCTGTTCTTAGGCCATAAAGACGGAGGCCTCTGTCTTGCTGGAGTCGTGGGAAAGGCTGTCTTCACCGCTGGCCTGGCGCCCAGTGCCTGCTGCCAGGTCCCTACACCTGTGTGCCTGTCCCGGCTGCCCCTGCCCAGGTCAGTGCTGGGCCTTGCCCCTGGCTGTGCGGTCAGCCTCGGCACCGCCGTGGCTGAAGTGGCTTTTTGTAGGAAGCCTGTGAGTCGGTCTGGCTCGATGGCGTTGGCCCCTCAGGTGGCGATGGCCCCTCAGGTATCTGTCCGGCACGACCGTCTGGCTGGCCGTTCCCTGTCCCTCTGTCCTTGTTCCCCCTTGGTGTCTTTCCACCGTTGGAGTCAGATGAACCTGTGGTCCACATCGTCAGCGCGTCTCTCTGTCCTGCTGGTCCTCACACCTGTATCAGTGCCTGTGTCTGTGTCACGTCCTCTCCCCCCGGCCACCTGCCTATGCGCACACTTCTGTCTGGCCTTCCATCTCAGTCCTTCTCTTGATTTTGAAAACGTGTCGTTCCCAGGAGGCCCTGGTTTGCCCTCTGGATTGAGTGTGCGTGTGTGTGCGTGCGTGTGTGTGTGTGTGGGGGGGGGTGTACGCGTGTGTGTGTGCGTGTGTGTGTGCTTGCGTGTGTGGGGGGTGTGTACGCATGTGTGTGTGTGTGCATGTGTGTGTGGGGGGGTGTGTGTACGCGTGTGTGTGTGTGTGCGTGTGCATGTGTGTGTATGCGTGTGCGTGTGGGGGGTGTGTACGCATGTGTGTGTGCGTGTGTGTGTGCTTGCGTGTGGGGGGGTGTACGCATGTGTGTGTGTGTGTGCATGTGTGTGTGGGGGGATGTGGACAGCAGTGAGACTGACAAAAGTTCCAGCAGGTGGCTTGCTCAGCCCAACCTGACCAGCAGCGTGCCAGCACTGGTCCCCTGGCCCCAGGGTGATCCCCACGTGCCCTCTGCAGCCCTGCCCGGCCGCTCTCTGGACACCGTGCCTGCAGCTAACATGGTGCCAATGGGAGGGAGGACGGGGGAGGGGAGGACCTCAGTGCTGTGAGGAGCCCCGGCCCCCCTAGACTCCAGGGAAGTGCTATCCACTGTCTGGCCACTCTCCTCCTCCTGACATGGATGCACCTGTCTCGCACGCACCCGTCAGACCTGTCCTCTGGACTGGAGATTCCCACGGGTGCTCGCGCTTCCGCGTCTGTGCTGGGTGATTCTGTGGGATGTGCCTCCCCCAGGCCAGGGCACACCAGCAAGCACCCGCCTGAGAGGGAATTGTGGCTAGGAGGTTGGCTAGGGAGGCCCGTCGGCAGGCGCCCTTCTCGCCTGCGTCCGCACCGTCTGTCTCCCTGGGTGAGGCCCTGGCAGAGCGGCAGTGGGTCTTCAGCCGGTCACATCTGCACTCACCATGATGGCTGACTCCCTCACTCAACCTTTCCACAGTCCCCGGGCAGCTCTCAGGGCCCAGTGGGCACCAGGGCGACGGGCGGCACGTCTGGGATGACTCTGGACCTGCTGAGTTCCGCGTATCTGGGGCCGTCAGTCAAATAGTATTCCCAGGAGAAGGGCGCAGGTCCAGGGGAAGGAGGACTCCGCCTGTCCTCTCCTCGGGAGCCCGGCGCTCCAGGGCAAAGGAAGGAAGGCGCCTGAGAGCAGGGGCAGAGGGCAGCAGGGGACCGCAGCACCAGCCAGGCCACACACACACACGGTCGTCTCCTGGACACAGCGGCAGCCACAGCCTGACCCGTCCTGCCCTGTCCTGCCCTGTCCTGGGCGGGGGGCTCAGCCCGAGGGGAGGAGCAGGGGCTCAGGGCAGGGAGGCCTGCTGCCACACCCACTGACCCGTCTCCGCCAGGCGCTGTACGGGAAGACGGTGAGAGCCCTGGACCTGCTCCTCCAGAACTTCTTCCTCGAGAACCCGAGCATGGACGAGCTCTCCTTCCTCCTGCAGGTGAGGCCCGCTCCAGCCAGCCTGCCCCGCTCTCCACACCTGGGGCCCGAGGTCTCTTCCTGGTCAGTGCCCCACGATGCCCGCTTGCCAAAGTCACTGTCTTGGGAACCAGAGGCCTTCTTCCCCACTGCGGTCATGGAGTGAGAACCGGGGACTTGGGGGAGAGTCCCCAGGTTGCTAGTCTCCGTCTCCTCCTTGCTGGGCAGGTGGGCAGCGGTCAGCTGCACTGCTGAAGTCCCCCGCAGGGTTGGCAGCAGCGTGCTGGCCCTGGGCTCTGTGCTTTGCAATGATTCATCCCTCCAGCCCAGAGGTATCCCCGGACCCCTTTGACAGATAAGGGGGACGGGCCGGGGAGGGCCACCTTGCCCCTGACCTCCCAGGTGGCTCTGTGTGGGGCCAGCACTGTCCTAACCCAGAAGGCAGCCCCATGGGCTCAGGTGTGTCCCCAGGAATGCTCTGAGACTCAGAGAGGCTGTAGGGCCAGGTATCTTCCTGGTGGGGGCCGGGAAGAGCC